>NC_063188.1:59960383-60279348 GCF_023159225.1 Perognathus longimembris pacificus
AACTTTGACCTTCCTTATTTTAGCCTCCCCAGCAGCTGAGATCATAGGTATGAGCCACCATGACTGGCTGGCTGAGATTAGGCACCCTTTCCTGTGTGTGTGTGTGGGGGGGGGCGCACCAGTCCTGAGGCTTGAACTCAGGGACTAGAAACTCTCCTGAACTTTTTTGCTCAGGGTTAGCTTTTTACCTTTTAAGCCACACCTCCACTTCTGGAATTTTACTGGTTAATTGAGATGAGTTTCACAGACTTTTCTACCTGGGCTGACTTTGAATCATGATCCTCAGATCTCAGGCCTCCTGAGTAGCTAGGATTACAGGCATGAGTCATGGGAACCTGGCCCTTTTCATGTTTATCAGATATTCGAATATTTTCTTTTATGACGAACTATGTAAGTTTCAACAAGGTTGAACACTGTAATGAAATAATTGAAGGGGAGGAATAAAAGATCTAAGAGCGCAAGGGGAATTGAAGAGGTTACCCTTTAGTGGTCCATTGCTTGTAAGCCATAAAAATATCTACCTGGGGCAACAAATGAAGGTGATTGGAGGAATGAGAAACAAAGAGTGTGGATCAATCCTCCACATGAATGCTGAGGTGATCTGCATTTGGGTATGATGGGGAGGTGGGGAAGACCCCAGATGAAGGTTTACACCTAACAGGTGTAGCAGCCTTTGGTCTGGAAGCGGCATTGGAGAGGGAGCAAGAGGCCTGTGCTACCTCCATGTGCAGAAGTGTTGGCTGAGGGAAGGAATCTCTGAGGGGAGGCCTAAGGAGAAGGAAGGTTCTCAGCGGAGATACATTAAGGAAGATGTTGAAGGGGCCTCCCTCCTTCCTCTCTCTCTCTCTCCCTCTCCCTCTCCATCCCCCCCTCTCTGTTTTCTTTCTCTTTTTTTTTGCCAGTCCTGGGGCTTGAACTCAGGACCTGAGCACTGTCCCTGGCTTCTTTTTGCTCAAGGTTAGCACTCTACCACTTGAACCAGAGTGCCACTTCCAGCTTTTTCTATGTATGTGGTGCTGAGGAATTGAACCCAGGGCTTCATGTATATGAGGCGAACACTTTACCACTAGGCCATATTCCCAGCCCTTCTGTCTTCTTTCTCTTTCTTCCTTTATTGTGCTAGTACTGGGTTTGAAACCAGGGACTTGACACTGCCACCTTAGCTTTTTTTTTTCCTCTCCAGGCTCGTGTTCCACCACTTGAGCCACAGCTCCACTCCTGGCTTTTTGGTGGTTACTTGGAGATAAGAATATTTTGAATTTGTTTGGACAGGCTGGCTTTTGAACCTTGCTCCTCAGATCCTCCTTAGTAGCTAGGATTATAGGGGTGAACTAATGGCACCTGGCTTGACAGGGGCTTTCTGTGTGGCCCACTGGGGTATTTATCGGTCCTGATACACGGGGCTCTGTGCAGAAGATAGAGGTTGAGGAGAAGCCTAGAGCAGAGTGAAGAGTAGGTATGATTAGTTGCAGCCAGGATGGTAACTACTGAAAGCAATGTCAGGAACATTGGGCCTGGTGTCCAAAAGAGCAGGCGTGGCATCTGCACTGGGTCAGTGCTTTACACCTGCATCTAGGACTCTGCTAGCTTACAGTGGGACTTCATCACCTGTGTTTAAAAGAAATAAAGAAGTGGATGGATTTGCATACAAAGCCCTGTCTGTGGTAGGTGCTTGATAGCTGTGAATACCATTTTAATGATAGCATTTTATGATGGATCCATTTACCATTTGCATATGACACCTAATGAGATGCCTTGGAAAGAGTTTCCTAATGGGGACTAATGGGGCCTGTGAAACACAAAAATCTAATTGAGGTGGCTAGCCTGTGCCCCAGGTGGGGATGATTATTTAATACAGCTGTCAACCTCATCCAATGAACTGCAATTGGTCTGGAGAATGGAATGGATGAGTTCTATAAAAAGGGACATTAAAAATAAGAATTTGGGCCAGGTGCCAATGGCTCATGTTTGTAATCCTAGCTATTCAGGAGGTTGACACCTGTAGGATCACCGATTGAAGAGAGCCAAGTAGAAAAGTTTGTGAGATTTCGCCTCTAATTAACCAGCAAAAGTCAGATTAGAGGTGTGGTTCAAGGAGTAGAGCACCAGCTGAGCAAGCAAGCCGAGCAAGCATAAAACCTCAAGTTCAAACCAGACCCTACAAAAGTGTACCAAGAAAATAAGTATTTGGGCTTAGCACGCACCTGTCATGCCAGGAAGCATAGTTTAGATCAGCCTGGGAAAAAGTGAGACACCCAATCTGAAAAAAATATGAACTAAAGGCTGAGATGTGGGTTACACCTGTAATTCCAGTTACTTGAGAAGTGGATATCTGGAGGATCTTTGTTTCAGGCCAGACGTTAGCAAAAAAGTTAGCAAGACCCTGTCTCAACAAATATTCTGAGCATAGTGGTTTACACTGTAATCCCAGCTCCTCAGGAGGCATGGATAGGATTGTGATCTAAAGCAAGCTACAGGGTAAACAAAACAAAATTCTAGACTCTATCCCAAAAACTAACTGAAAGAAAGATCTGGTGGTATGGCTCACATAGTATGAGCACCTGCTTAGCCAGCAAGAGTTCCTGGGTTCAAACCCCAGTACCATTACCACAAAAAAGCATCAGTAAGGGGCTGGGAATATGGCCTAGTGGCAAGAGTACTTGACTCATATACATGAAGCCCTGGGTTCAATTCTTCAGCACCACATATATAGAAAAAGCCAGAAGTAGCGCTGTGGCTCAAGTGGTAGAGTGCTAGCCTTGAGCAAAAAGAAGCCAGGGACAGTGCTCAGGCCCTGAGACCAAGGCCCAGGACTCGCCAAAAACAAACAAACAAACAAACAAAAAGGCATCAGTAAGTATTTAGCATGTGCTGTTTATGGGAGAAAGTGTCTGTGGTGAACACAGACCTTTGTCACTGAGATTTAACCTCAAGGAAGGACTTCTTGCCATGTACTGGGAGCCCTGCCAACATAGCTGTTCACTACTTGAAGAATGTCTCAGTAGTATAGAAATGCCCTTACTCACATTTGTGCCCTGCAGAGGTAGGCCATAGCCAGTAACTCATTGGAAGCAGGAGTGTGGAAGCCTGTCCTGCCATCCAGCACAGGACACCTATTGCATTGTGTGTGTGTGTGTGTGTGTGTGTGTGTGTGTGTGTGTGTGTGTGAGAGAGAGAGAGAGAGAGAGAGAGAGAGAGAGAGAGAGAGAGAGAGAGAGAGAGAGAGAGAGAGATGCTGGAGATGGAACATGGAACCCAGGCACTCTAATGCCAGCCAGGTGCTCCAAACCACAGCCCCTTAGTCATTTGAACTGCAGAACTTGCCATGGACTGCACTTTTTTTGCTGCTCTCTACTGCCCAGTCCTGCTTCATTCTCTTCTGTTATCTTCCACACATGTGGACTCCCCAGGACCATCACCTAGAAGCATCTGTTCAGTAATTGCATCTCAGTTCATTTCCTAGGGAAACCAAGCCAAGACTGCGTCTTCAGGCAAAGGCCACCCCACCCCTAGGAATGGAGCTAGTTGGATTTACTGGCTCAGGAAGTAGGAAGCCTAGGGAAAGTGGGGAGATCTTGTCCATCATTATTTTTGGTGTTGGTCCTGGGCTTGAACTCAGGAGCTGGGTTATGTCCCTGAGCATATTTTACTCAAGGTTAGTGCTCTACCACTTGAACCACAGCTCTATTTCTAGCTTTTACGATCCAGAATTGGAGATAAGACTCTTATAAACTTTTCTATTGGAGCTGGCATTGAACCATGAGTCTCAGGTCTCAGCCTCCTGAGTAGCTAGGATTATAGGAATACGCCACTGGCACCTGGTTCATTTTTTTAAATGGCTAACATGGTACTTGTGATGATGCAAGCGAGTTCCTCAGCCTTTCATTTTTACCCTTGCTCAAAGTTAGACTCATTCCTTGCTTGATTAGTACACTAGAACCTGTTTTCTATACATATATGAGTTTGATACAGTCCCTAGAAGAATCACCAGTAGCTAAAAATGGTTTTAGCAAGTGGCTAAATATGGTTCTAAGCCAGCCAGGACATCCAACTGTAGGGTCTCACCAAGGGACCACTTGTCATGAAGCCCACCTGCTGCCAGCTAGACTTCTGTGACTTTTTCTTTAAACACACGCTACACTGATAGAGCCCTGAATCTCTCCCTTCTAGTGTTTGCCTTGGTGTCTGTTTCCAGTTTTGATGATATATTTTTTTCCTTTTGAGGACTGGGATTTGAACTTAGGATCATACTTACAAGAGTTCTTCGATTGAACCATGCTTCTAGCCCATTTTGGTTATTTTTTGCCCAGGCTAGCCTAGATGGAGTTCCTCCTATTTAAGCTTACAAGCATGCCACTATGCCCAACTTTATTGATTGAAGTGGGATTTCAGGGACTTTTGTGTCCACAATAAAACATGATCCTCCCAATCTCAGCCTCCTGAGTATCTAAGATTATAGGCATGAACCACTATTCCCCACTTTGATTATATCTATTTGGTTGTGTCTGTCTAGGGATATCAGGTAGCACTGAGGCCTGTTAGGCTTGTGGTGAAGAACAGCCCCTCCCTTTCCCCTTCCCCTGCCTGAAACTAGTGATCATCTGACTGCCAATCACCTGGCTGTGAGTTAGCAAAGGACCCTAGACTCTGAGGTCACTTTCTCATCTGCTGATGTCACTTCTTGAACCACCCTGGTCATGCCTCCTTCAGACAGTTAGTGGTTCTCCAGGCTCTGGATCAATTCTGCATCTACTGTGGTCCTGCCTCCCGCCTTTCCCTGTATAATCCTGCTCAACACAAGTTCCTCCCTCTTTTTCCTTCCTATCTCTCTTCACATGCCTCCATCTTGTGGTGGCAGGCGGTTTGCTCTCCCCCCAGTAAACTTTTCCTGTCTGAACCATGTGATGATTTCCTTTCGGTGAACCTTACAGGGCCGAGGGAGACATGGATGTGAGTTGCAAGGGCCTCAGCCTTAGAAGCTAGACAAAGCTCTTTTTAGATAGGAGTTGATTTTCTTGTAGGTAGAGCTGTCACCATTTGTATGGTGGGATCATACCTTTTTATGGGGTGGAAGTGACCAGGAACACATAGGGTCATGATGGCTTTGCTCCTGTCCAAACTCAATATGGTGTCCCCCCCCCTTTTTTTTGGCCAGTCCTGAGCCTTGAACTCAGGGCCTGAGCATTTTCCCTGGCTTGTTTTTGTGCAAGGCTAGCTAGCACTCTACCACCTGAGCCACAGTGCCACTTCTGGCCATTTTCTATGTATGTGGTGCTGAGGAATCGAACCCAGGGCTTCATGTAGATGAGGCAAGCACTCTTGCCACTAGGCCATATTCCCAGCCCTATGGTGTCTCTTTCTGAATGGCTTTCTGAGCCAGGGAACAAAGAAGGACTACAGTTGCCAAAGCCATCTTCTCCTGTCTGGAGTGACCTGCCATGTTTTCAGCCCTGATTAGCTTTGTCAGCAGTAGAACTTGAATGGTTGAGGTGAAACACAGGACCACATATTTCGTGACTTAAGACCAAGGTAGGTGGGCTGGGATTCTACAAGACATTGTGGGCCATGAGTTTGTTCAGGGTCTTCAGGACTTTGTGAACATCACACACAATGTTTATGAGCTGCATCTGAGGCCAAGCGAAGACCTGAACAGACTTTCTAGTTTCATTTGCTTTTAGTTTGTTTTTTGACAGTCCTGGGGCTTGAATTCAGGGCCTGAGCACTGTCCCTGGCTTCATTTGCTCAAGGCTAGCACTCTGCCACTTGAGTCACAGTGCCACTTCCAGCTTTTTCTATATAAGTGGTGCTGAGGAATCAAACCCAGGGCTTCATTCATATGAGGCAAGCACTCTACCACTAGGCCATATTCTCAGCCTCTTCATTTGCTTTTAGGTTCCTGCTATTAGTTGACCTTAAAAATGACAAATTTGCAGCTAGAATAGTAGTGCTGTGACAGAGCACTTGCCTAACATGTGCAAGGCTGTGGCTTCCATCTCCAGAACTTCAAAAGAAAAAATAATCACTAATTTTGGAAACCAGGCAGGTAAGTGATATGTTGTTAGTCTATGTATAGCTTTGCTGTAGGTGACACCTGTGACATATGGGTCATAAGAACAATGGATGCTTACTTTTCAGAGACTTGAAGGTCCCATCTGTTGCCTCTTTTTTTTTTTTTTTGGCCAGTCCTGGGCCTTGGGCTCTGGGCCTGAGCACTGTCCCTGGCTTCTTTTTGCTCAAGGCTAGCACTCTGCCACTTGAGCCACAGCGCCACTTCTGGCCATTTTCTGTATATGTGGTGCTGGGGAATCGAACCCAGGGCTTCTTGTATAGGAGGCAAGCACTCTTGCCACTAGGCCATATTCCCAGCCCCTATCTGTTGCCTCTTTACCTGTCCTCAGGTGTCCAATGGGTGACGTGTCTCCTTGTACTGAGCACACTGTCTTTTGCGAAACTCATCTGAGTGAGTGGTAGGCTGTACACAGGACTGGGTCTGGTTGAGGGGACACACACACACACACACACACACACACACACACACACACACAGTGGTGAAATGCTCTCCCCAATAATGTTGAGGGTGTGAATTTAGTCATTAGCTATACAAAGAAACTCAAACAGTGAAACAAAATATTTTGTGACAGAAAAAGGTTTATTTTAAGAAGACACAAACAGCTCTAGCTATATAAAGAATACAGTTCAATTGCTGGTAGCAAGCCAGTAAGGAATGCTTCAAAAAGAAAAAAAGAGAAAGAAAAGACAAGAAAACCCTTTGCAATAACACCCCACAGAGGGTTCCCTTCATTTTGTGTTGGAACCCTACAAAGACTGGGATCATGGTCTCTCCTAGTTGCTGATTCTTCTAGAAATCTGACTCACAGTCCCATCACTGGGGGAGCGGCCTGAACTCTGCTTCAGCAGAGGACACTGGTCTGATGGCTCCTGGCTCTTTGCTTGTGTTGAAGTGCAGGTGGGAGCTCAGTGAGCACGTAATGCTACCACTGATTGGCAGCTGCCACCTGATGGTCTTCAGCTCTCATTTGGCCGTTAGCAAAGGTGGTCCTTGGGCTCCTTTACAGTCTTTGGGTAACCCTCATTTCCTTTCCTATTTCTGGCAGAAAGACATTATTTCCTGGATGCTTTGAAAGAGGAAAAATCTTTCAAGTTACTTGTGTCTCTGATTTTTTAAAATTTAGATTTTAGAAAGCAATTAGATCCCTGGGCTCAAATGGTTGAAATCAAGTTAAAGGTCCTAAAAAGCAAATTTACTGGGCTAAAAAAGTTACACCTTATGGGTTTATGTTCAGGTAATGGGTACTTGTGGAATTAAGAGTTCTTGCTCAAGATGTATCCATCTATCTGTCAGTGTCACAGAGGAGATTTTTTTCCCCCCAAATGACTCTATGGACAGGTCTGAAAAGACAAGAGAGAGGAAATGGCTCAGGAACTCTCAGACCCTTCTGGCCCAGCCCTGTGCCAGAGAGCTGGGAATGCTGGCTGGTTCTAGCAGGTGTGTACATGAGTGTGTGGTTAGGTAAAATAACCCTCACAGTCCAAGGAGAGAAACCTCACTTCACACAGACACATAGCTTCTCATCCCTCCTGCAGGTAGAGATGGAAGCTGGGAAGAGAGAGAAATGAAGTTTTTGAGAATCACCTTTGAGGTTTAGAAAACAGGACAAAGTGGTTTGCTAATGTCTCCTAGCTGTGGTGCTGCATGGGGTACCCCTAGGTACTCATCATGAGGGTTTAGCAGCCCAGGAGGCAGGCACCTCGTAGGTTTTCTTGTGAGTACTGAGTGTGTTGTCTAGTACTAGGTACAAACCACATGCAGAAATAGACACACACAGCCAGGTACTGGAGGCTTACGCCTATAATCCTAGCAACTCAGGAGGCTGAGATTTGAGGATCACAGTTCGAAGCAAGCTGGGGCAGAAAAGTATGTGAGATGCTTATCTGCAACAAACTACAAAAACACCAGAAGTGGAGCTGTGGCTCAAGTGGTAGGGTGCTAGCCTTGAGCTCAGGGGCAATGCCCAAGCCCTAAATTCAAGCCCCAGGACCAGCACACACACACACAAAAACAAATAGACACACAGACATTCAGAGGCTTAAAACCAGCTTTTGGAACCTGAAAAGCTGGTGATTTCTCTTGAAAGTCATAGATTGGACTGAAATGCTACCAAACTTTCAAGGCCAGCTCTAAATTTGTGATGGTAGTGTGGGACAGAACAGGGTGGGCCAAGGTGTTGGCTGGGCAGGGGCTGGGGGGAAGGAGAGCAGTCAAGAGGACAAAATAACTGAGAAAATTCAGACTCACATTCTTTCCTGCCAGCTGACCCCAAACCTTGGGAAGCAGAGGCCACTGAAATGACAAGGACCCACCCAGAGAAGAGAATAAGAGAAAGAAAGTTTCTACACTGAGGTAGTCAGTAGTGAAAGTGAGTGTGAGAGCCAGCCCACAAAGGACACCTTACTGAAGAGTAATGGTTGTCATAAGCAGGCCCTCTGCACCTGTCCCTGTGCAGTCAGACTGGCCTGATACCTCCAGAGATGTAAGGCAGTGAACCACAGCATATGGCACACAACCCACTTATTACATGGGGCAGGTTACAGAAATACCTGTCCCCAAATTGTCTGGATTAAGGAGTCAGCAAACCCTGACAAGTGGGCCAAATTCAGCCTGAGGCTTTCCATGGCCTATGGGCTGAGAATGGGTTTTCATGCTTTCTGGGGCTTATAAAATAAACAACACTAGCAATAAACAAAACTATGCTGCAGGGATTACATGTGGTCCACAAAATATAAAAAACAATGACTCTGGCCCTTTGCAGAAAACTGTCAATCCCTGGCATACATGATGGAGAAAATTCCCCCAATCTTTAGGGAGAATCCTCACAACATGCCTGAAAAGGGAAAGCAGATTAGGTTCAGGAAAAAGGGGAATCAAAAGAACTAGAAATACTGCTCATATGGTTAGCATAGCACTTAAGTTGCCTTGCTTATGTCCACAGAATAGTGAGGTATATATGAGCTATGGAAGTAGGCCCAAGAAAGTCACATTAAGGAACACTGGAAGAGAGATGGCATATAGCGTCCAGCATTAATTAGGAAACCTTGCTACTCTCTGAGAAGATGGAGAGGAAGTTTGAGCCCAGGGATTGAGAAAAGATCAAGCCAAGTGAAATTTCTTGAACATAGTTCATGAGTACTTAACCATGGGAAGACTTCCCAAAATGGATTAGGAAGGGAAGGTTATAGTAGATTCTAAAAATGTTAATATTGGTTTGCCCTACTTTAAATAAACAACTACAAAAGTTCTCATTTAAAAAAGTAGAGACATTAAGGGACAATGACAACAGGCGTCTTGATTTTTTAAAAGAAGTTCCCAGAAGATTCCAACTTTCCAGAAGCTTCCCAACTAAGAATAAAGTTTGATCTATAAAAATCCATTCTTTATACAGTTTTTAGGGAAAAACTTCATTATACAAAGTAGGGCACGCATACTGAATGGGAGGGGGGAACTGAAGTTTTTAAACTGAAATAAAGTTTATCTTTGGATTCATGAACTAAAGAACTTAGCACATTTTGGTAAAGCACATTTGGTGTATATATATATATATGTATATATATATATACACGCGCACACACACACGCATACACATATATGTTCATTGTTATACCTGGGAAATTCATGAGTCACAAAAATAGAAGCCAGCTGTGGGTTTTTTTTTTTAATAACTGCAATACTCTAATTGACAAAACACTCAGCCCAGAAGTAGGAGACTTGGAACTGGGACTGGGTCCTGCAGCAGACTGTAGGTAAAGCCACTACACCTTTCTGGGCCTTAAGTTTCCTCATCGATGCAATGAGAGAAGTTAGTCCCTTTCACTTCTAACATTCTGTGGCTACAGATAAATATAGAAATAAGATAAATACAACAATCTAGAAGTAGGAAATATTTCCCCCCAAAGTAATCCTTGGAGTCAGTAGAAAAAAGTAGCAATGAAATATAATAAAAAGAATAAAATTTTAACTACTAGCCAGAGTAAATATATCTCATTTAAAAATGAATGGTAAAGTTTGAAATTTACAGTTCATTAGGAGACATGGAAACACACATATTGATACTTTTCACCATCTTACACACGTGGAGGAAGGAATGGGTTTGGGGGTGACAGTACACTGAGTGCAATGCCATATTTGCATGCATAACATTTTATAAAATCAGACATTTAAAAAAAGCTCAAGACCACGTAGGAATAAATTTCTATAAAGCTTGGCATTACAAAGAGGCTAAGAAGAGTTAACTGGGTGTTCTGGTTTTATTTTTAAGGATTCATTGCTTCCAAATTCTACCTTTTAATCTTAAAATCCAAGACACTTCTTCCAGAGGTTTCCTAGACACAGGCCATGGTATTTAAGGTATTTCAGGGTGGGTAATTCCAATCAAGCCTAATACCTTTCCCTTTCCTCTACTTCTGAGCTATAAAATATTAGGGATTGGAGGTGTGTTTCAGGTGGTAGAGTGCCAGCCAATGAACAAAAGCAAGTGTCAGATAGTGAGTTCGAGTCCCAGTGGTCTCAGACAAAAAACCAATTAGGGCAGATGTGCTGGTTATGTCAAATCAAAGGTTTTGTAGCTTGAACAAGGAACTGATTTATTCCAATAATTTTTTGTACCTGTCCTGGGGCTTGAACTCAGGGTCTTGGCGTTGTCCCTGGGCTTCTTTGCTCAAGGCTAGCACTCTACCACTTGAGCCATAGCTCCACTTCTGAATTATTGGTGGCTAATTAAAGGTTCTTACAGACTTTGAATTGTAAATCCTCAGATCTCGGCTCCTGAATGGCTAGGATTACAAGAGTGAGCCACCTGGGGCTTGAACTCTGGGCTTGGGCACTGTCTCTAAGCTCTTCAGCTCAGGTTTTCTGGTGGTTAATTGAAGATAAGAGTCTCATGGACTTTCCTGCTGGCTTCAGAGATTCTCAGATCTCAGCCTCCTGAGTAGCTAGGGTTACAGGCGAGAGCCACCAGCACCCGGCTTCCAATAACTTTTTTAATACCAGACAAATGAGTGCCTGAACAAGGTGATGGTGTCCATCTTTTGGACAGAGATTGACTAATTACTGTAACGACAGACAAAACAATGAGAAAGGTTCAGGTTGCTTAGCTTGTTGTGGTTATAAGTGATTCAAGGGCTTGAAGAACTAACATCACTGGATCTCTCCCTCTCTCTCTTTCCCACTCCCTCTTTATGCAGGGATGCTGCTGTTGCTGGTCCTGACACACTTTAAGAATCACTAATCTAGATTTGGGACTTTACTAGAATGTATAGAGTTCCTTCCCCTACCCCACCACTCATGTAAAATTCTTTTGGCAGTACTTATTAAAGTGCCTCAAATAGGAATTCATAACTATTGACTACTATAGAGCACAGAAATATGTTTCAAAGTATTCAAGGACTTTGCTTATTTCATATCACTGTTTAAATCATTCTACTCCATTTTCCCTTTGGCAAAGGCACTTCTTTGTACCTCGTTCCCACTCTCTTGTCTTTTTAGATCCTTAATATCTTTGTCACTTCTAGCTGAAAAACATGCAAAAGCTTTGGAGGAGCTAGGGTTGTGGTGTAGACATGGTTTCATGCTCACCAAGTTGCAGTAATGGTGTAGAATGGAAAAAAAACTGGTGTGGGGGCGGCTGTAGAGACTGAGGCCTGCAGATTCCATAATGTTGTTCCAATAAGTTTAGTAATCACTGGATGACTGATATGGAGAAGACAGTTTCATCTTTCACAAACAGGACATTTTTTCACAAACGCTTTAAATCTTTGCATTCTTTTACTCAAATTGTAATTAATTGTGTTTATGGAACCATGTTAATGTACAGTATGAAGGATAGAGGCTTTCTCAGTGGCTTTCTAGTAGCCCATCCTGAGAGTTCATTGGTAGTAACCATACTGACTAGCACTGAATATTTGGATAATTTGACCATCATCTAGGAACTACTAGATTTCCAGAAGATAAAGATATTTTCACTACTCTGCAGGGAGCTGTCAGAGAACCTGGCCTTTCCATCGTGCAAAATAGACTTCTACAACTAGCTGATGCCTAACATTCTGCAAGCAGCACTTCATTCCTTTGGCTTAAGGCTTTCCCCCTGTTAAAACACAAGCAACCCTCAAGAGAGGTAGCATTAAGCCTCATAATCTCAAAGTAAATGAATTTATCCTTTTCCTGAGAGCATGTTTTTCTTAGAGAGGAGGACAAGAAAGTAGGAGGCACTGAAGAGAGTTGGTGCTGGGACATAAGGCCTGGGGAGCATAGAGTAGAAAGAGACAGGATTTCAGGTTAGACTTCCACCTCTCATTGCTTAGCTGCAGGCTATCCTTGGGAGGGGTTTGACACCACTGAAACAAGTATGGAGCAGGTTACTTAGAAATCAACTGCTTTCTAATAATACTGAAGATTCTTTAATGCATAGGTGTACAAAGGCTTCTTGCAATGAATGGAAAAATAGCAGTAAAACATTTGGTGATAGGGAGTTATCTCCCCCAAATCAGAAGAACCACACTTGGATGAAGAGAAATTTAGGATACTTTACAGAGTTCAAATCACAGGGCCAGGACGAGGCTAAGGCACTTGCAGGGCCCTGAGAGCAGGCGCCTCCTTACATTTTTGTGCCCTTGTAGGCACCTTGGTAGCCTCACCCTAGTCCTGGCCCTGGTAAATCATATTAAAGTGAAAGCTCACCATTGGCAAACATGGAAGGCTGAACAAGTGAGAAACAGAGAATTGAGCTTGAACTTGTCCTTTTCCTGACTAGTTCAGGGACGAGGAAGTGGGCAGGTGCTTGGGCAGATATGCGCAGAGATAGGTTCACAGAGATCTGTGTCAGGTCTATGTCACTGAGCTTGTTAAAGTGGGGTGTCAGGCAAAATGCTTGTTGGAAGAGCCTTAAAGACTCTCATAGTCATTAGTCACATGATCAGATTGGTTGATCAAACTGTGATCACTAAGCTAATGTGATCTAGCTGACTGCCTGTGACCTTGCCTTCTTCATGTGGTTGAGATATTGACCACAGATGGAGTTCATGGGTGTTGGGAACAAGCCAGGATCAAGTGAGAGTTCCAGGAAGGCAAAGTTGTAGAGGGAAAGCAGAAGAGACTCCAATCAAGTCAGCCTTGGTACTGACACTAACTTGCGTAATACCACCAAGTACAAAGCCTCTTCTCCTGACTAGATTGAAGCCAGCCTAGCTGCTATTGGTTGGAACTGGAGGACAACAAAGGGACAGGAAGGTCTTGAAGTGGAAGCTGACCTCCTGGGGTCAAGCTCATTCTCTCCAACCTCTTGTACATTCTACCTTTGAAGATTAGTCTCATTATTATTTGTACTAGTCATAGTGGTGGCAGGAGCTACTCTGAAAGCTTTCCTGAGCAGGGCCTGTTGCTCTTCTCCAGATTCGGTAGACATAGGTGGTTCAGAAGTGCCTGGGTAGGGGAGAGAGCTGGGGTTATGCTAATCTAGGGTAGTAAAGAGGTTGAGTGTCAGGAGTAGGAAAGGTGCTTGGTGCTATGTTAATCAATGCCTGGTAGTTTTTGAGTTTGGGATTGTTTGTTTGGGACTAGGTCTACTTGTTGCAAAATATTCAATTAATATTTCCAGTCTTAGGTGTTATCTCTAACTGTACAGTCTGTGCCCCAAATCTTCTGCCATGGAGACAGTACTGGACATTTGAGAGGCACAGAGATATTGCAGAAGATATTCTAAAACTTCCAGGCAAGAGAGAGAAAGGAAGGAGTGACATTTTCCAAAAAGAAATGTACTCTTTACCTGACTGATGGAACAGCAAATCACTTTTATAAAAAAAAAAACCCACCCTCCAGGCAAATAGAGTTTCATAGAGGAAAGCAAGAATGCAGGTGATGGAAAAACATCAAGGTATCTGGGCATTTGGCTTTAAAGCTTCCAGAAAAATCAGCAAAAGTACCAAGTCTTAGACAATATAAATTCCATACCGGCCTACTTGAAAGTTCAGCTATTAATAATGGTTCCCAAGGAACAGGCCCTGGCAGCCCTTCACTTTTGTGAAGCAAAAAAGCACAAGCTCCTTCATTTTCCTACATTGAACAATGTTTCATCTTTTGGAACTCTTGAGTCCAGGGAAGATCAGCATGACATTCATATACAAATGAAAGCCAGGAATGAGTCTTATTTTACTTCTGGCAGCCCCCCTTCCCCTCCCCTCTCTAAAACTTGGTTAAGACCTTCAAACCAAATAGTTCAAATACTTGCAAAAGCAGCTGCTATTTCCCTAGATATTTATTAAGTGGCTTCTTTCTAAATGAAAGTGCTGATTGCCAGGCAGTTGGTAAATTTGGTCTATTTCTTATTGGTCTAGAATTCAGAACCAGACCAATCAAGGACCTAGGCCTAAGGCTTCTATGTGAGAGGCCAAGTTTCAGTACTGATTATGGTTTTTCATTTGTTTTATTTAGATAGAGTATGGGCAGTTGAACTAAGAGCTTGCTTCTCTTTGGTGGGGAATGTGATCTCCCAAAAAAGAGACCTGCTTGTCATTGAAAGTCTTATTGTGTCTCTCCCCGCTCCCCACAGGAAGTTGACCAATCTTTTGGGTCAAGTGAAGTAGGCTACAATTTTGTTTAATTTTCCTTTTTACCTCCTGGGACTAGTATAATACCTTCCCAACACTGGTTTTCTTTGTTCAATGCTTCATCTGTCTTGCTCCCAACTCTCCCCTCCACACAAAACAGGCATATGGAAATCAGATGAACCATTGTTCTTGCTCAGCTTAGAAAATTGACAAGAGTGCCTGTTAGGGTTGGAGGGGAAGGAATCACAATGATTGTTTTAGAGCTCTTTCAGCATTCCATTTCTCCAAGTTCATATATTCTCCCCCAACATGGTTTACTGAAAGTTGGTCAAATAGCAGCACATAAATGGCAAAAAAGTAGCCCTTTTTGTGTTAAGGGCTATTGCAATTTGTAAGGCTGCTTTTTAGATTTGGGTAGATCTTTTTAGTTTATAGGTTCTTGATTTTTGGAATAGTCAGGCGAGTTCCTTTAAACAAAATCTTACCAAAGATGTTCTGAATTGAATATGTGGAGTAAGATGCACTTACTTTCTATCCTCATTGAGCCTTTGATGATGCTGGTCCTTCACCTACGTACCTCCTGTAATGAATGCTATATGCAAACGAAATGAATTCTTGGAGTGCAGCATGAGCTGGGCACAGGTCCTGGCTATCCACGATGACAGACACTTGAAGGACTTCAAGGAGCATTGGCGAGTTATGTTGGCTAGATCAGAGTGCACAAATTCCTGGTTCATTTGTTGGCTGAACTTGGTTCAGCCAAAGCCACCCAGTCTGACTCTTTTCTAGCTAATGGTAGGGGTGGGGGAATTTGAAAGTTTATTGAGACTCATCACCCTGATCTCCGCATAGACAATCAAACTGAAAAAGGCATGAAGTTTCAGGACACACTCACATTCATATTTTGCACCACAAAAAGCCATCCAAGCAACATCATGCCAAAATAAGAGCACACCTGTGAAACTCTTACTAGAAGAGAACCACACTGTGGTTGAGGAGGCTTAGGTATTTTTCTATGACCCCACACAAGAGAGTGGATAATTGGCAATGATGTCTTCTGCCCCCTGTCCCTGTTGGACAGGCCCCAGTCTGCTCCCCCATAGTGCCCTTCAGTGACAGGAGTCAATGGACAGAGCAGCCAGGACATTGACTGAAAAGGTGGAAAACACTCCCTCACGTCAGGATTTCATCTTAGTTCAAAGCACTGGGTGAGAATAAGGTACTCCCAGGTCAGTCATGACTAGAGTTTAAGAGTGAAAATGCAGACTATCTGAAGCCTTTTCAAGTGCCTGATCTCTGCTCTAGTTAATTGGCCTCTCTGCCATCCAGAGTGTGAGCAAATGTAAAAGAAATGTAGGTTCTTTTGTTATGGTTCCTTTCTAAAATCATTTCTCTTCCCCCTTCTCTACTCCAAGCCCAGTAAACCCTGCTCCTTGAAGCTGGGACTTATGTACTGGGGTTGTCGGTGGTTTCATAGTCTTTTGAAAATTGAGCGATGATTCGTCGAGCCAGTGGGTTAGTGGTTTTCAACAGCTCAGCAGCTGAGGGGCGGGATCTGGGAGTTGCTTTACTTCCCTTCTTCTGGAGCAAGGCCTTGAAATCATCATTTCTGCCAGCATCTAGGCTGGTGCTGCTGCTTGGTCCTGAGGCAATGGTAGAAGACTCACTGATGGGAGAATCGGCTGTGTTTTTCACTGGCGAGTGGGAGCTTGGCCTGCTGCCTGTAAAGCCCTCTCCCGGCTCCTTCCAGCCAAGCAGCTTTCTTTTGGACCTAAATAAGAGATGATCTGGTCTGAATAAATCCTGGGAACAAACATTTAGCAATGCTTTGCACAACTCCTGGTCTAGGGGTATGCTTGAAAACATGCACATGATAGCCTTGCAAGCACAGTGTTGATCAGCTTTCTCTTACCACTAGGTCCCCAGTTTCCTCATAGTATTACTTCCTGCCTTTCAATGCCCACAGCTGGAGTCATTTGACTAGTGCCTGCAGGGTGAGTCCTACCAAGCTTCTGGGACCAGGACAAATGTATGGAGTTGAAGCCAAAGACTTAGATTAGGGGCTAATCCTGTTCTGAACTGCTGTTCCAGCTCCAATAACTGGGCTCTTAGATCAAGGTTCCTTGTCATTGAGCCCCTACCTTGTATCTCTGTGCCCCATCTGCTCCTCCTTTGCCTAAGTCCAAGTCCCTGATTTGAATTGCTGCCCAGTGTCCCACATTACTTCTAGAGATTTTTGTGCTACAAGGAATTCTGTAAAGGGTTAAATTCCTCTGACTGCAGACAGAGCTGTGTGAGAGCAGATGGAGCCACAATAGGCCAAGCAGTTGCTAGGAGACAAGGGGCCTCTCTCAGCACCTGGTCCTCCCTCTTCTCCCCTCCTCCACTTTACCCGAAGACATCAGTGAATTTGAGATGTGAGGCCCTGGACAGGGCTCACATACATGGATATTTGGACTCCAGTTGCAATTATAATGGCTGCTCAGAGATAGCAGTTTTTCTTTAAGTAGAAACAGGAAATGCACTTGCAATTAGAATCAAGGAACAAAAAACAGTCCAGACCTGTGTATCACAGTAAACAAATCTTCAGTTGTGCGTGAAGCCACAAACACGTCATCCTCCTCCTCCGCAATCCATTCAGCTGTTTTATCACTGATTAAACTTTTCTCTTCATTGCTTAGTTCCACAGCACTCCCTAGGCACAAGAATCAGGAGTGACTTTGACCACAATAGATAAGGCAAAGCACATCCATCCTCATGTTAGTTCATTTGCCATTTAAAGCATCTCTGGAAGGGTAGCAGGGAGGGGATTTTTAATGTCTCCATCTTGAAAAGAGAAGCATGATGTTCTGAAGGTTAATGATTTTCCCTCAGTGGTGTGTGTGTGTGTGTGTGTGTGTGTGTGTGTGTGTGTGTGTGTGAGAGAGAGAGAGAGAGAGAGAGAGAGAGAGAGAGAGAGAGAGAGAGAAAGTCTGGTCAGAGTCCTTATTCTCACCAACAGGTGGTGTGAGCATGTGCTTGTTTTTTGTTTATTTGTTTTGTTTTTGTTGCCAGTCCTGGGGCGTGGACTTAGGGCCTGAGTACTGTCCCTGGCTTCTTTTTCCTCAAGGCTAGCACTCTACCTCTTGAGCCACAGCGCCACTTCCGGCTTTTTCCTATATATGTGGTGCTGAGGAATCGAACCCAGGGCTTTATGTATATGAGGCGAGCACTTTACCACTAGGTCATATTCCCAGATCCTGTGCTTTTTTTTATTTGTATGTTTGCTTGATTTTGGAGATGGATCCAGGTCCTTACCCCTGCTAGAAAGCTCTCTCACTGAGCTGCACTCCAGTCTCCTCTTCTTTTATTTAAAATATACCATTTTAAAAAAAATCACAGGACCAAGTGCCGGTGGCGCACACCTGTAATTCTACCTACTTAGGAGGCTGAGAGCTGAGGATTTCAGTTTGAAGACAGCCCAGGCAGGGCTCCAATTAACCTCCAATTAACTTCCAAAAAGCAAGAAGTGAAGCTATGGCTCAAGGGGTAGAGCACTAGTCTTAAGCACGGAAGTGTAGGGACAGCACCCAGGCCCTGAGTTCAAGCCCCAGGATGGGCACAAAATAAAAATCACAAAGCTAAGGGTGGGTATCAATAGAAGAGGGTCAACAAGAATGAATACGGTACAAGTAGTTTATTTGCAAATAAGAACATAGAACAATGAAACCTGTTGAAATTTATTTAAGAAGGCTGGTGAGGTACGATAAGGGAGAATGAAGGGAGATAAGGGAGAGGTGGTGAAGGTGATGTATACATGAATAGAAATGTTGCAGCAAATCTCCCTTTGTACAGCTAAATGCTAATACAAATGTTTAATTATAAAAAATAAAATGCCTGAGATAACAAAAAATATTGGTGAGCTGAGAGCAATCTAAAGTGATGACTCTCACCCAGCAGGTGGGCGAGGGACTTTTCTGAATCTCAGAGAGAGCCTATGGAGTCTTAGAAAAGAATATTCTAAAATAACTTGTGGCTTTGATGTATTTGTTTTAGTTATAGTGATTAACTTATACTGAGTCCAGGTGAGCTTAAAGAAGGTCAGGAACTATCAGAAGAAGATGGCTCACATCTACAATCCCTTCTGCTCAGACGCAGACAGAAATGGGAAGAATTATGACTCAGGATCACCCTGAGCAAAGAATCAAAGAACCCTTAACTCAATAAGATGGGGGTTGTGGGTACACCTGTGATCCTATCTGTATTATGCTTGAGGCCCTAGGTAGGAGAATCACTGGTTGAAGTCTGTCCTCAGGCAAAAATGACTAAAATCTAAAGGGCTAGGGATGTGATGCAAGCAGTAGAGAACCTACCTAGCATGAGCATAACCCATGGTTCAAACTGCAGTACCACCAACCAACAAACCAATAAACAAAAGAATAGATGTCATAGGATTTTGATGTTCAACGTAAAGAGTTCAAAAAGGATGAGAAACATGGATGAGTCTTGAGAACATTAAGTAAAATAAGCCAGTCACACCAAAGAACGACAACTACTGTCAGAGTCCACTTGTCTGAGGTACACAGAGTTATCAAACTCACAAATTCCAAACTACAATAGTAGCTAGCATCCAGGAAGAGGAGGAAAGGTATAACAAAGGGATATGGAATTTGAGTTTTGCAAGATGAAATTAGTGATTGCATATAAACAGGAATGAACTGCATGCTTAAAGTTGTTACATATATTTTATAATTAAAACATCACAAAAAGGAGAAAAGTGAAGCACGAGTGGCTCATGCCTTTAATCCTAGCTATTCAGGTGGTTGAGATCTGAGGATCAAGATTCCAAGCAGTGCAGGCAGGAAAGTCTGTGAGAATCTTTATGTACAATTAACCACCAAATAAAACTGTTAGAGCAGTGACTCAAGTGGTAGAGTGACAGCGTTGATCATCAAAAGCTAAGACAGTATTTAGGCTCTGTGCTAAAGTCTCAGTAGCAGTATAGAAAAAGACAGTAGCCTAGTCTTATGGGTTCAGGAAGAACCCAGCCAAACAAGTGAGCTCCCTTTCCTTTTGGAAGGCTCCTGGAAAAGATGGATGCTTTCCAGTCTGCCGTGGCACTGGAACATGTTCTGGGAGAGTACTGAGTCCCAGGCATGAAACTGACTTTAGTGCAGCTAAAGTGGTGAGGAGGTGTCATAGAGTTGGGGATATATACTAGTTTAAGTAGATAGGGTCCTGAAGTTCTAGGATACTAAGGTCTAGCTTTATTTAATCACCTAGCACTTGAGCCAAGACTTGGCATTAGACATCTGGGTGTCCCATGTAAATCCTGATCCCAAGGGCAATAAGGGTGATCTGTGGTTCCTGTTCAGAGGAATTCACATCCTCAAAAATGCCCCTACTTTTTTGGCCATGGATGAGGATGACCATTCTGTAATAACTGCTACTGTCTCTGGCATTCCACTCACATCCTCATTCCTGCGATTACAAGAAAAAGGTGGCAACATTGCTCCATTTGTAAAGAAATAGAAAGACTTGTTAAAAATTATACTAAGTGGGGCTGAGAATATGGCCTCTTGTAGAGTACTTGCCTAGTGTACATGAAGCCCTGGATTCGATTCCTTAGCACCACATATATAGAAAAAGCCAGAAGTGGTGCTGTAGCTCAAGTGGTAGAGTGCTAGCCTTGAGCAAAAAGAAGCCAGGGGCAGTGCTCAGGCCCTGAGTTCAAGCCCCAGGACTGGCAAAAAAAAATCATACTAAGCGAGCCAGACCCAAAGAAACAATTACCAATGGTTTCCCTCACTGGTAATAATTAGTAAAAGTCTAGGATAGTCCTAGCAGATCACAAAGCAGCTATGGAAATAAGTGGTTTATCATTGTTGCTCTTATTTTCAATGTACTATGTGAAATTATGCCTTCTTTTCTTTTGTTTTTCTTCCTTATGGTTTTACCCCTGATGTCACTCTAATGATTTTGGTAACCTGGGTATGGTATATACATTTATCGGAACTAGAGAAGGTAAGGGGAATATCAAAATGGAGAGACAAAGGGTAAAAGGCGAACCAATGCAACAGCAATACTTACAAGACAATATGCTGTAAACAAACTGTACAACTGGGGTGTGTGGAGAGAATTGAGGAGGGGGAAGGTGGGAGAAAAATGAGGGAGGAAGTAACAAGTTTGACAAGAAGTGTTCTAACTGCCTTACATATGAAACCATAGCCCCTCTGTACACCACTTTGATAATAAATAGATTACAAAAAGAAAAAGGTGGCAGCCAGTTTACTAACCTGGAGGGTGTGCCTCCTGCCCCCTGTCAGCCTGAAGAGCTGAAGTCATCCTTTTACCAGGAGATGGAGGATCACTGTGAGTCGGGGGACGCTTGCCATCTTCCTCCAGGGTGATGATGGGGCTTAGAGGCAGCCTTGTTTCTGCCACATTGGCCTCTAGCTGAGCTCCAGGGGAGGTGAGAGGCAGATACAGCACACTGGGCTTTTTTGGTACCGGAGGTGGAATCTTGCTGGTCTTTTTCTCAGCTTCTTCCTGGCTCTGGAGGCTAATTCTTTGAGGCAATGCTCTCCCTTTGGGGCTCTCATCCTCCATACTTGCCCGGGGAGGCGGTTGTGTTCCTGAGAAGAAAGCACCAGAGGAACTGGCAAAAACTGTGAAAGCAAGAGAGGAGGTGACAGTTGACTGCCCTGGGCTTCGTCCATCAGGGAAGCTGGAGGACTTTGGTTTCCTCAACACTGTGTAGCTGTCTTGAGATAGTGGTCTCACGTGTTGAATAGAGCTCTTAGGAGTCATAGCTGAAGTAGGTGAAGTTAGTGGGTATTCTTCAGGGACTGGCGGTGGCTTGTGGATCAAGCTTGGAGGCCTTCGGGCCAGAGGGGGCTTCTCGGCTACAGGAGGTTTCACTTTTCTCTCAGGCACAGTGAAGACTTCTTCTGTTCCAGGTTCCTCTGGATAGTCTGGGTTCTCAGCGTCATCTTCTGGCTCAGATTTGCTGACTGATCTCAGGCGTATGGAACGAAGGTCAGACTGAGTAACCATCGGCATGATTGGCTGGTTGGGGCTAGTTTTCTGGGCCAATTTGGCTCCAAAATTGGTATCAGAATGATGGCGGCTCACCTTGGTTTTGCTGCAAATGGAGATACTCATCCCGGATAGATCCAGGTTGGTGTGAGAGCTCAGTGGTAGGTCAAATGACAGGCGTGACTTGGACATTTTCTCCATTGGTGATGTTGGAGGCAGTGATGACTTTCTCTCGGGTACCACTGGACGTACTCGAACACTGCCACTTGGAGGGGGTAAGTGGCCCAAGGTCAAGGACATGGAGACTGTGGGTGTAGGTGTCTCTGATTGACTGGAATATCCACTGGAGGGTGACATCAGTCCTGTGGGCCTTCCTGGGGAGGATACCTCCCTAGCCTCCACCTCAATGGAGAGTTGAGAAGGTGTTGTGGCTCTGGAGGTGGAAGGTGAAGCAAGAGACTCAGAGCTGCCCTGAACTTGAGTGCACTCGATGACTGTGGTGCCAGTAGCAGTGCTAGAGCTGGACAAGGATTGATAGGTGTCACTGGACTTCCAGTCAGTAACATACCAGTGGTGGGAGAAATGAGTACCTTCTGGATCTTTGAGAGTTGGCACCGTTGGGTGACCCTGAGCATCTGGGTGGGGTGAGTGATGATGTCCTTGGTGTTCTATGGACAGGCAAAGGCTTCTGGGCCTCTGCTCCTTGGGCAATGCTGATCCAGTTTCTGGCAAGAGGATGGGCTCATCTTTGACCAGAGAGACACTGCGCATTGGTGGGCAAGGCTTCTTTTTGGCCTTCTTGAGTGAGATGCTTTTGGACCTCTGCCTTCTGTGCCGGGCCTCTTGCTCGGCATTAAGAGACATAATGTTATCAGCACTGTTACTACCTTCAGAGCTTGTATTGGCATATGGCAGGGCACAAGCCTCACTGGCCTTGTGCTCTTCATCATAGCTCCCTGCTGTGGTACCTGAGTCTGTGGGCACAGACAGCGATCGCTCCCGGAATCTGTTGGCTCCACCTGGGCCCGTGTCTAGCTTTAAAGTACCACTGGTCAGAAGGCCAATCTTGGGAGGTCTTCCTGGTGCTTGTCTTCGTTGAGTAGGATGTTCTGAGTATTTGGTTACCCCACTGCATCCTGCCAGGTTATCACGACTGACAAAGAGAGTAGCAGCCTCCTTAGGAACCAGAGGTGGGAGGGTATTCATCCAAGAATTCCCCAAGGACTGAGCTTTTCCATTTTCACTGACTTGGTTACTCTGGCCGGTGGCATTTGGAGTCATATAGGTGAAAGCATCTCCCTTCCAGGAAGGGGAGAATGTTGATTCTGTGGGTCCATTGCAAGAACTGGGGACACTATATACCATCCCCATGCCCTCCATGCTGGGAGGGTCTGGCTCTCCACGTGCCTGGTGGGGGTCCCCAGACTCACTGGAAGGATTTCTCAGTCCTGATGAGGTCAGATTTGGAAATCGAGCTTCTTGCCCAATGGCAACTCTTCCATGAATACCTGGTGGAGCTGAGTGGCTGGGCCTGGCATCTGAGGTGGCAGAGAGGGCCACACTGTCTGTAGGGATGTTGCTGTGACCTGGAGGAGGAGGGAAAACACAGAGCATTAGTGGAGAAGCAGCATGTAATCCTCCCCCATCAGCTGTTTTGAGACAGGAACAGTTATTTTTTTGTAAAGAAGCATTTGCCAATAGATTTGTCAGATTTCCTTGGTTCTTCCTTCTCACAGATGAGGATTCTAGGAGACTTGGTCTTTTGCCCACTACTACACAATGAATCACAGGTGCCCTTGGATTGGCCAGATGGCTGCCAAAGTCTTTTCAGTTTTGATTTTTTTCAGAGTACAAGTGTTATGTGGGACTACCTTGGATTTCTGCCCCCCATCCCCCGTCCTTTTTACCTCAGGCTCTTTGAACCATCATAGACATTAGCATACATCAATTCTGAGGTGACAAATTGATTAGGACTTGCAACCCTAAAAGTAAACCTGGAGTGCATCATAATGGAATACTAAGTGCCCAGCTAAGATTCTGGCATCTGTTACTCTTTACCTTCAAAACATACCTACCAATGTGATGACACCATTCAGATGATCCCAATCTCAAGAAGTTTTCTGATATACACAGGACTGTTATATCACCATTATTATTACTGATATCTATGATTATTATCACCGTGACGATAATTTAGACCAACAGCCACCATTGATAGAACAGCAACTACATCTCAGGCACAGAATCCACAACAGTTTGAATCTTCACCAAGATTCTCCTGGGTCAGTATCATTATTCTCACAGCTTGTAGAAGGAGAATCTGGGGCTTACAGACCGTATAACCTGATCAAGGCCTTATAAAGAGACCAGGGCTCACACCTATTTTTCTCTAGTTTGAGTATTTCCTTTCTTTCAGTGATGGGGATAGAATCTAGGCCCTCAAACACGCTAGGCAAATATGTTTTACCACTGAGTCACATCTATCCCCATCCCTGATCTATGCTTTTTGGATAGCAGTGGTCTGTTAACACGGTAGTTTTAGTCAAGGTCCCCTCCCTTATCTATGTGCATAAATTTGGCATGCGTGCTTATATGACCTTTACAATGGAAAACAATCATGTGATGACTTTATCAGTCTACTCTCCATATTTAGTTGCTGACCTTGACCTTAGTTGTCCTTCATCACACTGGCTTTCTCAGGACATTCAAAGCCCCATTCCTCTGAATTATTCTTGTTCCCCATCCCCACAATATGACTAAGTGGCAGAACTAGTTGGAAAAGTTGAAGGGAAGGGTCTGGGGAGGGGGTCAGCCACGTTGGGGTCACCTTGTTCTCGCTGGGAAAAGTTAGAGATTCCAATAATGGTCCGCCTCCGCCTCAGGGTGGACTTGGGGTTCACGGCTGTCTCTGTGTTAAACAATGAGTGTCGCAAACTTGCATGTTTATCAAACTGCTGCCCTGTAGCCAAAATAAAGACACTTAGGTGCATCCTGGTTTCTATTTAAAGTATACTAGAAACTGGCCTTAAGTACAGACAAGGGGTGATGGCAGTAGCGTAAGCATGAATAGCATCAATGTGAGTGGCACTTCTTCCCCATCCCTCCCAATTAGGTGATAGGCACACATGCTGGGTTTCAGAGGTACACCCAGGTCACTTATAAGTTTTTAACCCTGGCTTCATATTGAAATGAACAGAAAGCATTGAAACCCCTATATATCTGGACTCCACTCCAGAAGACTGAACTCTATGGGAGTAGGGCCTAGGTAGCAGCATTTTCTTTTTGCCAGTCTTGGGGCTTGAATTCAGGGCCTGAGCACTGTCCCTGGCTTCTTTTTGCTGAAGGATAGCACTCTGCCACTTGAACCACAGCACCACTTCTGGCCTTTTCTACATGTGTGGTGCTGAGGAATCGAACCCAGGGCTTCATGTATACGAGGCAAGCACTCTACCACTAGGCCATATTCCCAGCCCTAGGTAATAGCATTTTCTAAGAGTCTTCAGGTGATTACTCAGTTGTAAAGCCAGAAGAGACAACCATAAACACAGAGTAATAGGATGAGACTAGATTTACTTGCATGTGATCTTTCCTTTATTCTTATTTTTGCATTGCTGGGGATGGAACATAGGGTCTTGCTCTAGCCAGTCCTCTACAACTAAGCCGCACCATCAACCCTTGTTTTTCAGAGACAAGATCTCAATATATAGCCCAGGCTGGCCTCAAATTTGTGATTCTCTTGCATCAGCCTCCCAAGGGCTGAGATTGCAGGCTACTATGTCCAGTTTGGTTGTAATCTTTTCTCAGAGAAAAATCTTTATAGGGGCCAGAGGAAGCTTGGAGTCTTCAAGAAGCTGTCCCACTGATTCCCCACAAAACACTTGGTCACATTCTACCAAAACTGGCTGCTTCATCGTGTGTGAGCCCTATCTCTCTTAAAGTATGGGTCGGCCTTTGGCTCCTGAGAACTTGCTGGGACAGTGACAAGGTGAAATGGGATGTAGAGCCAGCCAAGTGTGTGTCTTTCCCAATCAGCAGCTGGCTAGACAGACCCTTTCCTTCCAGCTGCACTGTAGCATGCCTCACTCCAGTAGTTAGCTCTTTGGATAAAACTCAGGAACTGCCTCATTGAGAGTAAGAGATGTTTAGGAAAAGAACACCCCACATCGTTTTGCAAGTCTCTCTTCTCTTATCATCATCTTCTTCTTGGCATACCTCCTTAGGCTATGGGTTCTACTTCATTGCCTATCTTCTCATTTTTCTAGATGAATAATTAGCAATAGATAACCCCATATTTGGGTAGCATCATCATATATGGCCAGAGCTGTTCTCCCTTACATTAGTCAACTTCTTCCAGCTTTGCAAAGCCAGTGCTGGCTTGCAGGCTCCCTTTGGGTCTCTTTGGGTTAATAAAGTTTGGATTTCATCAAGTCCCTCCCTGTCTCCTTCTCATGGTCTGGGAACTATTTCTTATCTTTTTTCCTCGAGGCTGGTGCTCAACCACTTAAGCCACAGCCAGACTTCCAGCTTTCTTATAATTAATTGGAGATATGAGTCTTAGAGACTTTCCTGCCAGGTTGGCTTTGAACCTTGCTCCTCAGATCTCAGCCTCCAAGTAACTAGGGTTACAGGCATGAGGATTGGCTTATGCAAGATCTCTTTAATATTTGTTTTATAGAGAATGGCATGGGGGGCAAAAATAAATATAACATAGTATGCCACTTGCCCCCAGAGCCATAGCCAGCTGGGTTATATACATTGCCTCCATATTCTCAAGGTTATCCTTTACCATATCTGGTATTTTTGGCCATCATCTCTTTCTCTCTGTTTCTACTAGTTCCCCTTTTTGTATGTGAAAAACTTGCCAAACAAGTTGAAGAGGCCCACCTCCTTGGAAGATTTAGTATCTAATGAAGGAACAAACTAAAGAAAATCCATGAATTTTGTTTCCATATAAGCTTCTAAGGGCATTCAAGTTCCTAACATTGTGGAACATTCTTTTCCAAAGGAGTGAAGGAAGAGAAGCCAGAGCCCCCTCTTTTGCATGCCTTCATTCCCTGATAAGTGACAGTGCAGGGTGAGCTGACAGCAAAGAGAATGGCCCTCCTTCCCCACCAGCCAGTGTAAGAACATTGGGAGGATGGATTGTGGTGGCACAGAGAGAAGCAAATACGTGATGCTAAGTAACTCTACCAGAGATGTTGATGGGCACAAGATCAGACTGAGTGGAGCAGGGCTGAGGCCACCACTTCCCTTGCAGGATTGGCAGAGAGAAGGGGCCATTCCAGGCAGTTTGCTTGTTGGCTGGAGAAGGGCTCAGGGAGGCCTCCAGGGCCCTCACACCCTGGATAGTGGTCTCATCCTTGCTCAGCTGCCGATTTGTAGTCTGTTGGGAGAGAGGGTGATGTTTGAAAGGGTGTGCTTCTGATGTGATAAGTGCTCTCACATGATGACTGCTTAGGCAATGGTTGGAGGCTTGATCTGGGAGGCAGGAAAGAGGGCCAGGTTGCCTGGCCCGGCACCTGCTGTGAAGAGCTCATTCTGGCAGAGCTACAGTTTAGCTCTGGTGGTGAACAGAGGTCAGCAGCAGCTCCAGGTGGGAACGTAAGCATTTCAAGGTTCCCTATCAGTGGGTGCACGCTGGCTCTCCCAGGCAGGGGAAGAGGCAACTCACCATCAATACAAACTCCAGACGCCGGGCAGACTGGGGCCTTGGGCTGGGAGTGAGCTCAGGGACCTCATCAGAAGAGCGGAAGGTCTGCCCCAGAAGTCTGGCCTTGGAGTACTGTTCCTCATATTCTTCTGAAAAATAGCACAGTGGAGACACACTCTAGGGGGCCATGGCCGAGTGCTAGGCTGAGGAGGACTTTTCATAAAGCCAGGGTTCCTGCACTAGCTTCTAGGCCTGACTCATATTGCTTCACTGGGCTATTTTCCTGGTGTCTGAACCACTTGGATTTGGAAGTGAAAAAGTCCCGCTTCCCAAACAATAAGCCAGACAAAAAAAGAAAATGAATAAATTCAAGCCATGTTGCTTTGGGGACCAAGCCCTCATCTCTACGGCCTGCCACATAAGTGCTCTACACAGATGCATAAGATGTTGATTTTTCTTTTCTTTTGCTACAAGGTCTTCTCTTTGAAGCTCTGTAGCTCTTCAGATTTCTTGCAACCCTACCAAGGAATTGATCTGTGTGAAAGAAAGAATTTGTACTAGGATATTGTTTGGAGAATTGTCTTTGAAACCAAGAACTTAAAAAAAATAAGACAGACTTTTTCTTTTAAATTTTATGACAGAGATCTCACTACGTAGTCCAGGCTGGACTTGAAGTTGTGATATCTTTCCTTAACCTCTTAAGTGCTGAGATTATTGGCATGCACCAGCAAGCCCAGCTGGAAGAACTCTTGAGTTTTTGTAGGCATGGTCCACTGTAGGTGGGGTCAGGCCTAAGAAGGAGAGGGAAGATAGTTGCAGAAGAAGGTGAAGATCAGAGGCATCATCAAAGAGTAAGAGGGATGCATAAGATTTGAATGGGGTTGACTGAAGTGATGGTTTAGATAAGAAGAAAATGTAAGAAAGAACATTCATGGCTGTATGTGCTTTGAAACAGATGTTTAGAATCATAGAGACTTGGGCTTGTTCTCAGAAGTCTCCAGTTTAACATCCTGCTGGGTACTTAGAGCCCATTTAAGATGTTTACCAGCCTTAGTGCATACAACTGAAGGAAAGGAGGCGATTCCCCCTTCCAAAGATGCTCACTGTCTCTATGGACAGTTGGGGCTGTCAGACATGTCAGAGAAGTTTGTTCTGGAGGCAGAATCTTTCTCCCTCTGGGTGCCTACACAATAACCTTAACTTCGCCTCTGGCAGCAGCACAGAACATACTGACTCTATGTGTGGTGGCACTTTGTTATCTGAACACAAGGCTCTTGGTGTTCCTTGACCTCTTTCTTCTCTAAGATTATCCCTACCCAGGCAGGGAAGTGGGGGTTATGATGATTGGAAGCCCAGTTGGGAGACTCACTTGGCACCCTTGGGGGAATTCAGCTCTATGCCAGGTGCTTTTGGAAGCCCAATGGGCAGTAACTAGTTCATTTGTGAGGTGCTGAGGATGGACTTCAGGGCACCCAGGGTCTCTGGTAGGCAAGTGTTCAACCACTGAGCTACATCCCCAGACCAGAGAGATGTGATGTACTTGGAGAAGCTCAGTCTGGCTGAGTATGATATAGGAAACTTTGGGTGCTATTTATTGCCCTTAACCGTTGGTGAGGCAGTTAGCTACACAGGAGGCATGTGGACAAGCCTAATGCAGGAGCAGAGTGAAGCCCAGAGTTAGAGATCTTGACATTGTTGCCCCTTTTATCTTCAGTTGCCAGGATTCCAAAGGCAGGGGCAACTGTGGCAGGAAGAGGTCTGGGGGGATCTGTGGCCCACATTGTGGGATTTCCCCAAAACACTCTGCTCACTCTGAGAAGGGCTTGATTGCCCTGCCTCAGCCTCTACAATGTACGATGTACCATCATAATTGAACAATGGGGGAGGTGATAAGACAAACTTGGAAACAGAATTAAGAATCATCAGTCTGGAAAGTGAAAAAAAAGATGGAAATTATGTGCTTTGATTTTCGACAGGTATTCTGTCCTTTTTCTCTCACTGGTTCTGTGACTCTTCTTGTCTCTCTCCTGCTGCTGTGTTGCTCAACTGGCCTTTGGGCTCTGGCAGCAGCCCCCCTCCCTCTGAGTACCTTGTAACAGGCTCTGGAGATTGAGCTGCGCCTCGCGAAGCAGTTCCTCTACACTCGGGGGCCTGCCCGAGGAGAGAAACACGTTCACTGGCTGTCGCCATGACGACCTCGAGTGGGCAGTCGCTGTCGAATTTTCCCGACCCGAGTTAGCTGCAGCTAGGGAAGGAGAGAGTCAGTGAGAGGCACCGGAGACGAGGCGAGGGGGCGGGGGGAGCAGCGGCGCCAGCCAATGGGCACCCATGCTCCCCGAAGATCCGCCCTTCAGGGCGTGGTGTATGTAGATGTCTGGCTGCGTTTAAAAGGCCCAGGAAATTGTGGTCCGCAAGATTTTTCCACGACAGATCCTGCCGCAGTCCGCTCCCACCCCGCTGTGCCGGCCTCGATGGGCCTCGGCCCTTCAGCAATCCCGGTCGCTGCCACTGCTGCTGAGTCGCCACGCCAGTGTCCATACAACATCACACCTGCTGGCCTGCCCTACCGCTGTCTTCTGTGAACCCTGCCAAAGAGGTAACGCGTCCGGGGCCGAGCTGCGGGGCTCTGCGCCCCCAAGCTCCTAGGTGCTCGCCCCAGTGGGTGTGGCCCGGCCTTGCTGTGCCCCTCTGCCGCACTTCGGTCTCCTCTCGCTCCCTGCCTCCCCATTTCTGCCTCCACCAGCGGCCCCGAGCTCCCTACCCCCACTGCCAGAGCCTCGGAACCCCAGAGCTAGTCGAGATGTCCGAGGCGGCAGGAAACCTCAATAGCCTCCGCTTGGCAAATGTAGCCTTGCGAGAAGAATTAAATGCCCTTCGTGGGGAGAATGCCAGTTTGGGCCTGCAGCTGGGAAGAGCCCTGGCCGAGGTTAATTCTTTGCGGAGCAATGTCTCAAGCTACATCCGCTGGCCAGTGCCCATAGTGCCTGTCCTTACTGAAGAGAACTTTGAGTTCCCGCTCAATGAAACTGACCCCACTCCAGAGGAAGAAGTGCCCTTCTTGTGCTGGCCTCCCCCACGCACCGATCCAGAGTATGTCTCGGATGATCTTTTGATTAATGTGGTTCAGGATTACACCAATCCGGACGAGTCCACTGACCCTCCTGTGTCAGTCAGTTCGCCCCCCACTGAGCTGCTATGCCCAGTGTCCAAGGAGCCGCCCCCGCAGGCCTTTCTGCCACTCCTAGAGCGGCCCGACATAGAGCCGTTTTCAGGCGACCCAGTCTATCTAGCTGAATTTCTGATGCACTTGGAGACCTTTATAGCTGATCATGAGGATCATTTCTCTGGAGGTGCTGAAAAGGTGGCCTTTCTGATCTCCTATTTCACAGGGGAAGCTAGGGACTGGGCTATCTCAGTCACCCAGGAAGGAAGCTCCCTGCATGCCAACTTCCCGCGCTTCCTGGATGAAATCCGTAAAGAATTCTGTGGCCCCATCCCCCCGCGCGTGGCTAAGAAGGCCATACGCAAGCTCAAGCAGGGAGACTGTACCCTGGGCAGCTATGCAGATGCATTTCAGTTTCTAGCCCAGTTCTTGTCTTGGGATGACTGTCGTCTCAAAAACCAATTTCTCAAAGGCCTTTCGGAATTCTTCCGCAAGGAGCTTTTGTGGTGCACTGAAATGGCTGACCTGGATGAGCTGATTCTCGAGTGTGTGGAAATAGAAAGGAAGGTACGTGTACCCAAGCCAATCCCACTTCCTGGGGTTCGCAATGTCTTCTTCCCTTTTACTCCCAGCCCTAATGAGGATGAAAACGAAGATGAAGAACACTACTGTGAGGATGAGGGTGAAGAGGAAAGTGGTAACAGGCTTTATCTGAAGGACATGGGGAAACACATGAGGGTTTTCCACCAGGAGATGGGGGAAGAAGAAGAGGAGGAGGAAATGAGGAAGGAGGAGGAAGAAATGAATGAGGATGAGGAGGATGAATATCAGGATGAGGAGGGAGATGAGGAGGAGGAGGAAGAGGAGGAAGAGGACGAGGAGCTGAAACAGAAAGAGGAGATAAGCAAGAATGTGGATGATGATGACAATGAGGATGAAGATGTAATTGAGGTTGACAGCCAGGATTCAGAGCAGGAGCAAGAGAGTGTGGAGATCCATCACTCAGGCCACCATCACTACCACCACCACTACCATCATGGCCTACCCGAGGAGCTGATAGAAATGGAGGAGCCTGTCCTTGTGGACACTTCAACCCAGACTAGCTCCACGATTGGCTACCATGCTGAGAATTTCCTGGGCATGTCACCTCCCATAATACATTCCAGTAGACGGAGGAACCAGAATCGAGTTCCACTTCTGGAGGGCCTTCCAGGTACCAATTCTCCATTCTATAGCTCTCCACCACTGATTCGCCGTGCAGGTCGCTTGGGTCAGCGCCAAATTCGAAGACGCCCCCCAGTGCTATTCCGCCTCACTCCAAGACAGGGGGGCCACCGAGCTGCTCGTGGCCGAATTCGCGTGTGAATGCAGGGGTGAGTTGGCCACCCAGAACACACCCTTCTTTTGTGTCTCCCTCCCCTGCTATTGCTGCCAGACCTACCCTGCCTACTGACCAGTCCTTCTGCAGAATTCTAGACCACCTTGCAGCCCTGACCAGAGAGTGATATATGTCCAACCAAAGTCACCTGGGAAAGGAGAGGACAGCAGTATCTGTCCTTTTGCCACGTGTTTGGCTCAGTCTCACTACAAGCTGGAGAGCAAGTTTTTGGGCCTTGATGAACTGGTCACCCCTTTGTGTTCCCTTCTAGTTGTTCTAAACCCTCGCCTCTCGTGACTTTCTCTGCACTGTGTTCTACAGTATTATCCTGATTGGCTGACTGAGACTTCACCCAATGCCTCATTGATCTTCCCCAATGATTGAAAGGACAGTCTACACTGAACTCTCAAAGCCACTGTGACCACTTACTAGATAGAACTGATAGCAAGCAGGATGGCACCAAGAAATATACCTAGAAGCCCACACTGTATCATGCCACACTTTCAGCCAAAGGGTCTGGGAGAGAAATTTACAGTGAGAGTGTACAAGGCTGCATGCCAAATGGACACCTTGACTGAGACTTATTTGCATCTGGCTGACTATGGCAGGCTGGATCCACTTCCAGTACCTGTACTTACCTCCTCTCAAGCCTCTGTCTGTCTCAAGACTTTGAGGCTAGCTTGGCCAAATTTAGGACCTTCTGTAATCACACTGCCCTACTGGACACCCCTCGGCTGATGGAGCTTAACATGACAGTCTCCACTCTTATTCTTTTTTTTTTTTTTGGCCAGTCCTGGGCCTTGGACTCAGGGCCTGAGCACTGTCCCTGGCTTCTTCCCGCTCAAGGCTAGCACTCTGCCACCTGAGCCACAGCGCCCCTTCTGGCTGTTTTCCATATATGTGGTGCTGGGGAATCGAACCGAGAGCTTCATGTGTAGGAGGCAAGTGCTCTTGCCACTAGGCCATATTCCCAGCCCCTCCACTCTTATTCTTGATGCTGCCCAAAGGGTAGGCACTTGGGAGTGGACAAGAAGGAGGAGGAAGAAGATACACAACTCATTTTGACATTTGTAAGGGTGACTTGCTTTAGGGACAGGGTCCTCCTCCCTCTGCCAGGCCTTGGACTGTAGCCCCCAGCCAAAAGCCTGTGGCAGGAGACTCCTAGAGGTGGTCCTTGCTGTAGAGGAAGGCCTCATGGGCCTTTCCATCCATGACAACGAGAGAGAGAGAGAGAGAGAGAGAGAGAGAGAGAGAGAGAGAGAGAGAGAGAGAGAGAAAGAGTCAGTCTCCATGACCTGCTCTTAACTTCCTCTAACTCTAAGGATTCCTTAGATCTGAGAGGATAGAGGAAGGTTGGTGCTAGCATCATTGCAGCTGTGTGGTCAGACACATTCATGGCTCTCATTTGAGGGTCAGTTCCCCAGTCTACTGCTATACTTTGATTCTGCAGCATAGCTTAAGGGGTGACTGCCTAGTAGCTTAAGGGGATGAATGCCTTGTAGGAAACCCTATGGCTTCCAGGAGCAAATGTAGATGCCCTTATAAACAGATCTGCTGCTCATCTTGGGTCCAGAAAACTCTGCTTCTGCAATGAAAACTGCACATTTACTATGTCACTTCTGGTCACAAAATGCCAGTCAAATCTACTGCTGGCCTGGGTTGCCTCTAGACACTGAACTGTCTACATGAGTGCAGCCCAAGTATCTGGCCAGAGGGAAGAAAATATAGTAAATGGAGTCTCTGTTCCCTGCTGGAGTCTGACAGATAACCTCAGGCCAGCCTTAGGATTTGGGGCCTGGATGCCAGAGGAAGGAGCTGGAGGAAGAGGAGTCACAGAGAGACCCAGTCCTCAGACTGGTTTTGGGTGAGATCGTTGATCATCGGTAGGAGGTAAGACTCTCTTGTTTATCACTTGTTTCTCAACCTGGAGACCAGTGGAATTAGGTTCCTATAACTTGTTGCTGCCTTTTCAGAAGCTCTCCCAAAGAGAAGAGTAATATATAGTCATTATAGAAAATTTGGAAAATACAGAACACGCCTAAGGATGAAATATACTCCCCCATTCAGAATCCCACCACATAGATGCCAATACTTGCTACCTTTCCTTCTAGTACATTCTTTCAAAGTTAAGATCACCTTGCTAGCTCTAGCTCCTAATCAGCAGAGTTTAAAATAGCTGCCTCCTATGCAGTTGGTCAAACTGAAGTATTAAGTACCCTTTTGTTAGACATTTAAATTGTCTGTTTTCTCCTCATTCTCACTAAAGCAGGAGCAAACAACCTTATGAAGATGGCTTTGTCTATTTTTCAGCTTATTTCCTCAGGTGAAAGTTCCAGAAGGGGAACTGCTATTCATCAAGGCTGTGGACCCTGTTTGCTGATGTCATCATGCTGGCCCTGCTGTTCATGTGCTTGTGGAGATGTGAAAAGGACAGGTGCCTTGCACCCCCTCCAGGGGCTTTCAGCACAGGCCCTGCCTGTTCCCATGGTGCTTCTCACTCTGAACCCACATAGCCTCAGCTCGGGAGAGAGCAGATGAACAGTGAGCTGGTATCCAGACCTCTGGGGACAGAGAGGGCTTGGACTTTTCTTTGACGTTCTTCTCCCTTTCCCAGATCTTCAGTACTTGTGCTATGACAGCCACAAAATCTGTAAGAAAAACTGTGGGCTTTGGGTACTTCCTTGGGTTTGAGAGAGGGATGAGGGTGGGTGGGTGGGTGGGTGGGAAATGCATGCAAGGGGATGGAAGTAGCCCAAGGATTCCCAGAGGCTCTGGAAGAAACCACTTTGAAACAAATGTGTTATTGTTATTATTGTGTTATCGTTGTACTACTTTGTCGTGAAGATAAGAAATTGCTCTGTATGCTAAAGCTTTCTCTCCTCAATAAAAATATAAAGGGTGTGTAATGATCGTGTCAGTCTGTTATTGATTTTTTTTTTGTCAATTGTGGGGCTTGAACTCAGGGCTAGAACTCTACCATTTTGAGCCACAGCTCCACTTCTCTCTGTGTTATTGAGCAAGCATAGTTGTAGACAAATAGGCAGCAGTGCTTATTTTCTAGGTACCCAGGCCGAAGTAGGGCTACAATGGAACCTTGGAATCTTGCGTGAAGAAACTGAGGCCAAGATAGGCTCAAGGGACAAGCCTACATCCTATGCATAAATGGGTAGGAGGGAAGTGGATGGGAGGGAAGTGGAAGCCACACACACACACACACACACACACACACACACACACACACGGAATGCAAAGAGGGAGGAAAATCAGGCAGGGAAGGCTCTTCCACTTTTGGGCACTAGATGGCGCCATGGGATGCCAGTGAGCTAGCTGGTGCTGATTTGGATGCAAATCCCCAGAGCAGTTCCCACAAGGACCCTGCCAGCAAGATCTTCCTGTTCCTGGCAGACTGTGAGCTCAGAAGAAACTGAATCACATTCTAGGACTTGCTCAAGTTTCCCAGACATAAATTGGACTTTTTTCCCCTGGAGAAGGCTGTGGGAATGAGTCCTTTCTAGTTAGTTGTGAGTAATGTGCTGGGCACTTCATGTCTATTATCCTGTTTCAGCCTCATAACCATCCTAGGGCTGGTTAGGCCCCATTCTCTCCATCCCCCCTCCCAGATAATTACATTGAGGCTTAGGAGTCACTGCCCACAGGTGTCCTCTAGGAGTGGACACAGCTATGCTTATTTGCTCCAGGGACACAGCCCCACTCAGTGTCCTATTGTTTTGACAGGCTGTGTTAGTGTCCTGGTTCCTCCCTTCCATGCCTCCTCCTTACTTCAGGATTCCAGTTGATAAACCTCTAGTTTCACAGACATGTCTGCCTTGGCCCTCTGAGAAGAAGGGAGGGAGGAAAATCAGCGTGTTTCTGGGTAGATGTCCTGCATTTCCAGAACTAGCTAGCTAGGCAGGTAATGGTGTCTCCTTTTAGAGTGGAGGAAGCTAGTTAGAGATTATAGGCTCCACGGAGGAACCTAAGACCGAAGACTAAGGGGCTAGCCAAATGGCAGTTATTTTAGGGAAGCTCTTTCCCAGTTGGACTGGCCAAGTGACAGTGCTGGCCATGGGGATAACTGGGCCTTATGGGGAGAGGAAGGGATATGAGGCCATGGCTGTCTCAGTGATCACTTTGGCTCCCTCATAGGCGTGAGTGGTGGTGGTGGAGGACCAGAAAGGTACCCAGAATATCTGAAATTTCTCTTGATGTCGCAGGTAGGGGTGAGTCCAGGCTCTACAATGGCCAATCAGATCAGGTGTGGTTAAAGTAATAGAATGAGCCTTGCCCCAATCTTGCAGCCATAAGCACTGTGGGGGCAGGGAAGAAAGTTCAGAGTTCCAATGCAGTCCTGCTACTAAGTCCATTTGGTATCTTACACATTACCCACCCCTCTTGGGTTAAGCCTTCCTAACTTGTTTAGTCACCTTGACTCCACAGGATTGCAACATGTGGCAAGTACTCAATAGGATCTCAGCACTGTGGTACAATAAATAAATGAAGAAAGATGCAACCTGTTAAGGATATCTGGGGATGAAATAAAGCTTAGAGGACTGGAAGATTTGACCCAAAATGGAATCAAGAGCCAAAATACCTCTCTTACCTGGAAGGTTTAGAAAACCAAGTGCTTATGCACTTCCCATTCACTGTGTCTGAGTGAGAAGAGTGGGTGAGACAAGGCTGAGTAGAAGCTCATGAGAAAGACCATATGATGGATGGGTGCTGGGGCTCATGTCTATAATCCTAGCTACTCAAGAGGCTAAGATCTGAGGATCACACTTCAAAGCCATCTGAAACAGGAAAGTCTGTGAGGCTCTTATTTCCAATTAACTACCAAAAAAGCCAAAAGTGGAGCTATGTCTCAAGTGGTAGAGTGGTAGCCTTGAACAACAAAAAGCTCAGTCCCAGGACCTGCACAAAAACGAAGGAAGGAAGGAAGGGAGGGAGGGAGGGAGGGAGGGAGGAAGGGAGGGAGGGAGGGAGGGAGGGAGGGAGGAAGGAAGGAAGGAAGGAAGGAAGGAAGGAAGGAGAGTGCTCATGGGGGTGGGCGGAGCTCAGTGTGTACTGATAGCCTAGTGGGCTATCCAAGATACTAATGCCTTCCTGGGATGCTGCCACTGTACAGAGGTGGAAAGGTCCCATCTGGAATCCTGGCTGCCCAGTCCCCAGGTACTATATGGCAGCTCACATAAGCCTTTGCCTTCCATGAGTAAGAAACTACCAGAACATAAGAAAGGAAGAGGAGACCAATGGGAGCAGTAGAGGGGTGACAAGAATGGTGAGGGATTCCCCAAACCCTCTTCTCAGTGCATGGAGTAGGGCAGAGAAAATCTTTGTTGCGCATTTCTCTGTTCCTTTTACTGAAGAAATAGGAGTCTATGAGGTCACTCCAACTGGCTCAAAGTCATCCCAAACAGTCTGACATCCAGGATCAGTGCTTCATACCTCTTTCCTCATCTAGGCCCCTTGGATCAGAATTGCCAACAATTCCATTTCTTAAAAGCACTCTAAGCAATTTAATGCCAGCCCAGCACAGTGTAGAACAGAGGCTTGGGGACTAAGCAGTCCAGGTGACATTTAATGGTTAATTTAGTTTGGAGCCTTCCCATATAGCTCCCACAGCAGAAATAGGCCCAGAATTCTTACATAGTAAATGATCAGGAAATACATACATTTATATACACACACAACTATATGACTGCATGTATATGTGTATATCTAAGTATGTATCTGTGTGTATACCTTTCAGGGTTTAATAGGAGCTCACGCTAATTGGGCACTTTCTGACACCGTCTTGAGAAAGGTTGCCTCAGAGTGGGTGCAGATGTCTGGCCCCCAGAAACCAGGTCTATTGAAGTCTAAACTTGTGTTCTTGATGGCCAGAACTGGCTCCTGGGACTGGAGGAGAGCCAGCAATTACAAGACTATCTCCAAACTGTGGGGGTGGGGTGGGAGGCAGGTGCCACCTCTGGCTAGCACTTCCTGTATCCTTCCCAGACAGGGAAAACTTAGCAGGCCACTTTTCCCCAGGGATTCCAGGGAGAAACACAAAACCCAGAAAGCCCAGAGTTCTCAGTTGCCTGGGTTGCCTTGGTAACGGTAGGACCTACTTAGAAGAAAACAGTCTCTTAAAGGCTTAACAGGGTGGCTACATCCTTTGACAAAGCAGGCCCTGACATGCTCCCTTCATCCCCCCTCCTCTTCCTGTCTGCCACACACCACAAGCGGAACCTGGTTCCCTTTCCTCAGCCAATCTCGTCAAGGGGTGGGGCAGATGGTGCACTAGAAAGTTGTGTCCTGGCTGCTCCCTGGAGAAAGTGGCTGATATGTAAGACATGACGCCTGGGAAATGGCCCTGTGTGGCTCAGAAGAGCCATGCCTTCTTTGGGGGACCTAAGGACAATGGAACCCAAGGAGGGCAGTGCCATTAGCAATTCCTCACTTGTTGTGCAGGGATGAGGACTATTTGGGGATGGGGGCAGCTAGAGAGTGTATTGAAGTTTCAGCCATTTTCCTCAGCCCCCACATCAGTTTAGTCTCTCTTCATTTTCCTTCTGGACTACTGGAGTAGCTTACAGTGTCCATAGTCAAGTGGTAGAGCGCTAGCCTTGAGCAAAAGAAACTCAGGCCCTGAGTTCAAGCCCCAGGACTGGCAAAAAAAAAAAAAACCCATACAAATATACCAATGTGGTGACACATGCCTGTAGTCTCAGCTACTGTAGAACTTAGCTACTTGGGAGACTCACGCAGGAGTCCAGCCCAGGAGTTCAAGAGTACCCTGTACAACACAGCAAAACCCTTGTTTCAGGAAAGAAAAGAAAGGAAATAGGAAAGGAAAGGAAAGAGAAAGGAAAAGAAAAAATTGACAAATACTTCTAGTCCCATTCCAACTCAAAAATTAATTCAAAGATTACTTCCATAGGTGTGTTGGTGGTATAGTGGTGAGCATAGCTGCCTTCCAAAGATTACTTCCACCTGAGTGCTGGTGGCTCACGCCTGTAATCCTAGCTACTTAGGAGGCTGAGATTTGAGGATCATGATTCAAACGCAGCCTGGGTAGACAAATCTGAGAGACTTTCATGTATAAATTAACCAATAAAAAGCCAGAATGAGAAGCATGGCTCAAGTGGTAGAGCATAAGCCATGAACAGAAAAAGGCAAGCAAAAGTTGAATACCCTGAGTTAAAGACCCAGTAGTGACACACACAAAAGAAAAATAAGGAATAGAGAGCTGAAGCTGCCTCATGTCATAACACAAGAATGCAAATGTTTTAAAACCCTACAGAAAAATAGGCAAAGTCCTGTACCCTGATATAACAGCTGAGTGTGATAACCCATGCTTGTAATTCCAGAATTTAGGAGGCTGAAGACAACATGATCATTGAGTTCCTGGCTGCATAGAAAGATCTGATCTCAAGAAAACAAAACAAAAACCAAAACAAACCAATAAAGGCTGGGTCATTCCTGTAATCTCAGCTACTCGACAGGGAGAGAATGGGACAATGGCTCAAGACCAGCGCAGGTAAAATGTTAGTGAGACCTCAGTTTATTTTTATATTCCCAGCTAAAAAAGAGGCATAGGTAGGAGGACCATGGTTCTATGCTGGTAGTAAGCAAAAATGGGAGGCTCTAGCCAAAAAAACAACTAAAGAAAAAATGGACTGGGGCATGATTCAAATGGTTGATCACATGCTTAGCAAGTGTGAAGTCTGAGTTCAAATCCTAGCATCAGAAAAAGAAAAGAAAAATAGAAAAATAAAAGGCCCAAGGACTGGAGAGCTCCAAGATAGAGGGCACAGTCTTCATTTTGCTCAAGGCTAGTGCTCTACCACTTGAGCCACAGCTCTACTTTCAGCTTTTTGGTAGTTAAATGGAGATAATAATCTCATAGACTTTCCTTCCTGGGCTGGCTTGGAACAGTGAACTGAGAGCCTCAGATCTCAGTCTCCTAGGTAGTTAGAATGACAGGTATGACGCACCCAGATTTGTTACTGTTGATACTTTAGTAGTTTTCTGATTACATTCCTAATTCAAGGAAATGCTCACTTTTTGTTTGTGGATCTTGGAGAAACAATCAGATCACTTTTGGATCCAATTTCCTAGTGGGCCCCATACATAGCTGGAAGTCTATAGAGAGCAGTTTAAGAAGCTCTGACCCAGAGTGTTAGACAAAGGACAATGTGGGTGGTGGGGACAGCTGGGGGCTGGCAGAAGGAAAAGTGTGTGGTTTCTCTTTCAAGAGCTGCTTACAGCAATCTTGAAGTTTGGCAGGCCTTTTTCCTCTTGTCCTAAGTTGGGGGTGGTGGTGATGGTTGTTGTTGGTGGTGGTGATAACAGTGCACGGTGGGCTGTTATACTTGGTTAAAGTTTCAAGCCTTCCACATACTCATCCCAAAGACAGACTTTTGCCATTCCCATGCCAGGAAAATATTCCTGGGGTTTGTTCCATTTTAAAATTGAGACCTGGGGGTGGGAATATGGCCAAGTGGTTGAGTGCTTGCCTCATATACATGAAGCCCTGGGTTCAATTCCCCAGAACCACATATATAGAAAAATCCAGAAGTGGCAATGTGGCTCAAGTGGCAGAGTGGTAGCCTTGAGCAAAAAGAAGCCAGGGACAGTGTCCAGGCCCTGAGTTCAAGCCCCAGGACTGGCAAAAAGCAAAACAAAACAAAAAAAATTTGAGACCTGTTTTGGAGGAGCGATTGAGTTCTCATCAGTCTAGAAATAATCTTGAAATGGATTTGTTATTGGCTCTGACATTTTCGGAAATAAGTAATGTTTTACTCTAGCACCCAAGCCAGACTTTGGGCTTGCAGAGAGAGGGGATGGGGAAGATTACCAACTGGATCAGGCACCCCAGGATACTCGTCACAATCAGCATTTGTGCCAAAACCTAAATGCCTTTTCCTGACTTCCTAACTTTCCCACCTGTCAGTTGAGTCCCTTGCTGACCAGGGCAGTATGGTTTGGGTTGTGATCAAGAAACATATAGTCAGAACAGCCGGAAGACTTGGCTTGTGTTACTTGCCTTTGACCCCATTCAGCACTCAACTTGGCCAATTCTCATAAGGACACCCCCAGATCTTCCCATGATGCTTTGCTAGGGGGTGGAACATGTGGTCTGGATCTGCTTCCTGCTGCTCTTCTCCAGAAATGAGCACTATTACATATGAACACATAAGATGATGCTAAGCTAAATGAACTCCAAGTTATGGAAATAAGATGATACCTTGTGAAATTATGCCTTTTTCTTTTGATTTTCTTCCCTATGGTTTTACCCCCGATGTCACTGTAACTTATTTTGGTACCCTGGGTGTGATATATATATGTTTATAGGAACTAGGGAAGGGAAGGGGAACATCAAAATGGAGAGACAAATAGTAAAAGGCAAACCAATGCAACAGCAATACTTACAAGACAATGTGCTGTACAATTTGGGCAGGGATGAATTGGGGATGGGGAGGTGGAAGAAAAATGAGGGAGGAGATAACAAGTCTGATAAGAAATGCACTCACTCCCTTATGTATGAAACTGTAACCCCTCTGTACATCACTTTGGCAATAAATAAATTACAAAAAAAAAGAAATGAGCACTGGTTGGCTGAGGGACAAGCTGCAGCTTGATTCCCAAAGTGAGATGTTAGAATTGTGACAGCCTTGTGCACTGGAGCCATTGGCTAGTAAAGATGCTAGTTCTGAATGGGATCTGTCTCAGCAGAGAGGACAGAGCAGTGTTCATTGGGGTTCAGGCTGACGGTTCCACATGCAGAAATGTAAAGGAGACTTAACTTACTTTCTTGACTATAAAAAGAGATATATGTTCTTAGTTTCTGAAACATAGGCAAAAGGAGGCTGAATGGGAATTCAGAAAGACCTGAATTATCTAGATTGGCCAAGAATAAAAGAAAGAAGGCTCCCCAGTCACTACAATCAGAAGTGAAAGAGAGGACATTATAATTGATCTTATAGAAATAGAAAAAAAATAAATCAGGTACCAGTGGCACACATCTGTAACTGTAGACACAGAAGGCCACAGTTTGAAGCCAGCTTGGATAGAAAGTCTATAAAAATTACATTCTAATTAGCCAGCCAAAATTGGGGCAGAGCTCTTGCTCAAGTTGGAATAAAGGTGTTTGTCAGTGAGCTAATAAGCCCAGCAAGTGTGAAGTCCTGAGTTCAAGCCCAAGTGCTGGCCAAAAAAGTGCAATACACTACAAACAATTGTATGACAATAAATTGTATGACAACTTATATGAAATGGCTAAATGTCCAGGAAGATATAAACTATCTTGTTTTGTTTTGTTTTTTTTTTTTGCCAGTCCTGGGGCTTGAACTCAGGGCCTGAGTACTATCCATGGCTTCTTTTTTCTCAAGGCTAGCACTCTACCACTTGAGCCACAGCGTCACTTCTGGATTTTTCTATATATGTGGTGCTGAGGGATCGAACCCAGGGCTTCATGTATATGAGGCAAGCACTTTACCATTAGGCCATATTCCCAGCCCAGATACAAACTATCTTAAAAAATAAAAATGGAAATTTTTATTAAACATAAAAAATAAATGGAAAATATATGGACTAAAAAATAAATGGAAATTCCAAATAAACCCACAACAACAAAAGAGATTGAACTAGACTACCCACAAAAAAAAGCCCAGTCATAGATGGCTTCATTGGCAGATTTTACCGAACATTTAAAGAATTAATTCCTATTCTTTGTGGGTTTTTTTTGCCAGTCTTGGAGCTTGAACTCAGGGCCTGAGCTTCTTTTGGTCAAGGCTAGCATTCGACCATTTGAGCCACAGTGCCACTTCAAGCTTTTTTCTGTTTATGTGGTACTGAGGAATTGAACCCAGGGTTTCGTGCATGCTAGGCAAGTACTCTACCTCTAAGCCACATTCCCAACCCCTTAATGCCTATTCTTTTTTTCTTATTTATTGTCAAAGTGATGTACAGAGAGGTTACAGTTTCATACGTTAGGCTAATGCCTATTCTTTACAAACCTTTTCAAAATATAGAGGAGGAAGAAATATTTCTACAATTATTGTACTAGTCCTGTCTTATTGTGATACCAATACGACATCATTACAGGAAAAGCTCAGAGCAATAGTTGTTATGAATAGATGCAAAAATCCTCAACCAAATACTAGCAAATCAAATCCAGCAATATATAAAAAAATTATGTGTCATGACAAATAGGATTTATCCCAGGATGCAAGGTTGTTTTAACACTGAAAATCATTGTAATGCATGGTATGAATAGAATAAAAACAAAAACATGATCATCTTAGTAGACACAGAAAAAGTATTTGTTAAAAAATCAAGATCAGTTCATGACAAAAATACATTCAACAAACTAGAATAGACAGTAATGTCCTCAATCTGACAAGTACTATTTATGAGAAAGCCACAATAATACCACATTTAATGATAAAGCACTGATGTTTTCCCCCAAGATCAGGAACAAGACAAGAGTGTCCATTCTTACCACTTCCATTCAACATTGCACTAGAAGTTGTAATAACAGTAATCAGACAAGAAAAAGAAATAAAAACATACACATCAGAGGGGAAGAAGTAAATTATTCTTGAAGAGATGTCATGATCTCATACAGAGAAATTTATAAGCATTCTATTAAAAGTCTATTAGAACTAATGAATGTGTTTAGTATGGTTGCACAACATGAACTTAATGTAAAACTGTACTGCTATATACTTGCAACAAACAATTCGATTTCCAGTATCTCAAGAAAATAAATATACAGGAATAAGTTAAACAAAAGTAGTATAAAACTTGTGTAAACTGAAAGCTATGAAACATGATCAAAACAAATGAAAGATACACCATGTTCATGGATCAAAACATTTAATTTGGAGGCTGGTAATATGGCCTAGTGGTAGAGTGCTTGCCTCATATACATGAAGCCCTCAATTCTCAGCACCACATATATAGAAAAAGTCCGAAGTGTTGCTGTGGCTCAAGCGATGGAATGTTAGCCTTGAGCAAGAAGAAGCCAGGGACAGGGCTCAGGCCCTGAGTTCAAGCCCCAGGACTGGCAAAAAACAAAAACAAAAACAAAGCCCACTTAATTTGGTCAAGATGTCAATACTCAAGTTGATCTATACATTCAACATAATTCCTATTAGCATGTTAATTTCTTGGTAGAAACTGTCCAAGTAATACTAAAATATGTAAGAAATTCAACAATCTAAAAAAATATATGACTCACACTTTCCTATCTCAAAATTTACATAGCTATAATAAATAAAATAATGTTGCTCACAGAACTTGAGGGGAAAAGGCTGTGGCTATGCAGGTGCCAAGATGGAGCAGAGAGCCCACTGGACTGCTTTGTTTCTACAACTGCAAGTAGAGATCTACTTGGAGATTTCACCAAATAAATAGATCAGGCCTTACAAAAACAGCAGCTACTGAGGTCACATAGCTTCCAAGATAACGGCTCTCAACTGTGATTCTCAGTATGTGTGTCCATGTGCCAGTATTGGGGCTTGAACTTAGGGCCTGAGCACTGTCCCTAAGCTTTTCTGCCCAAAGTTAGTGCTGTACCACTTGAACCAGTGTTTCACTTCTGTTCTTTTGCTGATTAATTGGAGATATGAATCTCATGGATTTTTCCTGCTCAGGGCTGGTTCTGGTTTCAAATAATGATCCTCAGAGTACAGCCTCCTTGAATAGCCAGGATTATGGGCATGAGCCACCAGTGCCCAGTGGGTTTTTTTTTTCTTAAACTTCTCAAATCATGGGAACTTGACGATCTAGTTAGAATCACTGTCATGCTGGGACTTAAGTCCCAGGCTCCATTATTTCCAATAATAACAGTTGTTAATATTTATATATACAAACCTTCCAATGTCTCAGACATGGCTCTAGCCACAAATTTAATCTCTACCATAACCCTATGAAGCAGTGCTATTATTTCCATTCTATGGCAGATAGACACAGAACTGTGAGAGGGCTTGTCCAAGGTCATACTACTATAACTCAGAAAACCGGGACCCAAGTTTGTGCTTAGAACTCCTTTAGATGATATCAAACTTTAGCATGTATGAAAATTTCTGGGAAAAGGCATTAATACAGAATACATGGGCTGATGGTGTGGCTCAAGTGGTACAGCACTTGCCTAGCAAGTGCCAGACAAGCACAGAATATTCAGCACAACTTTCAGATACTCCAACAGAGGAAGGCTGGTGTGTTACTGGAATCTGTGTGCCTAACAGGTTCCCAACACCAAGTTGCTTCTGCAAGGGTTACATTTTCAGAATTACTAAGCTATTTTGCTGTCCATCCTCTAACAGCAGCCCACAAGTCAAACCAGTACTTGCAGTATCCAGGAAGGTAGCACAACTTATCATCTGCCTCCCCTTTGCAGAATGTCTCTTGAGCAGCTCCACATCAAGGGTGTTGTCTTATTCACACCAGCCTCAGACTCAATTAGCTAAATGCAATCCCATCCATTAAAAGCACTGATAAATCAGTCCCTGGCTGTCAGGCTGCTCCAGATGCTGCTGAATTAATGCCCATGCTGTCACTTGCCTGGCGCCTGCAGCTAATTGATCTCATAGGTTAATAAGATTAACTCAAGATTAACTCAGCTAGACTGCCTACAGCCTCCTCTGTCCCCCAAAACTTAAGGAGGTTCAGGCTTGTCCTTGGCAGAAGAAAGTTGTTTTTCTCTAAGGACAGCATAGTTCTAGGAGAGTAAAGGCTCCTCATTTGACCAGGAAACAAATTGCTAACAAGTTTGTGTGGTGTCTTCCCAGGAAAAGAGGGCAGCAACTTGGAGTTGGACACATCTGGCTTTGGGTTGTTGCTCCAATGTGACCTAGCCTGTCTTCTCTGGATTGAAGTTTCTTCATTGATAAAATAGGCCCATAGTCTGTTTCCAGTTGGTCTGGATTCCCAGCAGGGAAAAGATCCACAATAATGTTGGGAATCCTGCATCCATGATCCATTAGTGGCCCTGACAATGAGTTTTCTCTTAAAAGAAATCCCTTGAGGAAGTAATGGTGTGGCTCCAGTGGTAGAGTGCTGGCCTTGAGAAAATAAAGAAAAAGCTGAGAGTGTGAGGCCCTGAGTTCAAGCCTCAGTACTAGCATAAAAATATTCAAAATTCAAAATCCCTTGGGACACACACACACACACACACACACACACACACACACACACACACACACACACACACACACACAATCTCCTTAGTATCTGCCTATGACCTTATGGCTTTGCTCATCATGGCAGTCTCCTCTGCCAGGCAGTCCTCAGAGACTGAATGTTTTCATGTGCCATCCAGGTTACACCTTAGAGACAAAGGACTTACTCTCTTAACTGGAAGAGAAGGCATTTTATTGTTAATCCTCTTTGGGGATTGCCTTGTCAAATGTCACTCCTGCTTCTCCAGCAGCAACTTCACCCCAAGTATTTATTTATTTATTTTTGGCCATTCCTGGGCCTTGGACTCAGGGCCTGAGCACTGTCCCTGGCTTCTTTTTGCTCAAGGCTAGCACTCTGCCGCTTGAGCCACAGCGCCACTTCTGGCTTTTTCTACATATGTGGTGCTGAGGAATCGAACCCAGGACTTCATGTGTAAGAGGCAAGTACTCTTGCCACTAGGCCATATTCCCAGCCCCCCTATTATTCTTATTTCAAACCAAAACATGTTTATAACAGTTAAAAATCAGAACATACTAACTGGAAGAGAGGAATGTCATTCACAGTCCTATCAGAGAAAAGTGCTGCTGAGACCCTGAGTATATCTTTCTGGAAGTTTTCCTAGGCTACACAAAGGTTGGAATCCTACTTGTAAGTATTGTCTTGTTTGCTTACACTCTTTCTCATACCTGTAATCCCAGCTCCTTGGGAAGCAGAGATAGGAGAAGCTCACTTCAAGGCCAACCTGGGTAAAACCTTATTTTGAAAACAAGCCAGCTATGGTGTCATATACTTATAATCCCAGTTTCTTGAGAGGGAGAAGTAGAAGAGTATAGTCCAAGATTTACCCTGAACGAAGTCAAGAATCTATATAAAAATAACTAGAGCAAAAAGAGCTAGGGGCATGGCTAAAAGTAGTAGAGTCTCAAGTTCAAACCCTCCCATAGCCCCACCCCAACCCCGCCAAAGAAAAGGCCAGTCTTGGTGACTCATGCCTGTGATCTCAGCTACTCAGGAGGCAGAGATGGGGAGGAACTAAGTTCAAGAATAGCCCAGGCCAAAAAATAAGAAAGACCTTATAACAATAAGAAGAAAGATGGATGTGGTGGCCCAGGCCTTTCATCCTAGCCACTCAGGAGGCATAAGAAGAACTGTAGTCCAGAACTGCTTGTGGGGAAAAAAAATGAAACCTTTTCTTAGAAATAACCAAAGAAAAATGGGCTGATAGTATGGCTCAAGTGCTAAATGCAACTTTCTAGGAAGCAAGAAGACAGGTGTTCAAATCCCAGCACAGCAAAAAGTAAATGAAACAGAAAAGAATGAAAAGAGAAAGAAAGAAAACAGAAAGGGTGAATGTGATCAAAGTACATTATATGCATTTATGAAAATTATCACAGTGAAGCTCCCATATTGCTCAGTTAATATGGGCTAATAAACATGATTTTTCAAAAAGAAAATAAGGCTGGGGTATGTGGCTCAAGTAGTACAGTACTTGCCTAGGACATGCAAGGCCTTGAGTTCAAGCCCCAGTATTGCCAAAAAAAAGTATGAGATTTATTCTTTACCATAAGGAGTGGTTTGGAAGCTTTCTCACCCAAAAATAGTGAGGAGAATTATTGGGATATGCCCCAATGAAATTGCAGCCATTAAAAATATGAAAAGAAAACAAAAAGGGAACATATACAAATGGAGAAAGTATTTGTTAGTCATGAATCTGGTAACATATCTGTCTAAAGTATCATAAAGAACTTTCACGGGCTGGGAATACGGCCTAGTGGTAAAGTGCTCGCCTCGTATACATGAAGCCCTGTGTTCTATTCCTCAGCACCACATATATAGAAAAAGCAGGAAGTGGCTCTGTGGCTCAAGTGGCAGAGTGCTAGCCTTGAGCAAAAAGAAGCCAGGAACAGTGCTCAGGCCCTGAGTTCCAGCCACAGGCCTGGTAAACAAAACAAAACAAAACAAAAGAACTTTCACATTGGGTGGTGGTGGCTTACACCTGTAATCCAAGCTACTCAAGAGGCAGAGATCTGAGGATTCCTGAAGCCAGCAGTAAAGTCCATGAGAGTTTATCTTCAATTAACCGCCAGAAAGCAGGAAGTGGCCTGGAGTCACAACTAACTTATAGGAAAGTTCTCTCTGTGTGTGTATGTGTGTGCATATGCCCACGTGTGTGCGCAAATGTCTGCCCTGAACTGGAATATAAGGTCCTAAAGGTCAGAGAGCATGTCTATTTTGACTGTTGGCATATCCAACATCATAGGTTCACAGTAAATGCATGGTGAAGTTACTAGATGTGAGGTACAAGATGCTACCAGGATACTACTTCTGCAATTCTTTATCTTTTTTTCTCTTCCTTTTTTTTTTTTTTTTTGTTGGTCTCAGGGCTTGAATTCAGGACTTGAGTGCTGTCCTTGAGCTCTTTCTGCTCAAGGCTAGTGCTCTACAACTTTGGTCACAGCACCACTTCCGGTTTTCTGGTGTTTAATTGGAATCTCATATACTTTCCTGCCCAGGCTGGCTTTAAACCATGATGCTCAGATCTCAGCCTCCTGAGTAACTACAATTAGGAGCATAAGTCACGCACATTCAATCTCTCTCTCTCTCTCTCTCTCTCTCTCTCTCTCTCTCTCTCTCTCTCTCTCTCTCTCTCTCTCTCTCTCTCTCTCTCTCTCTTTGCCAGTCCTGGGGCTTGAACTCAGGGCCTGAGCACTGCCCCTGGCTTCTTTTTGCTCAAGGCTAGCACTCTACCACTAGAGCCACAGGGCCACTTCTGGATTTTTTAAAAATATATGTGGTGCTGAGGAATTGAACTCAGGGCTTCCTGCATGCTAGGCAAGCACTCCACTGTTAAGCTACATTACCAGCCCTCCCTCTCTCCCTCCCTTCCTCTTTCCCTCCTTCCCTCCCTTCCTTCCTTTCTCCCTTTCTCTGTCTTTCTTTCTTAAAGGGTGTAGCCCAGGTTTGCCTGGAAGGCATGCTCATCATCCTGCCTCCATTTCCTGGCTGCTAGGATTGCAGACATGCACCACCACACCCAGTTCCTGCCAATCTTCAATTTCACTTTTGATAGAGTTTACCACAGGGTGTCAGCTGCTACCCAATCACAGAGCTAGCACGCTGGCTGCAGTCCCATATATAGGGGACTGTGGTTGTCAGCTAGCTTTTGTCCTTCCCATTGGTTGGGAAGCTCTTGAGGGGCAGGGCCATAGGCATCATCTCTACTGGGAGAGTGCCTGCCTAGCAAGTGCAACGCCCTGAGTTCAAATCCTAGTACCATAAAAAAAACCAGAGAGTAGCTATTACTGTTTTAATTTCAACTTCTGCCTGCCTGATTCCAGAAAGCTGTGAGGTTCCTCTTGCAGCAGAATGCAGCACCTACTTGCTCACATGCATATGGGGTTGTGCTGGCTCTCTGGGATGGAGGGCCTCCTCAGTTACCTTTGGCTTGCATGCTCCTTTATGGTCTCAGTGTGCACCACAGGGAGGCTGTGGAGAGTGGCTCCCTGCAACTTTGTACAGGCCACCTAGGTGGGGCAGTGGGATTCTCAATTGACCTTCAGCCTCATTCCCTGGGTAGAGCCAGGGGCTGGAGAAATATATCTACACACTGTTTGCCAGTATCTGGAAAATTCTCAGTCCCCAAACATGCACATAACCTCCATGGCCAAGTTACTTTCCTAAATCTGGTTGCCATGACAATGCGACTTAATGATGGAGCAATTTTTTTTCTTAAAATAATTCGACCCGTTTCCATATCAACAGGGATTTATTTTGGTTCTGCACACAGAGAGGGCTTGATAGCCAGCACCTGGCAGCCCCTTCTGCACCTAGGAGGGAACTGAGATTTCTAAGGGACCATTTGAGAAATGGCACAGGGACCTTGGTGTTCCAATGTGGCCATGCTGTTGTGAAGAAGATATAGTGTAGGCATCTCACAAATTCCTCTTTGGAGTTGTTGAGGTGAGAGGATGAAGAACAAGGAAGGAAAAAGCATGCTCAGGTCTTTTCCAAAGTCTAGACTTATATAAACACATGATCTGAGCTGGGAGTGGTAGTGTACACTTGCGATCACAGCACTTAGGAACTAAGGCAGGAGGAATGAGAGTTTGAGGAAAGCTTGAGACTCTGTCTCAAAAGAACAACAACATATAAAATCACAACAAAACAACTTTCCCTGTTGTTGGGCCTCCCTCATGAGAGCACAGGCCAGGAGGGGTGACAAGAAGAGGCAGGGCTGCACAGTGCCCACAGCAAGTCACTGTGTCTAAACTGGCTTTAGGTGACAATTCCTTCACTAACTAACTCAATTCACCAGACATTACTGAGAAGCTACTAGGAATCACCCCTATACAGGAGATTGGGGATAGAAAACCAAGATGTATCCCTGCCCTTGGGGAGCCTTAGTGTGATGATGAAGATTCCACATGTATTAGAACTCCTGAATCCCCAAGGGTTTCTGCCTTCCTCACGTGCTCCAAAGCCCTCATGGCACACTTTAAGTAACCAAGAGCTAGGCAAGCCAGACACTGGTGAACAAAACAGGAAACATTTCCCTTTGTGTTCCCAGAATCCTTTGTGGGATGCTCTGTTCTGTGGATTTCAGCTATACAGTATGTCGATTGAAATGGGCAACTGCTCTCTGCGCAGGGAAGTCTGCTTTGCTTTCTGAGGTGCTTCGCTTAAGTCTCTGGGAGTTTAAGAAATAAAGAGGAAAAGATAGAACTGCCAGGGTAGTTAACAAACCCAGCTGTCTGGCTGCGAGGCCAAGAAATTGCTGAGGAAGTCTGAGTCAGTGATCTGAAAGTGTCTGCAAATTCAAAGCCTTGGACCTTCTCAATAAACACTGTGCTTGAATGCATACTTTGGAGTGTTTCATTCTGAGGGAACCGCATAACCCGGGAGGGAAATCCCAGCCCTGTCTCAGGAATTCCTAAGTTCCATGATCTTGAGCAAGTCATGTCATTGTTTGTGTCGCATCTACAGAATGGGGATAATGACCATATGTAATTTACAGGAACAGTGTGTGTGTGTGTGTGTGTGTGTGTGTGTGTGTGTGTGTGTGTGTGTGTGTGTGTGTGCGCGTGCGTGATTGTCTTGGGGCTTGAACTTAGGGTCTGGGTGCTGTCCCTGAGCCTTTGTGCTCAAGGCTAGTGCGCTCTACCATTTGAGCCACAGCTCCACTTGCAGCTTTTGGTGGTTAATTGGAGATAAGAGTCTCACAGACTTTTCTGCCTGGGCTGGCTTTGAGCTGTGATCCTTAGGTCTCAGCCTTGTGAGTAACTAGGATTATAGGCATGAGCCATCAGCAACCAGCAGATCTTAGTCTCTTGAGTAGCCATCAGTGTCCAGTTATAGGAATATTCTTGAAGATTAAATGAATTGGCATTTGTGAAAAGCCTGGCACATAATAGGTACCAAAATAATGAGTCCACTCATTCAACAAATACTCTACTTCCTTTGGGAGTCACACTCTTCTGCCCCAGCTCTTCTCTTGCCCTGCAATGCTTTTTCCCCACCACACCCCTTTCTGCACCTAGTAACACTTTATCCATTCTCCTAGGATCTCTGTAACGATTTCCTAAGTTGACCTGATTGCATTTTGTCATTCCTTCCTCCAAAGCCCCACAGGACTGTCTTCTCTTTATTGGTGTACATGGGTCCTTGTTTTATACCATGTAGTGAGCCCTCTGAGGGCAGAGAACAGCCCTGTGAACAGAGCCAAAAGTATGGTACATCACCACAGTCCAAGCAATAAAGTCAGCTAAGACCAGGGATCCCGAGCATCAAAGTTCCAATTTTCTAAGCAGGCATTATGCAGGAGACATGTAGGTTGAATGGAATCTGAATTTATGAGTTGAATTGGAAAAGCATCAGCCCACCCACAAAGGGGGCAGCACTCCTCACTTTTAGCGGATGCCTCCACTGCCATCTTCAAGTCCTTTTTAAAAGTACATTGGCAATTAGCTTAAATTAGTATCATTATTTTGGTACTGTAGGTTGATCAATGGGCTTTGCACATGCTAGGTATGTGTTTTACCACTGACTGAGCTATACCTCCCAGATTTTTATTTTTATTTATTTATTTATTTTTGCCAGTCCTGGGGCTTGAACTCAGGGCCTGAGCACTGTCTCTGGCCACAGCACCACTTCTGGCCTTTTCTGTGGTACTGAGGAATTGAAGCCAGGGCTTCATGCATGCTAGGCAAGCACTCTACCACTAAGCCACATTCTTAGTCCACCCCCAGATTTTTTCCGTGCTGGTCCTGGGCATTGTCCCTGAGCTTTTTTGCTTGAGGCTGGAGTTCTGCCACTGAAGCCACAGCTCCACTTATGGCTTCTGGGTGGTTAATTTGAGATAAGAGTCTCACATACTTTCCCTCCCTGGCCTGTCTTTGAACTGTGATCCTCAGATCTCAGCCTCTTGACTAGCTAGGATTACAGGCATGAGCCACTCATGTCTGATTTCACTATGCCCAGATATTATTTATTGGTTCAGATGAGGTCTCATGAGAACTTTTTGCCTGGACTAGCTTTAACCCATGATCTTACTGAGTAGCTAGAATTACAAGCATGAGCCACTGTGTCTGGCCACCCCTGGATTCTTAAATTGTTTTTTTCTTTAGAGTAAAAGCTTGTTTTATTTTTTAAAATTTATTTATTTTTTATTATCAAACTGATGTACAGAGAGGTTACAGTTTCATACGTTAGGCATTGGATACATTTCTTGTACTGTTTGTTACCTCGTCCCTCATTCCCCGCTCCCCATCCCCGTTTCCCTTTCCCCCCCATGAGTTGTTCAGTTCATTTACACCAAACAGTTTTGCAAGTATTGCTTTTGTAGTTGTTTATCTTTTTTTACCCTGTGTCCCTCGATTTTGGTATTCCCTTTCAATATCCTAGTTCTAATACCAGTATACACGGTTTCCAATATACTCAGATAAGATTACAGAGATAGTGTAGATAGAACCACAGGAAGGGGATACAAGAAGATCATCAATAATAGAAGCTACAGTTACACAGAGCAAGTTGAAAGTAGTTACAACAGTGATATAACAATTGTTTCCATAACATGGAGTTCATTTCACTTAGCATCATCTTATGTGTTCATAAGGGTATAGTTATTGGACTCTTGTGATCCTCTGCTGTGACTTGGTTAAACCTGTGCTAATTATTCCCTATGAGGGAGACCATAGAGTCCATGTTTCTTTGGGTCTGGCTCACTTCACTTAGTATAATTTTTTCCAAGTCCTTCCATTTCCTTACGAATGGGGCAATGTCATTCTTTCTGATAGAGGCATAAAATTCCATTGTGTATATGCACCACATTTTCCTGATCCATTCGTCTACTGAGGGGCATCTGGGTTGGTTCTCTTAAATTGTTTTTAACCTATGTAGAACACACAAAAAACAGACCTTTATACCACACTTGGTCTTATCAGTTTGCTAATTAAGAACCTATTTTTGTGTGTGAGTGGAATGAAGAAAAGGAAGGAAAGAAGGGAGGCAGGAAGGAAGGAAGGAACTTATTTGGATTCAGGTTTCCAATTGATCCTTTACATTTCAAATGTTGGGGAAAATTTATCCGTAATCAGTTCAGTAGCTATTTGGTTTGCCTTTTTGGTGCATGGACATACAAGTCAAAGTCAAAAGTCAAGTTTTTCTATTTCTCCCTTTGAAAAGGAAGCTCAACTTCCTTTTACTTGGTGGCTCTGACAATATCAGGTCTTCTGGCAACCCACAGGCCTTACTAGCAGGCTAACCACAATGTGGTGACACCTCTCTTTGAGATGTGACTCGTCCTAAAAAGCAAGGCCATAGAGGACACAGAGCCTGTTTCTGTGGTGGAGGATTTACTTAGCCTGACAGTCTCCTATGCACAAATTGTGCAATGTTTCCATTCTTGCCAACTCTCTCATCCTATGCCATGTAGCTAGCACCCCAAATGAGAACAGTTGGAGCTGAGAACTCTTCATTACAGGTATCAGGGACTTCCATTCCTTTTAGAATCTAAAGCATTGAAAATCCCATAACTCACTTGGTGGGATTACCCAGAGGCCTTCAGGAGGGACTTGCATTGCCTATAAATCTAGCACAGCAGACAATGAGCTGCAATACCCCATTTAGGGTTCAAAACCAGGTCCTTGTTTCCCAGCTGGCAGAGAGTGTTAATGGATGGCCTAGAGTGGAGGCAATCTCCAAGTCACCAGCCTTCCCTGGAGAGAGCCTGCATTCAAAGTCTAGTCAGTAGGTTGTACTGTGGATAGAGGACAGGCCTGGCTTCCTGGTCTCAGTGGGATCATATGAACCTCTCAAGCTCCATAGCACCCTATAGAGTGGAAATGGGCTGAGGCCTCTCATCCAACTACAACATAGTTCAACTCCAGCCTCTGACAAATCCTGCTTTTTACTCCTTTCAGGGACTGTGGAATAGTTTACCTTCTAGAAGAAGGTAGTATCTAATAAATCTCCTACATGCTTACCTGTTTCCTGGAGAAGCTAGTCTATGACAGGGCCACCTTGGCCCCTTTTCTCTCTCCTCCCCTTCTCTTCGGTGACTGCAGTTATTCTAAATGATTCCATGATCATCTGGAAAGATGATTCCCAAATCTTCTCTATTGCCATGGCTTCTATGTTCCTGGTCTTCTTACTTGCATCTCCCAGAGCCTGGGGGACATCTTCACCTGAGTGTTTATTCTTTTTAGTCTTAAATTTACTGCATTAAAGATGGGAACCTTCTTCCACTACCCTAAACCTCACTTTCTCTGACTTCTCTATTTCTGCCAGTGCTGTATCCACCGCCTAGATCCCAGGCTAGAGAATTCAGTGTCATTACATGCAGCCTTTTGCTTAGGCAAGTATCACTTTCATCCCCACAGAACACAAGAGCACACTTCCTCTTATAGTGTTCAAAACTTAACGTGGAGCGCAATGGGGTACACCATATTGAAGGCGGGGCCCCACCCATTCCCCCCAGGTGAGGGGCGTGCCAGACTCCCCTATGCTGGGCGGGGACTCGGACTTAAGCCTCTTTGCCTGCACGTTTTCTCTGTGGCTGCAGGCCGGGTTAAAGCCAAGGGAAAGCTTCAAACTGGGAAGCAAAACAAAATATTAAAGGGAAAAACAAAGTTTTGATACGGCAATAGGTAATTTGATTGAACTTCCATGTTTACCAGTTCAAAGATACGAAATCAACTGGAGTTTTTCTAGATGGATAAAAGGGTTTGCTTGTCCACTGTGATTTAAAAATTGTCATGTTGGGAGTGTGTAATTAACAGGTTTCCCTTTTGTTTTTTATTCAACCACGTGGTTCTATTATGGGCAAATTAATATCATTTGCCGCTGGAATTCCAGAAAATTTAAATGGCCAATCAAAGCAATTTTAAGAGCGCTCAGGTATTTTTGTGTGTGTGTGTGTGTGTGTGCGCGCGCGCGTGTGGTTGTTGGTAAGAATTAAAAGCATAACAATAGGTTTTCAGCCCAATGTTCGATGCAAATAAAGGTGCCTATAAAAAATTTCCATAAGGTTCAAATATGCAGCATGGGGTAAAAGTACAATGGTATAAAATCAGCATGTTATTTTATATTCAGTGTGTTAAAAGTTAAGTGTGCATCTAGTCTTAACAACTCTTTGGCATAAATTAAGATTTTACCTTCCCATTTTTCTCTCCTGTGTTCTCATAAACTCTCAAGGTCAAGGAATTGGGATTGCTTCATACAAATGTGACTATTAACCTCAACTTTCCTGACCCAGGATTAATATATTGCTTTATAGGATACAGGTGGACAGATGTGCTAGCCACCTGGATGGTGGCAGCCTCTGGATACAGGAAGATGCCACCACAGTCTGTTCCCAAACTGCCTGGTTTCACTACTAATGATTCTTTGCTCTCTCTTGCATTGGAAGCTGCTCGAATGATTTATGAGCCTTGTGAGGATGTGAATAGATCCATCCTAACAGTTACTCCAGGTTAAATCACCATAGTTATGTTAGTGGTCACAGAGCTAGCCAGGTGAATTTTGTGATTAAGAAAGTCTTTTCACCCTGCTTAAACCAGAAGGGCATCGATATACTAGAGCCAGAAATGCTGGGAAAAAAATTTTAAACACCCTAACCAATCTATATAGAAATTTTGCAGGCAACCCAGAGCGAGATGTGACAGTCTATCCAGAGATGCCACTGCAGCCTTGCCTAGATTTCTCCATCGCATGGCATGGAACTTGCCAAATGGGGATGAGGGACGCAGCCACTGCCGAGACTGAGGATTCCACAATGCTTTAACCCTTTGCCCTTGGTTGACATTTATCTGTGCTCTCTTTCACTTGCCAGTGGGATTCATTGGCGTGATTCAAGTTGATGGCGTGTAAATCTCATGTTCTCTAAGTGTTATAGCAAAACCTTAACAAGCAGTTTTTGGTCAGTTCTCAACGGGTTACAAGTGGATTATCTCTGCTGTTTTTTCCTTGTTGCTCAATTGGGAATAAAAAAGGGCTTGTAGGACTATGACTCCCTGGATAGTTCAAAGCCAGCCCGGGCAAAAGGAAAAATCTCTCCAAAATCCCACCTCCCAGTTAAACAGCAAAGAGCCAGATTGAGAGCTCAACCACAGAGAACGAGCAAAAGGCTGAAGCAGCACCGTGACTCAAGTGGTAGAGCACTAGCCTTGAACAAAAGTGCTCAGGGACAGTGCTCAGGCCCCGAGTTCAAATACGGATGGGAAAATGCAATTCCAGCCACAAACGTTGAAATTCCTGGGACTTAGCCAGTCCAGGAGACGGAAAGGTGGAGTGGAGTAAGAGGAGAATGGTGCCATATTATCCTAAAGGGAGCTGCCTTGTTTCACCCTTTCAAAATGGATCAGAGCCGGGAAATCGAGAGAGATAATTCCTGTCCATTTTCTTCTTTTCTGCCAGTTGTATATAGGTGTATATATATATTTATTTTTTTGCCTCTGACTGGCTATGCCAAACCAGTTTTCTATCATTAAACACTTCTTTCAGTCGTTTCTCCTTACCTGTTCACTTTACAATTGGGCTTATGCTCCAAAAGGGAACTGTTCCTGGCTTATGCCCAGGGTGTGTTCTATGCCATTCATGCCAACCAGCTCTGAGAACTTGTCAATACTTTGCCTGACCGTTTCAAAAGTGTCTTTTGACAGAATAACATCTCTTGCTGAGATCACCAATTGGGAATTTGCCGTTCACAGTCGTCACCCTAACACAGGCCTGGACCCTGGAGGCACTAGCCTTGGAAACTTCTGGGTATGCCAAAGATGCAGGAGGGGCTGGAGAAAACAATAGCGCTCTCTGGCCCCAGTGACCATCCTCATGGTAATGATAGGAACTTTTGCCAGCTACACCGGACTGCCAGGCTGACCAGGGGCCCTTGATTTACGTCGCCCCCTTGACAGCAGGAAGTAGCTACAGAAGACGAGACCTCCATCCATACTCCCTGCCTGGTGGCCGCCGGTGTCATAATTTTAAAAAACATAAGGGTGGGTATTCCCCAGGATTAGTTATGCTTATGTTAATTATCAAGAAATTTTAAATCATCCTGAATCAGTGTGGGATGGAGTACAGTATATGTTTTTCCAGATTGGAAAATTAAACCCAGAGCACCCGCTCTGGAGAAATGTTTTCTTGTTCTCTCCAGGAAAAGGAGGACCATGTTGGACTTCTGCTCTCCCATGAAAATATGGAAAGTAGGACTGCCTACGGTAGGAGGCAACCAAGCTTCCTTTCCTTGTTTGCTTTCTAGATTCTTTCTTGAGCGTCTCATGGCTCAATGTTTTGCCGTGGCAATACTGCCTACAGCGTCACACAAAGAAACTAAAGGAATTTTGCACCATGCTTCCTTTCCTCTCCCCCTGCTGCTAGACTTGGGGAGTCCTGTTGGAAAGAAAACAGGAGCTGAGGGTATTGACACTCAACCCCAATGTTTTATGATAGAAATATTTAAAAAAGTAAATGCAAAGGTTTAGCACCTTGGCTTCAATGTTTATATAAAAGAATGTTTTACTAATCACTTATGTTTGAGTTATCAGCTACCGTGAACTGCCGGGAATGCCAGAGTTTCAGCTTCTACCTCACCAGCAAAAGAGGGCTGCTGTCTGCACCTTCCTGCACTTGAACCAGCTGAGGATTCTGACTTCTGGACATAGCCAGATGGATGGACCCTTACCTACCCCTCACCCCAGTTTTGTGGAAGGGGCCCCACAGATCTTATGTCAGCATTTTCCCTATGCCCACACATACCATGTGGTTACAGCATCCCCTGCTCATTGAAAAAAACAAAAAGAGGGAGATGTTGGGGGCTGTCCTTCCCCCCAGCCCTGGGACAATGGGAAGGAGCCCCTCCCACCTTCTGGCCTCAACAGGAAGAGAAGGCCTCCGCCCCTTGGGAGGTGAACACGTGCGTGCCACCATGATGGGGTTGTCCCGCCCACAAAGGAAGTTTCGTGATGTCACTTGATGGACATGGTCCTTAGCCTATGACTGGCCCTTTGGCCAGCCCCCTTTCTTTCCCGCCATTACTTCTATATAAGTGCCTTTCCATATTAAAGTCTTTGAGACGCTTCCCACCACCGCAGCGTGTCCCTGATGCCTTCCTTTTCGCCTCCGCCCTTGGTAACATGTGAGGGGACTGGGGGGAGGAGAGGCTTCAGCAACCTTTCCTCAACTTAGCGCTTGCCCATGTGAGCACACCTTTGGCCTTCCGCTGGCGGAGGGCCAGGCCGAGTGCTCTTTCATATATCTTGTGGTTACCATTCTCCCCATGGGGGGAGAAAGGGGTCGTCCAGACCCCAACATCCATTGACCCCCAACCAGCCAGATTTCCTGCCAAACCTCTAATCTAAGATTTCTTAACATTTTTTAAGGCTTGGATTCCTTTGGGAGTCTGATGAAACCTATGGACTGCTCCTCAATGTTTTTTTATAAGCACAAAACAAACTCATTGGGTAACAAAGGAAGACAATTGGATTTAAGATGATCATTATAAATGTTTAAAAATTTAAGCTTGGCATCAGCGACTCACATCTGTAATTCTAGCTACTCTGGATGCTGAGATCTGAGGATGGTGGTGAAAGCCAGTCTGGTCAGGAAAGTCCCTGAGACTCTTTTCTCCAATTAACTACCAAATAGCCAGAAGTAGGGCTGAGAGCACCTGTCTTGAGCCAAAAGGGTAAGGTACAGCACCCAGGCCCTAAGTTCAAGACCCAGTACTGGCACACACACACACACACACACACACACACACACACACACACACACACTATGACACAGTCATAATATTTTTTCATTATTAATATATTAAGTAATAGGATCTAGTGGCTAGTCTAATAACTAAGGATTTTGAAGTAGTCGTGAGTGAACAGGATTCAAGATGTCAGCAATAATGTAATGTTCCCTACTGGAGACAGGCACAGATACTGCTAATGCTGCTGTGGTGTGCTGCCTGGGCTTATCATGGAAGAAAAACTAAACTCTAATTAGAGGTTTCTAGAAATAAAGATGTCATTTATTGTTTCCCATTCAAGTATGTGGAATCCTGGTCTGGCACCTACTTGCCATGGGGAATCTACACTGTGGCTGTCACTTCATTTCTATATTTCCTTAAATAAATGTTGTAATATCCTAGTAGATGCTGGAAAACTGGCATTTGGGCACCGGGCCAAGTTGGCCCCACTTTCCATGTAGAGCGTTCTGCCACAATTTAACCAGGGCTGGGACCCACAGCAGCACAAGCTCACTGCCTGCCCCAGAGCAGAACCATCAGGGTAGTTCTCACAGGCTATATTCCCTTCACAAGGGCTCAATTTGAGTGGCTTACTTCTCTTCACCCACACAATCAAAATGCCTTTTTCAAGGCCACCAGGCTACTGTGAAGCATGTGGTTGAAGCAATCATCTTTAAGATGCCATTCAGAACTATGGAGCGCTTACCTTTTTGCCTAGGTTCTTCTCCCAATCCTGGCAGCTGGGACTCATCCAGTTTAGGCTTACAGGGTGATTTTGATACTTAGCATATTGTTTGAACTCTGTGCTAGCTAGGCACGTGATGAAACACCCATGGCCTTTTTTTGAGGAGGGGCTTATATTTATGCCCAAGTTTATCTGGACTGTGAGCATATTTAAGTTTCATGTATAGCTAGGATGACAACATACACTACCATCTACTCTTACCTTGTTACCAGATATAAAATGTCTAGCAATACATGAGTTAGTCCTATTCAATGAGTAACTCTTACTCCAAATGACAATTGTGTCCTAAGTAGAAACACTAAATAGACACCGCATAGAAGATTGCTTAGTGCCTCAGGCATCCTTGTTGGCCTGGGAATCCCTGGAAGCTTCTCCTGACTTGAAATCCCTGTGAATTTACAGTTTACATAGGAATTGAATAACAGATGTATGGGGAGGCAGAAGTCCCTCTCCCATTGTGGCCACTGAGGTGATACGTTCCAAATCCAAGCTTTGTCAGGCCAGGGCCTTTGCTAAGTCAAGAGATGCTACCTGGGCTGGGTGCTGGTGGCTCACATCTGTAATCCTACAAAGTTGAGAGCCTGAAATCTGAGGATTGTCTTTTGATGTTAGCCAGGGCAGGAAAGTTCATGAGATTCATCTCCAATTAACCACAAAACCCACCACAGTGAGGCTGTGGTTCAAGTGGTAGAGCACTAACCTTGAGCAGAAAAACTCAGGGACAGAGCCTAGGCCCTGAGTTCAAGCCCCAGGAGTGGTGCCAACAAAAGAAAGAAAGAAAAGAAAAAGAAAGAGATGCTACCTGGGCCTGACAGTGCTACCAGGGAGAGTGAATTTGGCAGATAGCGGCTTTCACTTTCTACCAAGGACCTGACACCTGGGACCTAGGGGCTTTGCTTCCAGGGAAGGAGCATTGGTTCTGGGAAGCTTCTGCTTTGCAACTGGAGCCATGGCATGGGCATCTTCATTTGGGCTGTGGATATGCCAGTTCTTGCTGTGCTCCAGGAAAGGAACCATTTCTAAGTAGGAGCTGTCATCAGCTACCCTGATGCTCATCTCTTGGCTTTCCATAAACCAGTACAGTGTCCTAAAAATATTTGGTCCCCATTTCCCAGGCCAAAATGATCCAGGAAATATGTGAAGCCCCTGGCTGGTAGAAAGGGCTTCTGCTAGTTAGTTTCATCTGCATTCTAATGGAAGGGATTAGTCATTTATTACAGAAGCAATATTCTGTCACTTTCAAATTATGTCTCTGACATATAATGAATGCCTGCATGGGGCTACTTATTACATTACAAAGCACTTTTTTATATTAGGTCAAAGCACATGAAATTGCAGGTATTTAACAGCTTTGATAAATTTCATAGGATTCAATATAATACATTTATTTTTTGGCAGTAGTAGGGTTTGAAAACAGAACCTTGTGCTTGTCAGGCAGATCTTCTGCCACTTGAACCATACCACTAACCCTTTTGCTTTAGCTCTTTTGGGGGGATAGATTCAAGATCCTCTTGCACTTTCTGTACTTTCTGCATAGCTAAGATAATAGGGATTCATCAGCATACCCAGTTATTGGTTCAGATGGGGTTTTGTCAGCTTTGCTGCTGAGCTGGCCTCAAACCACAATCCTCCTGATACCTACCTCCAGAGCATCTGGGATTATAGGCATAAGCCATAGCTCTTGGCCTTAACTTAATAAATTTTCTCACAGAATTCCTGGGTAGGTACTTTTAGCCCCATTTTACAGAGTGCTACATCATGGCAAGGTGAAAAGATGCTGAGAACTGGTAGTCTTAAGACTTGAATTAAGTCTGTCAACCTTCATGCTCTCGATTCTTGAGGTAGTGTGCAAGACTCAAAGGAATCATGTGAGGAGAAATAAGGCCTGAAGATCACTTTGCTAGCTAATCCTAGGAGTTACCTGGCTGTTTTCTCTTGTGATGTTTTCTTAGAGCAGAGGCTGCACAGGGGCCTGCCATAGAAGGCTCCAAAGTGATAGGATGAGAAGTGTTAGTGTGGGGGCATTAGGAGCAAGGCAGTATTCAAAGCATGCTAATCCATGGATGCATGCCTCCATGTAGGTGTCCATCTATGGAAGGGACCTCCTTTGGGAAGCTTCCATGTACACAAAGGGCAGACATTAGCCAGACTCTGTCCCCTGGCCAGCTGGAAGACGAGGATGGAGTGGTGGAAGCTGAGGAGTGAGGCCACCATATGTCTGGGATTTTGAGTTGCTACAAGACTGCTCTGTCTTCCTTCACTGGGCCTGATTTGTTAGGAGGCTACAGCCTGTGGGAGCAGATAGAAAGAAGCTGGGTTGTGGCCTGGTGTTTCAGGAGTCTAGTACCCCTAAGGGTTTTTGACTGGAGGGTAAAAGGAGGGGCGAAGGGGTTGTGCTGTGTTTTACCCCCAGGCACTTCCCAGGCAGTGGGGAGCTGGGCATATAGGGATGGTGACCAAAAGTTCCCTTCCAGGCTGCCATAGGAAGAAACCCTTTTCTCCTAAGGCAGAGCTGCTCAGAAGACTTGGCTAGCCCTTCGTTTGGTACTGATATCCAGCCAGCTGGCGAGGGCAGGCCCAGAGGGGACTGGTTTGGAAGTTATCAATCAGTGGCCACCACCTTTGCCCAAGGACTGCATGTGGCATCACATTTCTCAGCTTCCTGCCAACCCCAGGAGAACCAAGTCTTCTAGTCTGCTGGGGTGTCCAAATGCTTTCCAAACCTGGCTTGCTGAACTCAAGCTAGGCCAAAGCTGACTGCACTGTCCCCATGGTTGTCCAGACATCTGACTCCACCCACACTGCCAGCACCCATCAGACATCAGACTCCAAGCTCAAGTCCCCTCATAGCACACAGCTGTTCCTCTGCTCACCATTCCAGGCCTCCATGGCTGTCACCACTGCTGCACAGGATCACAGAGGCTGAAGATTTCCAGGCTGAGTACCCTGTGATGTGGGTTCCTCCCACCACACCCTCCCATGGCCGCAGCACCAGGGCTTTCTTCAGAGCCCAGTTGCCACACCATTCTGCTTTTGAAAAATAAAGGAACTGAGCCTTGGGGCTTGAACACAGTAAGTGCAAGAAGCTATGAAGAGAGGCTTCTGGAGGCAGAGAAAGGGGAACCTGTGACAGGCCTCAGATCCTCATCTTCAGAGCACCAGGCACTTTTTTCTTCTCTGTGGCCAGAGCAGAGCCCTTATCAGTGCAGGGGGGATGGGGGTGGCTTGCTGTGGGCTCTTCTGCTCAGCGCTTAACATGTGAGATTCATTGGAGGTCCAAGCAAGACCCCTGGAGTTTCCCAGAGTAGTGAAGTTGAGGTTTCTATCCTCAGCATCTGTCTACTAATCTATTCCTACTGCCTCTCTTTTTAGACCTCTGCTCACTCGACTTCCACTGTACACTTCAGTAGCCAACTTGACTTAAGATGCTACAAAGAATGTAAACTATCTCATTAATAAATTCTCCTATTTATTACTTGGAATCTTATTTTTACATACATTATTAAAATTAGTTGTACTCTTATTTTTGCAGTGCTGGGGATGAAACCTGGGCTAGACAAAACACATGTTAATCAAGCATTTTACTGCTGAGCTGTAGTACACTCCCAGCTCTCTTTTTACTTTTTACTGGAGATGAAGGGTATTAGATCCTAAATTGGCACATAGATAGATGAAAGAAAATAACAGTTCCACAACAAATGTGTCTATCTAAGCACTTGGGTTTAATAAAGGGGATATTTCAGATCAGTGGAAGAATATGTATGCGACTAGCTCTAGAAATGTCATGTCAGACTTCTCTATGCGGCTTGTCCTTGGGTTTACATCATATTTCTAGTGGCCAGGGTGCTGCATGCCACCCACATGGGGAGATGACAGAAAGAAGGATGAAGGCTGGTGCTGAAGCTCAGTGATAGAACAGTTGCCTAGTTAACAGTAAGTTCAAATATAAAATGAAATCAGTGGGCCAATGTATAGACAGAACTACCTCATGTGTGGATACATGGAGGAAACATGGCTAGACAGACTCATAGGAATTGTTCTCCCTTGGACCTGTGAAGACTTTAAGACAAGCTTCGAGGGGGATAGAGGAAGGACTTTGACATGTGTTCATCACTTAAAACCTTCAGTACCATTTGGGCAGTACTGGAGTTTGAACTCAGGGCTTCAAGCTTGCTAGGCAGGTGCTCTGCTACTGAGTCACACCTCCAGCCTTTTGTTGCACTAGTTACTTTTTAAATCGGGTCTTGATTTCTGTCCAGATCACCATTTCACTGTAGCTGGGATAACAGATATGTGTACCACCATACCCAGCTATTGATAGAGAATCATGAGAATTTTCATCCCCATTTGGGAATTTTTTTGTTTGAGTTTTTAACTAGCATACTTTTGCCATTTGAGGAGGTTTCACTGTAATATTTCCATACATGCGCACAATTCACTTCAAACAAACTTCTTCTGAAAATAGCTTTTTTTACTCCTGGTACTAGAGTTTGAACTTGGACTTCATATTTCCTAGGAACCATCGCTTAGTTTTTCACTTAAGGCTAGCTTTCTACTACTTTAGCCAAAGCTCCACGTTTGACTTTTTGGTGGCTAACTGGGGATAAGAGTCTCATGGGCTTTCCTGCCTGGACCGACTTTGCCATGGGATCCTCAGATCTTAGCCTCTTGAGTAGCCACTGGTGCCTAGGTTAGCCCTAATGTTTTATCCCACATTGACCTTGAACTGTAATCATCCTGATAGCCTTCTGATTAGTCTCAGAATAATAAGCAAATGCCACCAGTGCCTGGTGCCATTTGTTATTAAAGCAGAGATAAGCCTTCCCAATACAAATTCATCATACCATTTTGTCATTTTGTCACTTTCATGTGAACATAGGCCCATTTAGAAAGACAAAAATAACTCAGAAAAGTGGTGTGTGTGTGTGTGTGTGTGTGTGTGTGTGTGTGTGTGTGTGTGTGTATGTGTGTGAGATCTTTTTACTTTCTTGGTTCAGGGGTGGTCAAGCTCAGTGTAAATGCAGGGTATGTTGGAGAAATGGCTTGGTCTAAGTTTGGGAAACTAATTTAATTGCCACCTGCAGTTAAACATCACTAAGAGGGTCAAGTGTCCTGGAAAGAGAGTTATAGAGGTTGGGAAAGGAGAAAATCCCACCAGCTTCTGCAAAACAGGTATAACAAGAGATTTGTTTGCTCCAAGGCAGATGGGAACCTCAGTCCTTAGAGCTTAATTGAAAGAGAAAAAGTCGAGAGGTCTGGGGTGATTGTCAAGTAGATAATAGCTTCTGAAGGGTAGGCCTGCCAGGCTAGAGAAATGAAAGCCCTACCAGCGAGTGAGGGGACAGGCCCTGTGGGAGAATAGTGAAGTTTCTTTACATGCTTTCTCAATGTACATGGAATAAATTGCTTCAGAAAAAGAAGGGCCTTGAATGTCTACTGAAACTTTTCTCATCACAAAACCCTGCCCCCATCTCACTAAAAAACAACAACAACAACACTGAAAAAGGCCTTAAGGATCCAGCAAACACAATAAGGAACAAGAACAGTGATAGGGGACTGCTCTAGTCCTTAACATGTAGATGATAATACATAATTGGTGTGAAATTGTCTTGCAAACTCTAAAGGGTGGTTAACTGGAGTTAAGTGTGATTAACTGTTATGTCTTTGGCCCTTCCTGTCTCCTTCCTATTTAGGCCCTCTTCGGGCCTCTTACAAGAAAATCTCTTGGGCTAAAAGTTTGAGAAAATTGACCTGAAGAGCATGTATTGGCCTCCCCCGGATAATTTTTTGTTTCTCTACTGGAGCCTAAGGACTAAGCACTGTCCCTTAGCTTTTTCACTTGAGGCTGGTGCTCTACCCTTTGAGCCACACCTTCACTTCCAATGTCTTTGGAGACTTATTAGAAATATGAGTCTATGAACTTACATTTCCAGTAAATGCTCAGATCTCAGCCTCCTGAATAGCTAGGATTACAGGTGTGAGGCTTTAGCATCCAGTAGAAAAAGAGGAAGTAAAGGCTGCATCTTTAAAGGGAAATCTAACTCAAGTGGTAGAGCATCTGCACAGTAAGTGTGAGGCCCTGAGTTCAAATAACAGTATTAGCAAAGGTTAAAAAAAAGAAAAGGAGGAGTAATGATGCATCTAACATATAGCAACAATGCCATATATTTGGCTTGATTATTCTCCCAAAGGCGCACTTTATTGAATGCTTAGTGAAGATCAAATCTAGCAACTGAAGGTCTGGCACTTCTCTGCTCTACCAAAGAAGGGGAAAAATGCATTCTCTTCACAGTGTCTTTCAGGAGGATTATTTCTCACTCCTCAGAGTCAGTCTACCATCAAGTTCTATTGATTCTACCCTGAAAATCTATCCATAGCCCAACTATTTCTCAGCAGTCTCTAGTCCAGGATATCATCTTTGGCAGAAGCCACCTCCTTTCCTGTGAGTGGTACACATAGTTAGCTTTTTTCAAACAGCAATCCTGCCATATCTCTTTCTGCTTACATTTTGCTTGGGATGATTCTTTGGTTAATGTCCATCTACTCTCCTGAGTTGAAAGGTCCCCTGTGAGCAAGGACCCTGTTTGTGATGCTTACCTCTGGTCCCCAGGCTCAGCCTCCTGTCTGGCAAATAGCATATACAGTATATATTTCTTTGTTGAAGTAAGGGGTTGATGCTAACAGCTTATATTCATACAGTTTTGTGCTTTTTTTCTGAGATCAGAACTTGAACTTAGTATCTGACACTTTCACTTATTGGCTGGTACTCTACCATCTAAGCCATGCCTCCAACCCCTCACAGTGTTTGGAAGGCAAGCAACATCTCACTAGATGTGCAAAATAGCCCTGTGTCCTAGCTCTTATTCATTTGGTTTTACAAATGAGGAAATTGCCTACATGGTCAGAGTTAATGCAACAAATATAAAAATCCAGGTCGGTGTGTATCAAAACTATCACATTTTCCCTGCTACACCATGCTACAGAGGTGCAGCACCCATAGAAAAACTTGGAAATTTCTTGGCTGTCTAAGAGAAAGGTGTCTAAGACACTTCTTGAGTGAAGAAGTCTACAGGGCTCAGACACAGGCCCTGTGGAGACTCCCTGCCAACAAGAGAGAGGGGGAGGGGGATTCTAAATCAGGCTTTCCTGGATGACTTAGAAAGCCACTCTAACTATAGTGACCTTATTTTCTGAATCGCAAATCAGAATTCTTGGTCTGACACACAGAAGAGACTACTTGAAACTGGGACTTTTCTGGAAAATCCAGGGCATAGAGTTGCTGTACCTGTTCTACCTGGCTGCTACATAATGTGTACTTGTGAGCAAATTCTGACCAGCCCCCCTTAGTTCATCACATCTCAAGAAGATTCTAAAACACCTCCACCAAAAAAAAAACCCAGAAAAAAAAAACGGAACTACTTTTTGGGCCTTGTACCAAATTCTTTCCACCTACTCTTTCTATGTGTTTGCCTAATTACTTCCTTTATTTCTCTAATCTTTTCTCTTACAAGCTTTCTTTGTGGTCTTCCAGAGGACCTAGAGTTCCTGCTTCTTGGTAGATGTCATACATGGTTGAGAGAAATCTAAGTGAAACTGCCTGGAGACCATGGCAACAGAGGCCATGGCAACAGGGGCCAAGCACTGACACAGACCTTCCCACCCTCCTGGTTTCGGCTTTAGACCAAGTAGTGCTGATCAGGCCTCATGGTTCTATCTATAGTCATCCAATCAAGCGACACTGCTTTCAGGAGGCATTGTGGCAACATTTTGGTTCTAGAAAGAGCTTTCCGATGTTGCTTCATGGTACCATGGGTTGAAATGGTGAACTCATGGTAAAGGCTACTGTCATATTGAGGGTTAGATCTAACATTTGTTGTGTGTGTGCGCGTGCGTGTACATGTGCCAGTACTGGAACTTGAACTCAGGGCCTTGCACTCTCACTTGGATATTTTGCTCACAGCTGACACTCTACCATCTGAGTTACACTCCCAGTCTAGTTTTTTGCTGTTTAATTGGAAATGGAGTCTCTCAGAGTTTGCTGCCTGGGTTCGTTTCAAAGTATGATCTTCACATCTCAGCCTCTTGAGTAGCTAGGATTATGGGTATGAGCCACTGGTGCTTAGCACTGTGCACTTTTGATCCAAGGATACCTAGAGCTCTGCAATAGGCAGACAGGCACCTTCTACTGTGACATTGACAATAGGAAAAAAATTCCATTTTCAACCTTATACCACGAATATGTCACCCAACCAATATACCCCAAGGGTTTCTACTTGAGCTTGGGCAAGGTCTGTGAACTGGGATGCAAGATAGCGCTCTCTCTCTCTCTCTGGAGATCACTCAAATGTACCAGGTATCCTTGAACCAAAGGGTGGGCTCTACTAGGGCTGTGAACCTGTCTGTGCCGCAGTTTCCTCACCTACAAAAGAGGAGCACTAGGGCTAGAGGCATGGCTTAAATAGAGTGCCTGCCTAGTAAGCACAAGGCTCTGAGTTCAAAACTCAAGTGTCACCAAAAACAATTTGGCCAGAAGTGGAGGCTTATATCTGCAACCCCAGCTACTCAATAAGTGGAGATTGGGGTGACATTGTCCAACGCCCTAAGCTCAAACCCTAGGATTTCTAGAAGAAAAATGGGTGAAATACCTGAATAGATAGCTCTGTGAATATGATATTCAGAACAATAAAGATAAAAGGTAACAAATACTGGTGAAAATGGAACCCCTGAACACTGTTGGTAAGAATGCTAATAACTACAGCTATTATGAAGAGCAATACAGAAGTTTCTCCAAAACTTAAAAATAGAATTACCACACAATCCATGAATCCCACTACTGGGTATATGTTCAGAGGAAAAGAAACCAGTATTCACAGAGGAAATGACACACCCATGTTTATACCAGCACTATTCACAATATCAGAGGGATAGAGGCAATCTACATGTCAATCAACAGATGAATAGAGAAATAAAATATGGTATGTCCTCAGAATGGTAGTTCTGTCATTTGTGGCAACATGGATAGACCTAGAAGTGATAATGGTTAGTAAAATAAGCCAAACACAGAAAGACAAATATTGTGTGATTCCACTAATATGGAGAAACTAAAAAAAAACTTTACGTCTATGAGCTGTAGATACAGAGAGTAAAGTTGTGATTTAGAGTAAAATTAAGGCCGAGAAGGGTAAGGAAAAATGGATATGCCCCAAAGACACAGCTAAATACGAGGAAGAAGGTTATAATTCGTACCGGATCCAACATACTACAGATGTAGCTCAGTAATAGAGCATTTACCCATACCCAGCATCACAAAACAAAACAAAGCAATATTGTACCATGTAAATCAAAGTACCTAGAAGACAGTATTTTGAATGTTCCAATTTCAAAGAAGTGACAAGTGTGTGAGATGATAGATAGCTTACATCGCCCAAGTTAATCATTATACAATGTATAAATGTACTAATATACTACATACTATGCCGTAAATATGTACACTATTATCTATCAATTAGAAATAAATAAAAAGGCCAGGCGCAGGTGGATCACGCCTGTAATCGTAGCTACTCAGGAGACTGAGATCTGAGGATTGCAGCTCGAAGACAGCTGGGATAGAAAAGTCTGTGAGACTTTTATCTCCAATAAACCACTCAGAAAAAGATGGAAATGGCACTGTGGCTCAAGTGGTAGAATGCTAGACTTGAGCACAAAGAGGCTCTGACTTCAAGTCCCAGGACAGGCAAAACAAACAAACAAGCAAACAAAGGCCTAGGAATGGCACTGTGTTTGTCTGGCATATGCAAGGCTGAGTTCAATCCCCAACACTACAAGAAAATAAATTCAAGTGCACATTTTTTTTTGCCAGTCCTGGGGCTTGAACTCAGGGCCTGGGCACTGTCCCTGGCTTCTTTTTGCTCAAGGCTAGCACTCTGCCACTTGAGCCACAGCGCCACTTCCGGCTTTTTCTGTGTATGTGGTGCTGAGGAATTGAACCCAGGGCTTTGTGCTTGCCAGGCGAGCACTCTACTGCTAGGTCACATTCCCAGCCTCAAGTGCACATTTTTGCTTATCCACTAATTCTAACTCTAAGAGATTTACACTACAAGTATATAAAGACATTGAAGAGCTGGGCATGGTGGTTCATACCTATAATTCCATCATTAGAGAGGCTGAGGCTGTAAGATCGAGTGTGAGGCCAGTCTGGACTACATTGAAAGACAGTATCTCAAATGAAATGTCTTGATACATGGCTAAAAATATACACGTGACAGCAAAAATACTGGCAATAACTCCACTTCAGTGAAAGACAGGTAGGATGAACTGTGGTCCAGCCATATCATGAAATACTCAGCAAGTGATATGGAATCTTCTGAGATGCAGTTATATGGAGAAAGTAAGGTATATTGTGTTATATAGTGTATGTTTTCAGTGGTTGTCAAGTCTTTCCCTTTCCTCCCTTGTCTCCACATACCGACACTTGAAAGGATACAGGGAATTGGAGCTGGTGAATCACGCCTGTAATCCCAATTACTCTGGAGTCTGAGATATGAGGGTTGTGATTCAAAGCCAGTCCAGGCAGGAAATTCTGTGAGACTCTTATCTACAAGTAACCACCAGAAAACCTGAAGTGGAGCTGTGGCTCAAGTGGTAAAGGGGTAGCCTTGAGCAAAAAAAAAAATACCCCAGGGACAGCACCCAGGCCCCAAGTTCAAGCACAAGGAGTAGAATGTGTGTATGTGTGTGTGTGTGTGTGTGTGTGTGTGTGTGTGTGTGTGATACAGAAAAAGAAACTGGACTCTCGTCTCTTGAGGGAGGGATTGTTAAAACAGGGATGGGAAGCTAAGGGTAAGCAGGGAAATTACTGAATATAAAACAATTTCCAGGGCTGGGAATATGGCCTAGTGGCAAGAGCGCTTGCCTCCTACACATGAAGCTCTCGGTTCGATTCCCCAGCACTGCATATATGGAAAACGGCCAGAAGGGGCGCTGTGGCTCAGGTGGCAGAGTGCTAGCCTTGAGCAGGAAGAAGCCAGGGATGGTGCTCAGGCCCTGAGTCCAAGGCCCAGGACTGGCAAAAAAAAAAAAAAAAAAATTTCCATTGCATGTCCATTGCATTTGGGATTGTAAGTAGTCTAGAATTGATTTTAAAGCACAAGGGAGTATGTGTGTAGGCTGAAGCAAATAATATGCCAGTTGATAGAAAGGATTGAAACATTTTGGAATTTAGGGAAGGCTATGGAATCATTCCTCTGAGGACACCAAGGGACAAAAGTATTTTACTTCTGAATAAAAGACATAAATGATAAATGCATTATGAAACAAAAAAGCAGCTCTGATCTCAAAGGAATCTGCATTTCAAAATTTGCCTTCTCAGCCAGGCTCCAGTGGCTCATGCCTTAATCCTAGTTATTCAAGAGGCTGAGAGCTGAGGATCATGGGTCGCAGCCAGCCCATGCAAGAAAATCCACAAAAACTCATTTTTGTTGTTGTTACTGCTGCTGTTCTGTGTTTTTCCCCAGTCTTGGGGCTTGAACTCTGGCTCTGGGCACTGTCCCTGAGCTTCTTTTGCTCAAGGCTAGTGCTCTCCCACTTGAGCCACAGCGCCACTTCAGCTTTTTCTGAGTAGTTTATTGGCAATAAGAATCTCACAGACTTTCCTGCCCATGCTGGTTTTGAACTGTGATCTTCAGATTTCAGCCTCCTGAACAGCTAGTATTACAGGTGTGAGCCACCGGCTCCTGGGATCCATGAGACTCGTATCTCCAATTAACCACCAGAAAACTGGAAGTGGAGCTGTGGCTCAAAATTGTAGAGCCATAGCTTTGAGTGAAAGAGCTCAGGGACAATGTCTAAGCCCTGAGTTCAAGCCCATGATTGACAAAAAAAAAAAGCCATCCAAAACTTGCCTTCTTCACATGTTCCCTGTTCAGGAGTCCTGGCTAATACAGGAGGCACCTGTGGGTTGGGGTTAGGCTTACCTGGCCTTCCCTCCCAGCACCCATCCACACTTCCCTATGTATAGCCCAAACTGCCTCACCAGCTTCAAGCTCTCCTAATTCAATTGTTTCCCTCCTGTTCCACACCTTGATCCTGCTTGACACCTTTACAGCTTATGAAACTTACCATTCTGCCTCATGAGTCATTCACCCTGGCATACCTTCTGGGATTCTTCTGCTCAGAATGAGTACCACAGACATTCATTTGGAGCTTGGAAAACTGTCTTGTAACAAAGTCTACTTGGCCATCTTGCATTGCTATTTCACTTTCATGGAAGCACAGAACTAAAATGTGGATCTAACTTTTTTGTTTACAAAGTATTTGTACAATATGCCTGACTGATTTAGAATATTTGCTCTTGTTCTGCCAGAGTCTAAGTTGTCATGGACAAGGAGTGGTTTGTAATGGTCTGTGTACGCTAGAGATCATGGGGAAAACTATGAGCACTGAGATGGAACGCTTAGGAGGAAGACATGACAGTCAGTCAACCAAGGGAAGCGTAGTAATTCAGCCATAAGGAAGAAAGAAATTCTGTCATTGGTAGGAAAATGGATAGAACTAGAGGTCATCACTTTTTTTTTTGCTTTGTTTTGTTTTTTTTGCCAGTCCTGGGGCTTGAACTCAGGGCATGAGCAGTGTCCCTGGCTTCTTTTGATCAAGGCTAGCACTCTACCACTTGAGCCACAGTGCCACTTTCGGCTTTTTCGATATATGTGGTGCTGAGGAATCGAACCCAGGGCTTCATGTATACGAGGCAAGCACTTTACCACTAGGCCTTATTCCCAGCCCCAGAACTGGAGGTCATCATGATAAGTGAAATAAACCACATTCAGATAAATACACATTATCGTTCATAGGCAGAATCTAGATTTTTAAAATATTGGAGAGTAGAAGGGGAAATAATTGGGATGAGGAAGAGGTCTAGTGGAAGGGGGTTAGAGAGGGAAGGACTGACAATAAGAGGTTAACAGGAAGTGAATATGATCAAAGTACATTACATGCATGCATGAAAAAATATAAGAAGAGGGGAAAGAAGTGAATTCTGTGCATTATGCCTGTAACTCTAGCTCAGGAGACTGAGAGCAAAGGATTGAATATTCAAAGTCAGCCTGGGCAAAAAAGTCTGAGATTTCAGCTCCAAAATAACCAGCAAAAACAGGACTAGAGGCATGGCTCAAGTGGTAGAGCTCCAGCTGTGAGCAAAGAAACTGAATGAGAGTGTGAGGCCCTAAGTTCAAGCCCTAGTACTAGCAAGAAGAACAAGGGTGCAGGGGAGGGGGAAAGGGTATGTTGTGAGAGTGTGGTTATATAGTGAGGCCTTGCCATCTAGGTTAGAGCCTCGGTCAGAGCTGTGTGCTGGAGGGAAACAAAGGCTGCTCTCTTCATGTAAGGACAAATACAACAAATGGAATAAAATCAAGCATGGAATGAAGGAGTCTTGAGGTGGTTAGTCAGCAGATGAACTATTTTTTTTCTTTACTAGCATGTAAACTCTTCAATTTGGACAAGAGAAAGTACAAACAGGGCAATTCCTCTTCCCTTTTTCTTTTGATTATTGGTACTTGGGATTGAACTCAGGCCTTGGCACTTGCTAAGCAAATCCTCTTCCACTTGAGCCTCTTTATACATTGGTTATTTTCAAAGTTGGTGTCACTTTTTGTCCAGGCCAGCCTGGCCTTCAATCTTCTTTTCTGTACTTCCCCACTTTGCTGGGAATTATAGGCTTGTGCCACTGCACCCAGCCATTGGTTGAAATGGAGTCCTGTGATTTTCTTTTTGCTCATGCTGACTTGGAACTGTAATCCTTCAAGTAGCTATGATTACAGGCTTGAGCCATCATGCCCAGCCAAATGGAGGCTTTTTTTCCATCATGAGGCTTGAACTCAGGGCCTGAGTGCTGTCCCTAAGCTCAAGGCTAGCATTCTACAACTTGAGCCACAGCTTCACTTTTTCTTTGGTGGTTGATTATAGATAAGAGTCTCAGGACTTTCCTGCTCAGGCTGGCTTTGAACGATCACCCTCAGATCTCAGCCTCCTGACAAGCTAGGATTATGCTGAGTCACTAATACCTGGCTGGAAGATTTCTTTTAAAGTAAGAAAATGGTACAGGGAGTAGAGGAAATTTGTGAGTTAGTACTTAGTCAACTGAGATTTGGGACACAAAAGCTCAGGCCTGTGTGGCTAGGACAGGCCAGGGCCATTCCCAGTGAAAATATCTGCCTGAGTAGATACCACTAGATATAAGCAAGGATGGGAGACATCAAGTTGGCTGGCATCTTGGAGGGAAGACTCTTGAGAACTCCCTTCCAAGTGTCTAGCCAGATTAGATTCCAGAACCCTAGATCAGGAGTCATTTCAGCTCCTGTAAGAGAAACATAATGAAAGTTGTACTTTGAAAGGTTACTCTGGTAGTGATGTGCAGTACAGACCCACAAAAGTCTGAGAATTCGCCCCAGAAGTCATCCATATGCTTGTGAAAGTCAGACTCTGAAGCTAAGGTCTGAGTGTACAGGCTCTTTCATGGACATTCACAGAGGAGCTCACGAGAAAAATGATCAAAATGATCAAAATGGCAAGAAAAATGATCAAAAGATGGACAACAACTGGGCACTGGTGGCACATACCTGTAATCTTAGCTACTTATGAGGCTGAGATCTGAGGATCACAGTTTGAAGCCAGCCTAGGCAGGAAAGTCTAAGAGACTCTTAGCTCCAATTAACCAACAAAAATAAAAAATAAAAAAAAGTGGGAAGCAGAGCTGTGGCTCAAGTGGTCAAACACTAGTCATGATTTTAAAACAAAGCACAGAAACAGGGCCCAGGTCTTGAGTTTAAACTCCAGGACTAGCACAGACACACACACACACACACACACACACACACACACACACGCACACACACACACACACACAGAGCTGACAACAAGTAAAAAAGGGATGACTGAGGATCTTCCAGAGGCAGACAAGATTAGAATCCATATGGCCACCAGATGTACAAATTGTTACCAAGAAAGGCCTGCAGCCTGTGAAATTGCAAGTTAACTCATTGAAGATTGATAGATTGCAAATGATTTTTGTCTGGTAGAAATGAAAATTATTTCTGTCAGTGGGAAAGATAGCTCCAAAGATTAGTTATATTACTTTGTAGAATAACCTAGTTTTGTATCCAACTTTTGAATCTTGCTTAAGCATTCTTTTGAAGTCTCTTGTATCTTTCTTCTTTGTAAACTATTTTTGTTGAGGTAAAATATCTACAAGATAAAATTAGCCATTTGAAGTATTTCTAGTTTGGGGGAGGGGAGTTTGGGAATGAATACCAGGGCCTCATAGATGCTAAGCCCAAGCATATCTTCTGCTATTCCAGCTCTCATCTTAATCTTCCCCTGTTTCTAAGAGGTACTGGGGTTTAAACTTGGGACTTTTCTGTTGCTATGAAGGCACTCTACCACTTGAGACACACTCCCAGCCCGTTCTGCTTTAGTTATTTTTCAGCTATGGTCTCACATTTATGCTCAGGTTGGCCTAGACTGTGATCCTACTATGTATCCTTCTCACTTAACTAGGATGACAGGTGCACACCACCACATCCAGAGCCTCAGTTCTGCTAATTTCAGCCTCCTGAATAGCTAGGGCTATAGGTGCGAGCCACTTGCACTCAGCTACATTGCTACTCTTCAAGGACTAAAGCTGACCCTCGGTCTCCGCTTTGGCCCTCATTCATATTGCACACTTGTTAAAAGAGGCAAAGAAAATAAGTAGAAATGAGGGTTCCCCTTGCTTAACTGATAAAGCCAGTGTGGTATTTTGGAAGTTCTAAAGACAAAGGAAATTTTAATTAAGGTCCTGTGGCAATGACAGGAAATGAAGTCAATTACACATCCACAAGAAGATGTGCAGTTTTATTTTTGATGGGAAACAGGAAGGTTTTTCTCCTCTGAAACGCAGAGCAACTATTAGATCTGTGTATTGTGAAAGCTTCTACTGGGAAAACTTTGGTCTGGGGTCTGAAGAGGAGAGTGGGCACAGAGGTAGGGGGAAGGGTCCCACAGAGGAGAGGAGGGAAGGACCTAGAAGTGACTGCCATATCTATCTGAGTCACATCTTCTTAAAAGAACTCTTTAGGAGCCTGGAAGTAGCCTTTCCTTTGTACTGTACATCCTCTTTCCCAAAGAAATCTCTCCCAGAGCAGTGGTCACATGTGAAATTAGAGTACTCTTTTTTTCTGGTGCCAATCCCAGTGCTCAAACTCAGGGCTTGAGCACTGTCTCTGAACTTGTTACTTCAAGGCTAGCTCTCTACCACTTCAGCCATGGCTCAACTCCAAGCTTTTGGTTGCTAATTGAAGAGTCTCACATACTTCCCTGTCCAGGCTAACTCTGAACCACAATCCTTAGATCTCAGCCTCCTGAGTAGCTAGGATTAGAGGCATGAGTTACCAGTACCTGTACAGATGTACTCTTTATTACACATATTTTTCATGTTTCAAATCAAGAATGTTTGCTTTTTTGAGTTAAGACTGAAAAATTATAAAAACTGCTATCCTGGATCTCCCCAACCATAGCTTACAGGAAACGAACTGGATTTTGATCAGAATTTTCTCACTTTTGAGACAAGATAGGGGAGTGCTCATGGATGCAGAGAAGGAATTTCACAGGTGGTTAAGAATGTGTAAGGGAAAAAAGCAGAATCAAAATGAATGCCAATGATATAAGTATGATCTGAATGGATCTATTTTTGAACACATACCAAGCAGGTTGAGAAAATAAATGTAGACACTTACTTTCTTCTTTCTTTTTTAAACTTGTGATGGTACTGGGGCACTGATGAGCCTGGGCACTGTCCTAGACTTTTTGCTCAAGGATAATGCTTTACTAATTGAGCCACATCTCCACTTTTGGATTTTGAGTGGTTAATTGGAGGTAAGAATCTCTCTCAGATTTTCCTGCCTGGGTTGTCTTCGAGTAGTTAGGATTACAGGTGTGTGCCACCAGAACCAAGCTCCTACTTCCTTCTGACACCCTTATGTTTCTATCTTGCAAACTGGGTGGGGGTGAAATATATATAGTAAGACTTTACAGCCAGGTGTTAGTGGATCACACCTGTAATCTTAGCTATTCAAAGAGGTTGAGATGTGAGGATCATGGTTCAAATCCAGCTTGGGCAGGAAAGTCTGTGAGACTCATCTCCAATAAACCACCAGAAAATGGAAGTGGCGCTGTGTCTCAAAATGGTAGATTGCTAGCTCTGAGAAAAAGAGCTCAGATACAGCACCCAGGACCACCAGAGGGAAAAAAAGCTGTGCATATTTGATAGTGAGGCTGTGCAGGCTAGGAAGGGACCTTGTGTTGTGAAGGTGTTCTGTGCTGAGGGATTTGACCTGCAGTGAGGTCTGAGGCAAATCTCTGATACTCAGTTTCCACATGTGTGAAAGGCCCACAATCATGCCTTAAGGCTTCCAAAAGAGAAGCAAGAACGACCAGCAGTAGAAGTCTGTGGTCTTTGGTATACAACACAGGTGTGGCATTTATCAAAACCCTCTAGAATAGTATCCTTACATATCTGCCTCTCTCAATTGTAGCACACATTCCGTGGGAATCATTTGCCCTTGTATCCTCCAAGCACAGCCACTACAGAATGTCTTATCTAGATATTCATTCATTTTTTAACATTAAAAAATGATTATTAAGGCCAGGTATCAGTGGCCGATGCCTGTAATCCTAGCTACTCAGGAGGCTGAGGTCTGAGGATCTCAGTTCATAGCCACCCTGGGCAAGAAACTCTGTGAGACTCTTATCTCCAATAAACTACTCAGAAAAGCAGGAAATGTCACTGTGGCTCAAGTGATAGAGCTCTTGCCTTGAACAAAAGAAGCTCAGGAGCAGTGTCCAGGCCCAGAGTTCAAGCCCCAGGACTTGATAATATAATATAATATAATATAATATAATATAATATAATATAATATAATATAATATATTATCAAGTAGGTTACCATTCTGTAAATCATGTGTGTGTACAATGTTTCCTCATCAATGTCATCCCTTCCATCCCTACCCTCAGGTTATGTCGTTCAATTATTACATAAGGTATATTGAATATAATGACTGCATTTGCTCACTCTTCCTCTTCACTCTTCCTTTCTACTTCATGGTATTTCTTTCCTTTTTCCCTCCCTCCCTCCCTCCCTCCCTCCCTCCCTCCCTCCCTCCCTCCCTCCCTCCCTCCCTCCCTCCCTGTCTCTCTCTCTCTCTCTCTCTTTCTTTCTTTCTTTCTTTCTTTCTTTCTTTCTTTCTTTCTTTCTTTCTTTCTTTCTTTCTTTCTTTCTTTCTTTCTTTCTTTCCAGTCCTGGGCCTTCAACTCAGGGCCTGAGCACTGTCCCTTCTTTTTGCTCAAGGCTAGCACGCTGCCACTTGAGCAACAGCGCCACTTCTGGCCATGTTCTATATATATGTGGCGCTGGGGAATCAAACCCAGGGCTTATTGTATAGGAGGCAAGCACTCTTGCTACTAGGCTATATTCCCAGCCCCCATGGTATTTATTTTACAGGTTTTTTGTAGTTTTTTTTTCCAGAGCTGGGGACCGAACTCGTGGCCTTGCTCTCGCCAGGCAAGCACTCTTCCACTGAGCCAGATCCCCAGCCCCAGTATTTATTTTAATAAACAGTTCATTAGTGGTTTAGAGGAGTTACACATTTGGACTTCTTCCCTAAGTATATCATCCTTTAGACATTTGTTCTTTTAACAAAAATCAGTGGGCCCTGCTAATGATCAGCCCTTAATAGCCATTCTGCCCTACAGATCCCTGTGGGGGACACATTTTACATGCCATCCAGGTTCCCCTTTAATACTTCTTCAGCTATTGCTCTGTTTCCTCCTCAGATAGAACTGCCTTGTTCAAGGCCAGACTCCCTTGCTGGGGACAGCCTGTAGCTAAGGATTGGTCCCTTCATCCTAACTTGAACAACTCCGAAGGGCCAAATCAGCTCCAGAGCTGCCCAAGGTCAGGTGAGGTTGTCATTAGATGACATCTCAGCCCAACTTCTCTCTTAAACCAATCTTGCACCTCTCTAAATTCCAGATGTCTGCGCCAAAGGCACTGCAGGCTGGGTCTGTGGCTTGTGTCGGAGTTCTGTTTGTGCATCTGAGAAACCTCAATTCCAAGTAGTCCCAGGAGCTGGACAGTCCCCAGGGCCCAGTTACTGTCATAGGCTTTCCTTGCATTTACATTTTAATTCCCAACCCCCTCCAAGTTTTCATTATGAAATGCTTTTGGAACCCAAAGAGTAGCAGATTTAGTGATGAACACAGTCATATGACACGGATGGCAACAGAGACAGACTTGGAGCTGAGGCTACACTGACACTGAACTCAACAAGGGCATTTGGAGGAAAGCTTCCTAGAGGAGGACTCAGTTAAACTGAGTCTTGGAGGAAGAGCTGAGGTTTTATTGGAGGGCAGGGAATGTGGGAGAGGTATTCCAGACAGGGCAGAGCATGCTGGGAGACACAAAAGAGTGTAGGTTGTGGGAGGAGGAAGGAGGAGGCACGGAAGTGTGAGACAGTAGTAGAGGCAGATCATGCAGGGCCTCTGGTACCACACAGAACAACTTGGAGCTTAAAAAGTATCTATGACTGAATGTCACATCCCACCAGTGTTTGTCAAAGTTCATTTGGATTCCACTTGAACACTTTTGCTATATTTAAGCACCATGGTTCTATTTAACATTTACTTAATCTTTGCTTCTAAATGAATCTTTTTTGCTTAAATATATTTCTACTAAAAGAAATTTAAGCCATGTTCAATGATTTACACTTGAAATCATAGGAGTCTGGAGGTAAAGATCTGGAAGGTCATGGTTTGATGCCAGTCTGGGAAAAAAATCTTAACATAATCCCTTTTCAATCCAGCAACTGAGCATGGTGGCACGCACCTATCATCCCAGCTACATGGGAGGTATAAATAGGAGGATCAAAGTTTAGGCCAGCCCAGGCAAAAATTTGAGACCCTATTTAAAATAAAAAACTAAAACAAAAATGGTTAGAGGTATGATTCAAGTGATAGATCACGTGCCTAGAAATTGAAAGCCATGAGTTTAAACTCTAGAACTAACAAAAAGAAAAGATAATTTTATTTGGCAACCACAAACCAAAACAAAACAAAGGGCTGGGGATGTGTTTTAGTGATAGAGAGTATTCAAGTGCTGGGCTCTGAGCTGATTCCCAGACTTCTCAAATAACAAACAACAATGACAACAAAAATCAAAGTGATATCCCTTGCCACAAGTAGAAAGTAACTATAAAAAGAAATACATTGGAAAGCAAACAGAGGGATTTCATTCTGGGTAGATATTGTGGTCAGTGTCCTGAAGCCTGAGGCCTGTTTTAACTCTGTTAGTGTGGAAGGTTAGCAAGTATTGTAGAGATAGGAGAAGAGCTGCACACGGAGATTTTCTCTTGAGGTAATCAGAAAGCTGCAAAGAGAATCATTTTCTCACCATGTAATTCAATGTCCTTTACAGCTATACCATGAATCACTGAAATCACCTTGGAGTCCCCTCCCTACCACTCTGTCAAATGTAACAAGTTGATAAACGCTAAAGGGCTATTACCCCCACACTGTTGCCTTTTCTCATAGTAGTTCTGGAGCAATCACTGGGCTCAGTGATGGAATCCAAACATGTGGCTGTAGTGACCTTTCCCTTATCCCACGGGAGAGAAAGTAGCAAGGTCAGAGATGGGTGGAGGGACACAATTTGCCCCAGGTCACAAAAAGAGTTATTATTAGCAGTCTAGGGGACAGACATGAAAAACAGAACAGTAGAGCTTATTGCTTTCAAATGGGTCTCAGTATCTGTTACCTAGAAGGTAGCAGAGAACAGACTATGGGAGAAGCTAGCCCATGAGGCCCAAGGACCATGGACACCATCAAGAAATCCAAATGGTTGGGTGTGGTAGTAAACAGCTACAAGTCTAGCACTTGTCTACAATGCTAATACTCAGGATAAGAGGCTGAGGCAGGAGGATCAAGAGTATGACAAAGCCAGAGGTACTTGGCCCTATCTAGTCACTTCACAAGTCATTTAGAACTCTGTATTAAGAAATGAACAAACAAAAGAAGGAAACACAAATGGCTGGGATGTGCTCCCCATCTAGGGGTAGAGGTTGAGAAAGGGCCTGTCAAGGGCTCAAGTGTTTTTTCAAAAGCAACCTGAGGATATGAGGGAGACCAGGAATTTGGCACTGTCCCACAGGGCAGTGCCAATTCAACCAGGGACCTCCCGGGCCTGCAGAGCAATGAGGCTTTGGAGATTGCTAGGTCTTGTTTTCAGTTCAGTTCTGTCACTTTGTAGCTAGGTATGCCTTTGGAGAGTCATTTAACTCATGGGAGCACCAGCCTCCTCCTTGGAGGAAATGGTTGCTTCTAAGACTCAGGCTTTGTTAGGAGGGTCACACCATGCAATGCACACATTTCTAGTGTACAACTAACACTCTACTCACCCTCCTGTGCACAACCAGATCCTGACAATACATTTTCTTCCCTCCTGACCCCAAACTCTAGCCCAAGCTCACCACCTTCATTGCTGGACTCTGTCTGCCCTATGCTTGTGCTCACTGTCACATCATTTCTGATCCCAGCTCTGGGGGAGGAGGTCTATGAGAAGTCTTCCAATCATCTGCAGCTAAGAAAGTTGAGGGAGCACCTGGTGTAGGAGGGCAGATGGGGTTCCCTGTCTGGAGCCAGAGGGAAAAAGTAGATTCTTGGATGGAGAACTGGCCTTTTTACTGGTGGCAGAGTTTGGCTCTGGCCTTCCAGGATTTGACTGGGCTGGGCTGGCAGAGAACAGACTCCCATCTCCTGTGGTGTTAGAAGCCAGGGCCTTCAGTAAGTGCCTCCATTAGAAGCTAAAAGACGGAAGGTTAAATATAGCCTTTTCCAGTTGTCTAGGACATAGATTTATGAAATGTCAGAGCGGCATTAGAGTGAGAAATGATCTTATCTCTGCTGTTTTAGAGTAGAAAGGCGCAACAGAGAAGAGGAAAGAATGGACACTTCACCAGAGGGTGATGGGAGGCCATTGGAACTTTTTTTTTTTTGAGCAAGAAGGTCTATTTTTCAAAGACTTGCTCTGGCTGCACAGTACAAAATGTTCTGAAGGGTGGAAGCAGGGAGTCCATTGAGAGGGAGAGAGATGAGGGGGCCAAGACCAGGGGAGCTGATGTGGAGGTGGCAGAATGGAGCTTATTGTAGCGTCTATAGGGTGCGCCTTGAGTCTCTCCTTTCTTCTCTTCCAGTCTCTCTCCCTCACCCTGTCTTTCTCAAGTGCTCACCCTCTGACTGTGGAAAAAGCAACCAAGATTTTACTCCCCTTCTCCATTGTATTCATGAAGAGTTTGATAGAAAGTTCTTCCTTGTCAGCCAGACATGGTTGTGACCCCATCTGAATCCCAGCTGCTTGGGAAATAGAGGAAAGAGGATGGCCTGTTTTAGACCAGCAGGCAAAAAGGTAGCAAGGCTGTCTCTCCAAAACAATACAAAAAGCTGGCTGCTGGTGGCTCATGTCTGTAATCCTAGCTACTGAGGAGGCTGAGATCTGAGATAGAGGTTTGAAGTCAACCCAAGAAGGGACTCACCACCAAAAAAACCCAGAAGGTGAGCTGTGGATGTTGTAGATTACCAGCTGTGAGTGAAAGAACTGAGCAAGAGGCCCTGAATTCAAATTACAGTACTGACTGGCACAAAAACAAAAGGGCCGGAGCATAGTTCAGACCCCAATACTCACCACATTGAGTCACTTCACCTGTGACAGCCCCTTGAAAGACATGAAAACTCAACACGACTGCTTTTCCCTGCTCTCTCTCCATGCTGCGTTGCACGTGATCCTTGCACTCACCACAACTTCATTTTTCATTGCATCACTCTGGTGCTTTCTAACCCCACTCCTGCCCTCATGGCCAACTAAAATTCTAGAGACTAGCATATGGTCTCCAGTACTGCTGTAGCCTCTACCACTGAATAGTCACTTCCCTTATGTTTTCAGGACTGGAACTGGGGTATCAACATCCCCATCCCAGCACATTCTCATCACTGAAAGCAGCCAGAAAGCACTCCTAGTACATCACAGGTCCTTTTGTGACACAAGGTCTGACTTAAACTGTGCCTAGAAAGCACTCAGTCCCTGGGTAGGAACTATAATGACTAGTGATGCATTTTTTTCCTGCCTCTCCCTGTTCTCATGCCTTGGGATTGAAAAACAAAACAAAACAATAAATTGAGCATTTTAGTGGAAGTCTAGGAGATCAAGCCCCCAAATTGACAGATTCATCAGAAAGCAATGTTTTGGAATTCATTTTGAGTTACAGGAGGTAAGAGATGTGTGTGCGTATACACACGTGCGCGCACACACACACTCACACACATTTTCTCAGTCACTTTTATAACCCTTCAGGATTCTGAAATGTTAAGGAAGGGATGAGATTACATCTACCATTTTAACTGCAGAGCAAACCCTCTGTATAGACTTGGTTACAACCCACTCTCCCCCCAGAGCACTGCTAGTACTAAGGGACCCATTCCCTACCAAGGCACCCAGGATCACCACAGCACAGCTCCACCTCTGCCAAGAGCCCCAATTCCTTCCCTTCTCATCTGTGCTGAGAACAAGACCCCTGCTTTCCCAACGACTCACCTCCCCGGCTCCAGAACAGAGAAAGAGGCTCCACTCTCTCCATCCTAGCAATGAGGATAAGCGAGGATCTACCTCCAGGCAATCGTTCGTGCAGCACACAGGCATGCGGTGGACCTACACTGGAGGGCAGAGAGCCAGGGGGCTCACGTTGTTCCACACCCCACTTTCCAGTATGTTGGCTGGGTCAGTTTGTCCCCATCAATGACCTGCTTCCTTGCCCAAGGAAGCTGTCTGCAGGCAGCCCAGCCAAGAGAAAGCAACTGAGGATTGCAAATGCCAGATTGCCTTCTTTCTTTTCCCACCCCTGGCCCTCTGCCTACAGCCACACTGATCCCTGTCCTCCCCAGTCACAGAGGACCAGGGAGGGGAGGCAATCTGTGACTTGGGCTTGTCTTTTGGCTAGATAAAGTTCTCAGTCAAAAATTCAAGTTGCAGCTAAGCCACACAGTGGGCTGACCTCCTGCTCTGCTGCTGTCCTGCCGAGAGGGGAAATGAACAGGAACTGGCTGTCTGAGTCAGCGCCCCTGCTCTATTGTCACTGTACAGGCCCCCTTCCTTCCCAGAGCAGAGACGTGCACAGAGATAGGCCTTGTTTTTTCTCTTTGCAAGTCTCTCTTGCAATAAACTTTCTTTCTTGGGTCTATAATGGGTCTGTGAACTATGGCTGGATTAAATTTATATCAATACAATTTCCCCAGGTCATAGACAGGGTTCAGTGGATTAAATTTATATCAATACAATTTCCCCAGGTCATAGACAGGGTTCAGTAGTCATCTCAGATAATCCTTACCACAGACAGCCAAGCCATTTAACAGAGGAGGATAGCAAGGCTCAGTAAGGGCCAGGTGCCCTCTTAGGGCACACTGAGGCTTGGAGTCCAATCTACCTTTCCGGGGTGTTAGGAGAAGCCTGCTTACCTGCCCCACTCTCTCTCCTCTATCTATGTGAGCCAGCAGACCATGGGTTCCGGCAAAGCTTATTTCCCAGGGCCCAAAGTATGAGACACTCTCTGGCTTGAAAACACATCTTGTTCAATTTTTTCTCTGTGTATTTAGAAAGAGAAGAACCCAGAAACAAGTTGTGTGTACCAGAAACTGATTACAAAGGGACTCCTTTGTTAGTAGTAAATAGCTATCTTCTCAATGAGCAGGGACAAGGAACTGAGCCTGTGCTCCAGTAATTGTCCTCTAGTGAGAAAGGAGGCATCACTAGTTCTTGCTCATAGAGTAGAAAGAGACCCAGCATGAGCTTGGCTATCTTTTCTGTCTCTGCCAGGGACACAGAGAGATTGTGACTCAGCTTGTGGGAAGGAGTTAGTGGGCTCCTCTGGGAAGAATCACCTGTAGTAACAAGACTTTCACATTTTTCTGGACAGGGCCATGGGCTCATGAGTCTCCTACTTGCAGGATGAATTTGTATAACATGGTATGAGAGCCATCAAAGTCCAAGGTGAAATCTCTAGTCAAAGGGAAGGTGTTGTGTCCCTAAGATTAAGGGAGGGATGGGGGGGCTGGGAGAGGTATTGACTTGTCACATGACTGCATTCAAGACTGTTAGTAAGAAGCCAGTGGGAGGGGAAAGGAGCTCACTTCTGTAATCCTAGCTAATCAGAAGGCTGAGATCTGGAGCATGGAAATTTGGAGTTAGCCCAGGCAGAAAAGTCTACAAGACTGTCTAAAATAAGCAGTAAAAAAGCTGGAAGTAAAGGTGTGGCTTAATGGATAGAACAAGCAAGCTGAATGTCACTTAGGGGTTCTGATTTCAAACACCCTCCCTGTATCAACAGACCAAAAAAGAAAGAAAGAAAGAAAAGAATGTCAGAAGGCTGGGCACAGTAGCTCATGTCTGGTACAGCTACTTGGGAAGCAAAAGTCAGGAGGATTCAAGGGCAGCTTTGGTCAAAAACATGAGACTATGTGAAAAAAAATGATTAAAGCAAAAGAGACCTGGGTGTGACTCAAGTGGTAGATTATCTGCCTAGCAAGTATGAAAGTAGGCTAGATCTGTTTGAAGAGGTTATATGAGGCCAGGTGTGGTGGCTCATGCCTGTAATCCTAGTTACTCTGGAGATGGATATCAGAAGGATGACAAATGAAGCTAGCCTGGGCAAAAAGTTAGCAAGACTATCTTAACCAATAAGCCAGGCACAGTGGTGCTCACCTGTGATCCCAGCTACACAAGGTTTTAGGTAGGAGGATCATGGTCTAAGGCCAGCCTTGGCAAAAACTTCAGACTTGGATAAATAAAACAAAAAACGTTCATGGGTGTGGCTCAACAATGTGTAGAGTACTTGCCTAACAAGTATGAGGCCCTGAGTTGAAATTCTAGTACTACTGCCATCACAACAATAACAATAAAACCCTGTCAGTAGGCTGGCATTCAAGCAGTGATGCTCGCTTTAGCAACACCAAGGGGGTTGACCTTGGCAAAGATGGCTTTGCAGAGGTCATAGTGCAGCAGGTTAAGGGAGGAAAGTGGGAGGGGACTGGAGACACCTCTCAGGAAATCTGGCTATAGTCTCAGAGGAAAGAGCTGAGAGCAAGGCAGATCTATGGAGGGCAGCTAAATGTTTTCAGGATGGGAGAAATGCTGTGTATTTCTAAGTTCATAAGCTAGTGTGAAACCATGGAACCACTCTAAGCTCTGTGATCTTTGCAGGCTGCACTTCATCTCAGAGGGAGGAAACCAGAATTTCTGAGGGGCATGGCCTAGTAACTGCTATCATTTTCAGTCTCCCTGGTAGAGAACCATCACGTGAATTCTTGGAAGAGATTGATATCCAGTCTCAAATCCCAGCTAGCACAGAGAGCAAGGACAGTCTGACTTCCTCAACTGCCTCATCTTGGCACATTAACCTTGGGGCTAAGGTAACTGTGGAGAATCCTAGGATTGAATCTCACCCTCCCCCTTTTCTGCCCATGTTCCTTTGGCAAGCTGCTTAACCTCTCTGAGCTTTGACCAGTTTACAATCTATAGTTTCTAAACTCTGTCCTGTTTAGAGATAATAAAATAACACACTATAAAGTTGTTGTATGGCCTGAAAGAGTTACTATCTGGCTCAATAGAAACTGCTGGATCTGACCTTACCCTTGGCTTCTGTCTGCCACTGTCTGTAAACTCTGACCTGCCTCACACAGGCTTGGGTTTGACATCATCTCCCTCAGGTCCCATAGCTGTTGCAGTAACAGGAACAACCATCACATGTGACCAAAGTTGCATTGTTTGTGATTCTATGTCTCCACAAATTGAACACCCAGTTTAGCTTTTGGAGTCTTTTTTGCTTTGGACAGGGCTATGGATGGGGAAAGAGTTGTTGTGAGGAAGTTTTAATAACACGGACTTCATGTTTGGAGAGCTGGAGACCTGGTATTCATGGTAGGTTGGAAGTTATCTTTATCCTTAAACAAGAACTGTGATTCTGATCTGTGGATCATGACTGACACTTTGGTGGCCTGGTGGGTGGTGCCTATAATCCTAGTAACTTGGGAAGCTGAGATTTGAAGTCATCATATAAATGTGAGAGACTCTTATCTCTAATTAACCAGAAAAAAGCCTTCTAAGTGGAGTTGTGGCTCAAGTGATAGAGTGCCAAGCAAGAGCTTCAGGCCTGTGTGTGTGGCATGGACAAGGCAGTAGGAGCAATGTTGAGCCATGAGATGGGAGAAGAAGTGTGAGGAGATAGGCCTGGGAAGCCAAGAAGCCCCACAACCAGGCTCAAGGTCTCAAATGCTCCTAGATACTAAGCAAGAAGGATGGCTCACATGCATGTATTCCTTTCTTGTTACACAGGTGTAGTCTCCAGGCTCCAGGGTACCATGGACACAGCACATCTTCCACCTGAAAGGGCCAGAGGGGTACCACCCACAAACTATGCCAAGGGCACAAAAGGAATTCACAGGAGTGGCTCTGTGTCATCCTCTTCCATGCCAGGAACAAGATTCAAATAACATTACTGAAATGGCAGGGGGCAACTGGGAGGCTCATCCTGCTTCTGGGACCCCACACCCCTTCATCTGTGTGGGAGAGAATTGGACAGGAAACTGACTTCCGAAATAGAAAATATGCTGTTGAGAGAAAGGAAAGTTTTTATTCAAAGCCCATTTACTCCATAGGGACACAGATGGCATTTAGGAGGCGGCACCAGCCCAGCTCATTTGAAGGTAATACTCAGGAGTGATGAGGAGCTGGCCTGTCAGTGACCTCCTGCCAGGGACATCTTTCATTGTCATCTCAAGCATCATTTGGGACTCTTCTTTATCGGAGCCCTGTTTGGCTTCCCCCAGCTGGATAATGGTTACACTGCATGGCCAAGTGGCCCAGGGCATCTTACTACAGTGCCAAGAAGATCTCAGAAGTCACAAGAACAACTCCATAGCAGTGATGGCAGGAGTGGTGGGGGGATCAGCTGGACTGGTGCCCATATTAATTTCTGTATCTGAGTGAACTTGCAACTGTCACCTCATTTTTGTGGATCTATGAAAGGAAAAGTTTATAAGGGATGAGTGGTTTCCAAGTGCCCAATCTCACATTTATTAAAATACCTAGGTTCTTCATCATTGCAACAAATGGATAAAATAAAATATCTGGGTTCCAACATGACACAACCAAAGTATGCTTTTCCCTTGAAAGATATCTCAATGTTGGCATAAAAAATGATACAGACAGATATGGTGGCTCAGTCCTGTAATCTTAGCCAGTCAGGAGACTGAGAATGGATGGAATCACAGATGAGGAAAGAGTAAACGGAAGGATCATAGTCCAGGCAGACTGAACACAAAAGTATTAAAAAAAAATAGCTAAAAGTAAAGATGGCTTGGAATGTGGGTCCAATGGTAGAGCAAGTATAAGGTTCTGAGTTCAAACCCCCATACAGCCAAAAAATAATAATGAAAATCATGGGAAGTGGTATGGTAATATAACCCAGTGATAGAGAACTTGCTTAACATGTGCAATGCTCTGAGCTCCATCCCCAGAACACATTCACATGTGTACATACAATATACACATAGATATACACACAACCTCTCTCTTTTCTCTCTTTCTCTCCCTCTCCCTCTCCTCTCTTTCCATCCCTCTCCTATATAGTCATGTCCATATATACACACTACTCCTCCAAGACTCCCTCTACACCCATCTTACCCTCTTCTTTTCTTTGAAAGAAACACTGACCAAGGAAGTAATTGAAGCTGAGAGATACATGATTTGGAGTTTAGTCTTGCTGAGGATCCAAGCAGCAGTGAAAGTCTTCATCACTTATTTGAAACTCCCTCATAGAGTTTAAGCATTTTAGACAAGGAGGGGAAAATCTGCAGTATTTTCCTGTTTATTTTCCTTTTGAACCTAAAACTAGAAAGCTGCACTTGCTGAATCAATTTCAATGGCACTCTCAGTGCTCAGATAAGACAAAGCATCTGCTACCTTGAAGGCATCCATCAGCACAGGCCCAGGCTGACTTTGTTGTTCGTGGAGGCAGTAGGGTCACTAAAGTACAATACCTGTATTAGTCTGCTTTCTTTTGCTACCACAAAATACCCAAGGGAGGGTACTTTATGAAGAAAAAATTATTTATTTCACACTTTTGGCACCTGAAAATCTAGTACTGGGAGGCCCCATCTGTTGGGCCCTGGAGTGAGGGACTCCTTAGCTATATCAAAATAGGGTATATTGTGGGAGCATGTATGAAAAGGATAAATCACAGGATGACACAAGAAGCCAGAGGGATTCAGAGGCCAGGCTTGCTCTTACAATTTATAACAATTTGTTCTTGTGGAAATGAACTGGGGCCTCATGAAAATTACGATAATCCTTTCCTAGAGAACATCCCTAATGACCCAACTACTTCACATAAGGCCCCACTTTTAAAGGTTCCACCCCTCATACAGCCATACTGAGTACCAAACTTCTACCACATGAAATATAAGAGCTATACTCAAACCAAAGTAGTACTAACAGCTTTGGTTCAAAGTATTAGTATATATACAGTGGGGATTTATGGGCAGTATTTGACACCACAAGGCCCTTGAAAGCATCTTGGATAATTTGCTCTTGGCTATAGCCTTTCAAATTGATTGTCATTATTACTGTAAGGCCTCCTACTACGGACAAAGAAACTTAGAATACAGTGGATGAAATAATATCTGCCAAACCCCTAATGTAAGGGTCCAAGCTTGCATTCTAACATGGAGTCCCAAACACTAACTTTATTGTGTCTGTCCATCATTTGTGGCTCCTCTTTATGCAAAGAAAAGAGCCTAATTTTGTACGGTTATCTTTCAAGAGTGTTGTTGGCTCAAGGAAATATGATTTCATCTCTTGGTTTGACTGAATGATTTGCCATCATAACTGTTCTGTTACTTGTCTTTGGTATTTACACAAACAATATTATAACAACATTAGTGGAAATCTGTTGGGGATTCATCTTGGCCTTAAGGGGGGAAGGGCGATGAGATCGCTCCTGAGACGCCGCCCTTTCCCCCAGCCCTGGGGCAGTGTGGAAGTGAGCCACACCTATCTCCTTCTGGGTCCGGAACCAGAAGGGATAGCTTTGAGACCATCCCCCCACCTTGCGCCAGTGAGCACATGTGCTCCCTTTTCGTGGGCTTTGCCCAGAGGGCGGTACTATGGGAAGTGACGTTTAGCCCCTGAGGGAGGTCCTTGGGAGCTGCTCTTGGACGGACAAGCTCACCAGCCTATCGCCAGATCATGCTCAATCCTCGTCATCACTACTATATTACTGTGAGCCCCTCGTGAATAAACCGGATTGCTCTCCGAAGCGACTCCAAGATCCGTCTGCGCCTGGCTTCCTTGGTGGGTAAGGAGGGAGGAAAAGGGGATCTCGTTCAGCTCGCGTGCACTTTAGGCTTGCCCATGTCCTTTTGCTCCACCTTGGCCGTCTGCAGATCAGGCGCCCAGGGGAGAGGGTGAAAAGGGGAGTACTGATAAGGGAGTAAGCTTAGCATCCCCACACCAAGGGAGGTGAATCTAGCCCAGCAGAAATCTAAAGGAAAGAAAATTTTACCAAGTCTGCCCCTCACAATTAGTAAAGTTCTAATTTATCTCCATAATTCTCTTCTCAGTGTGCAAGTATATATCTTGCAGGTATTATTTTTCCCATGCTAGTGTTTGAACTCAGGGCTGTCTACTTGCTAAGCAGGTGCTCTACTGCTGAACAGTACTGCCAACCCTCCCTCCACCCACCTCCCTCCCTCCCTCCCTCTCCCTTTCTTTTTTCCTTTTCTCTTTCTTTCCTTCCTTCCTCCTTCCTTCCTTCCTTCCTTCCTTCCTTCCTTCCTTCCTTCCTTCTTCTTTCTTCTCTTTCTTTCTTCTCTTTCTTTTCTTCTTTCTTTCTTTCTTTCTTTCTTTCTTTCTTTCTTTCTTATTTTTTCACTGGCTGTTTTTATGCTAGGGTCTTGCATCCTGATCAGGTATATGCCTGGACCACAAACCTAGATTTTGCTTTATTTTTGTTTTCGGGTCTTTGGGCTTAAACTCAGGGCCTGGGCATCGTCCTGAGTTTCTTTTTGCTCAAGGCTAGCACTCGAACCACAGTACCACTTAGAGTTTTTCTGTGATTAATGGAAGATAAGAGTCTCATGGACTTTCCTGCCCAGGCTGGTATTGAGCTGTGATTCTCAGATCTCAGCATCCTGAGTAGCTAGGATTACAGGCATGGGACCCCACCACCTGGCTAGATTTCACTTCTTGACATGGCTGGGACAACAGGTATGTACCTCCATATCCAGCTTCTTTTTTAGTATGGGTTCTGGGGCTTGAACTTAGGGCCTGAGAATTGTCCCTGAGCTTTTTTGCTCAAAACTGGCACTCTACCACTTGAGCATAGCTCCACTTCCAGATGGTTAGTTGGAGATTAAGAATCTCATGGACTTCCCTCCTGGACTGGCTTCAAACTATGATCCTCAGATTTCAGCTTCCTAATTAGCCAGGATTATTGGTATGAGTCACTGGTGCCAGCTCCAGCTTCTTATTTTGACATGGAGTCCTTGAACTTTTCCTGCCCAGGCTATCCTGGAACTGTGATCCTCTTGATTCCAGCCTCCCACATGCCACTGTGCCCAGTTGTTGGTTGAAGAGAGTCTCATTAACATTTTTTCCCAGGATGGCAAACTGCAATCCCCCCACTTTCAGCCTAGGAATTCCAAGTATCTGGGAATGTAGATGTGGTCTACCAGTGCTAGGCTCCTTTTATATGGTGTTTGTATAACTTAGCATAGAGATAGTTTTGTACTAACCCTTTTGCAGCTCTCTCTGTCTTTCTCTCTCTCTGAGCTCAGTTGACTTCCTTATCAAGGGTGGAGGAAGCAAATAAATTTGCAAAGAGGGAAAGGTCAGGTCAACTGCAACAGGGCCTTGTACATGCAATCAGATGGCTCTCTTAAGCTGGGTGCCAGTGGCTGTAATCCTACCTATTCAGGAGGCTGATATCTGAGGATCCTGGTTCAAAGCCAGTTAAGGCAGACACAGATAAATCCAAGAGATTCTTTCTCCAATTTACCAACAAAGAGCCAGAAGTAAAGCTTTGCCTCAAGTGGTAGAGTACCAACCTTGAGTGGAAAAGCTAAAGGGCAGCACCCAGGCCATTAGTTTAAGTCACAATACTGGTCCATACAAACAAAAATCCTCCCCCTAGGGGCTGGGAATATGGCTAGTGGCAAGAGTGCTTACCTCCTATACAAGAAGCCCTGGGTTCGATTCCTCAACACATATACAGAAAATGGCAGAAGTGGTGCTGTGGCTCAAGTGGCAGAGTGCTAGCCTTGAGGAAAAAGAAGCCAGGGACAATGCTCAGGCCTGAGTTCAAGCCCCAGGACTGGCAAAAGAAAAAACATTCTCCCCTAATAAATGGCTCTCTTGTTCTGTTTATGTACAGAAATGAGGACTGTGGGTAGGGGTGCGGGGGGAGTGTACATACTGAAGCATAGATCACCTTGCCACAGTGTTAGTGCATTTGCTTTGGAGGAGAGGCGTTCTGTTAACCAGCATGATACTGGTTGTTTCGGAATCTGAAGCCTGTCTCAACACCTGGTTTAGGCCTAAATCCAGGAACTCTCCATTTTCTCCCTAGCTCAGGCATACCACACTTTAGCTTCTGGGCCCAATGGTTCAATTACTCTAACAATACAAACATGCCATAAAACAGGCATATGGTGGAACTTCTACCAAGCTAAGCATTGCACTCTTTGTCGCTATAGAGATTTGCTTGTCCTAGCAGAATGGAGCCATAGTCCCCTCCCTTCCACCACATCTGGTCTCCAGGGTTACCATCTCCTGCCACAGCTGTAAAGGTACTTAAAAGCACACAGTATAATGGAAGACCCGGCCTGAGATGTAGATAGATCTGGGCCCAAATCCTAGTTCCACAACTCATTTGTTATCAGATCATAGAACGCTCATCCCTCTGGGTCTTAGTTTTCTTATCTGTAGAATGGCATTAGTAATCCATGTCTGGGGGTGTTCTAAAGATTAAACAGTGGCTGAAAAGTATATGACAAATCTTAGTTCCCCTTTCCTTACTTTAAATGCATGGCTCCTGTAGGCACAGCTCTCTGTGTACATTCTTGGTAGTCATGAGCACACACACATTCAGGGTGACAGAGATACACTTGTTTCAGAGGAAAGCAGGCTTGAGAACTGGTGAGAAGTCAGTTCTAGTTTGTGAGCCTGACAGTCAAGGCCTTCCAGCACTAACACAACTTAAAAGACTTTTGGGGATTCTACATGTTGTACCCATCCCAGCCATCCTCATTCCCTCCTGCTATGCAGCTGTTTTCTCACTTCCAGCTGGACCAGCTGCTGGGCTTGGCTCAGCCATCTGCAGTCCACAACCATGCAGGCCCACTTTTGGCTCCCGTTTCAGTGCAAAGGCCCACAGTATTTCTCCCATCCTCAATCATCACTCTTCTCATGTGAAATAGCCATTTCAGCTTTGTAAAAGTTTCCCTGGCCTGTAATCCTAACTACTTGGGAAATAGAAATTGGGAGAATAAAGATTCGAGACAAGTCCAGGCTAAAAAGCTCATGAGAACCCCACATCAACAAACAAAAAATTGTACTTGGTGGTACATGTCTCTCCTTCCAGCTATGCAGGAAGTGTAAGTAGGAGGATTGAGATACTGGCTGGCTCGGGAATGACTGAGAAACCCAATAGGAAAACAACCAAAGCAAGGAGCCCTGAAGGCGTATGGATCAAGTATAGCTCCTACCTGTCAAGCATAAGGTTCTGAAGTCAATCCCCAGTACCACTAAAAGATACAATACAAGAAAGCTTCCCTAAGTAGTTCATGGCACATTCTCTCAATCATCCTATGAGAGTGCTCAGAATCCTCTATCTAGATTCCTAACCCTTTACAACCAGAAGATAGAGGTGGCAAAGGTGAAGGACTTGTGTAAGATCATCATGGAAGTTCCTGGGCATGAGAGACTAGAAGCCATGCCTTTAGTCCTGGCCAATGGCTCTCTCCCACCTTTTCAAATTGTAGCCTTTGAAAAGCTTACAAGGGAAAATAAACATTCCTTAACAAGTGGGGGATGTATATCAGTGATAGAATTGCTTGCCTGGTATGTGAGAGGACCCATGTGGAAAAGGAGCCAAATTAGTATAGATGATAGAGTGACCAGTTCTGTGAATTAATTAGGTATGGTGGATGGCAATCAGGGAAGATTTCAGAGAAGTGACTCTACATGAAAAATTTGAAGATGAATAGGAAATTGCCAAGAGAAGATGTGGGTGGGGGCTGCCAAACACAGCTTTGACAGAGGAAAGTGTATTTTCCAAGTCACACAAATGGTAATGAGTGATTCTTGTCAGCCATCACCATGAACAAGCCATATTAAATTCAAAGGGGAACAGCATCAGCAGGGGAGGGTGGTGAAACATCGCAGAGCCAGGGCACAGAAGGAAAGGTCTCCACACTGTGCAAAGGAACCTAGACTTTTCCGAGAAGCTGTGCTCTCCAAATATCAAGCACTGTTTATTCAGTGTCTCAACTTTTGCCATTTCCCTGCAATATATCTTAATCATTTTATTCTAAAGGACTTTGCCTTAATAAAAGAAACGATGAGAATCCCTAGTTTGATGTGCTAGTTGTATTTTTCTAACACACAATAAAATACATACAGAATTAAAAGGAAAAGTTTTCCCTGCACCAGTCACAATGATCCCTGGACCACCTTGAATCCACCCTCACATCTTGGGGACAATTTTGTTTCCTATTCCCAGATTAGCAAAGCTTTAGTCTATAGCTGAAGAGTGCGGAGAAGATCACTCAGTGTCAGGCACAGCTAGAAGGTCGAAGTGGAGGCTAGGAGCTACTGCTAGAACAAGCAAGAGTGGTGAAATTTCAGAACTTGTACATTAGCAGGGTACAAGAGGAGAAAAAAGCCCTCAAAACAAAGAATGAGCTAAGTGCCAGTGGCTCACATCTGTAATCCTAGCTATGCAGGAGGCTGCATTCAGAGGATCGTGATTTGAAGCTCGTGATACTCATATTTCCAATTGACTACCAAAAAAGCCGAAAGTGGAGCTGTGGGTCAAGTGGTAGAGTGCTAACCTTGAGCAAGAAAGCTCAGGGACAGCACCCAGGTTCAGATTTCAAGCCCCAGCACTAGCACACACACACACAAACATGTATACACACATGTGTGCACGCATGCACACACACAGAGAACTGTTGGCTGTGTAGATGGATGGATGGACAATTGAATGTGAGGCAAGGGACAGAGAAGAGTGATAGATAACTCCAGGGTTACTGATTTGAGTTCCTGGCATTATGGTGCCATCAAGAGAAAATGGGAGAGAGAGGGATCAAGAAGGAAAAAATGATAACACAAGATATGCTCAACTGACTGTGGAATACTTGTAGGACAACATTCCACTGGATATAGAGCAGTTGGCTGGCGGTAGGTAGAGGCCAGAAGAGATCAAGCTGAGGTGGTCTCCTCAGGGTGGCTTGGGATGCTAAGAGAGAGGGAGAGAATAAGAAGAGACACAGGGCTAAGACAGAACTCTGAGGAAAGGCCATTTGGACTTAGTCAGGTGAAAGAGGAGATGCTATTTTTTACCCTCTACGAAACCTTTCCTAGTCACTACAGCACTTTCTATAGCCAAAGCTTTACCTTTTCCCCTGAGAGCATGAGCTGACTGATGTGTTTGTTTCTCCCTGGGCCATCCTGTTAGCAGGCTTTCTTTATGTTCTCCCAGTGGGAAAGTGTTCCCTCAGGGCTTCAGGGACAACATTGGGTTCGAAAGTGGAGCAGGCAGGGTGCTGGGAAAGGTGAGGGTTAGAAGGTGGCAGAGGCGGGGAGGGAAAATGTATCATGAGGCCACTTCCTCACATTGCCAGACACTACTTGGACAGCTACTGACCCTGAAGTGGAGCTGGCATGGAAGATGCAAAATAACTTTGTAGAAATGAAACAGTCTTTAGTAACTGTTCCAAGCTGTAGCAACGGACAGTATTGAAAGTTATTCTCTGGTTCCCAGAGTAGGCTGCACAGAGCATGCCCATGTGATCGCAGCAGGTCCTGAGCTTCCAGGTCCCTGGCAAAGAAGCAGGATGCTATGAAGTGATGCTTGAGCCATTTACCTATTAATAGTGGCCTTAGAAGAATGTGTCTCAAGAAGATTCCAAGGATACTTCAGCACTCAGAATCTTTGTCTTTGGTTCAGTCCATGACAGGAGCCTAAATTCAGCTTACCTAGGAGGCCAAACAAAGCCTACTCTGACCATGTGTACCATAGTGGTGTTTAGTGGTGTTTTACTTGGCTTTCCAACACATTACAAATCATTTTCCTTCTCCATTTATTTAATGAGACACCCTTTTCTAAGAGTGCACTTAGGACTTGTTGATGTCTTTGACTGATTACCCTCAAGTGCATGGCTGGATGAATCTCCAGGAAGAAGCAGAAGCAACCCTGTGTGCCTAAGCATGGCATTCTTTCTGCAAGGCACGAATCCAACTATTGCTTTCTTATGGTAAACTTGTGTTAAACTTGCACAAACTTTCACTTACTTCCCACTGGTCTAGATGATAGATGAGTTTCCCAAATAGGCACAAGGAGACTCTAGGTTCCTTCCAGATGCCTGTGCCATCAAGATTGAGGGAGAGAGAAAAGCTGGGGATGTAGTTCATTGATAGAGTGTTTGCCTAGCATGTATGAGCATGGTCCTTGGTTCCACCCTCAGGACTAAAAACAAAAGAAAACAAAAAGAAAAAAAAACAAGAAGAGAAAAAGGATAGGGAAAAAAGGGCATGGAAAGAAAGTGAGCCTGGGCCCTGGTGCTTGAGACTCAATGCCAAGAAGCAGAGGAAGGAGTGGTAAAGGAGTAGGAAGGAGGGGACAGAGTGGGGGTGTGTATGGGAGAAAGAGAAATTGCTTCTGCACCTGTAGTGCACTGCCTTGCAAAGTCAAGCTAGGAAAAGTTGTCTCCAGACCCCGATTTCCATACTGTGAGCATCTAGGAAGAAGTTGGGGAAAAACTATGCCAGGACTCTGGAGTCCATGTGTGAAAGGGCACAAGGGACAAAGCAGAGCATATCCAATGAACTCAAGCAGTGAACTCAAGGCTCAACACGGCTCCCCTGGATTTATGCTGGGAGAGGAACTCAGCCAGGGTTGGGGCAGGGAGGTGGGGGTGGGGCATTACACAGCAAGAAACCAATTCTTCTGGCTTACTTGGTGCCTGCAGCATCTGAGGTAGAGCCAGGAGAGGTGTAGGTGTACATGTGTGGGGTGGGGATGGGGGCTGGGGGAGCCAGAGGTTTGAATAACAAAGGGAACTCAGAAAGGATAAGCTTTGCAGGGTTCCAAGACTCTGCCTACTGGAATTAGGGGGAAAGCACAGTCCTAGCCATAAACTTCAATCACTGGCACATTGCTTACTTCCCTGACACTCCAGCCACCCTGTAGAGGCTACACAGGGTGGCTGGCAAAGGAAACAGCCCCTGCCAGCTCAGGGAGCTCTGACTTATGCAATTCAGCCTGGCACGGGGGCTGGGAGGCTGGGAGGATGGGAGTTCACCTACATTTCCCACAGGCTTCCTCCCCGCCCCCTGCCAGCCCCAGCAAGTCACGCCAAGGGTCAGGGTCCCTATAAGCAACAGAGGCCCTGGCTGGAGCCCAGAAAAAGGAGGGAAGGGAAGAGAGTACCTGTTGCTGAATGCATCCTGCTTTGGCTCTTACTCCTCGGTTGCTTGTGGTGAGAGTTGCCCATCATCTGTTCTGGACTGGCAGCCACACCACGCCGGCTGCCGCCACCACCACTGCCGCGCCTCCTCCCCCCTCCTCCTCTCTCCACCTCCTCCTCCTCCACCCGTGCTCCTCCCCCAGGTGCTTACATCACCTTAGCTGTGCTCCTCACACACATGGCTCTTGCAAATCCTACTTATGCCCCTGGCACAGTATTGTCCAGATCTGACCCTCTCACTTTGAACTAGAGCCTGCTACAAGTCTCTCTCTCTTCTCCTCTCTCTCTCTCTCTCTCTCTTCCTCTCTCCCTTCTCTCTCTGTCCTCTCCCCTCCCCTCTCCTCTCCTCTCCTCTCCTCTCCTCTCCCCTCCCCTCCCCTCCCCTCCCCTCCTCTCCTCTCCTCTCCTCTCCTCTCTCTCTCCTCCTCTCCTCTCCTCTCCTCTCCTCTCCTCTCCTCTCCTGTCCTCTCCTCTCTCTCTTCCTCTCCTCTCCTCTCCTCTCCTCTCCTCTCCTCTCCTCTCCTTTCTTCTCTCCCCACTCCCTCGCTCCCTTCCTTTCTCTCTCCTCCTCCCTTCCCCCCTCCCCCTTGCACACAGTGCTCCACTCAGGTCGAGACCGCCCAGGTTCCAAAAAGGAAGGCCTAGCGCAACCAGAGTGCAGCCCCCCACCTCATCTGCGCGTGCACGTGGGGCCAGTCTTGGCACCCTACGGGGACCCCCACTCTGCCGCCCTCACTGGCCCTGGCTGCCGGTGCCTCTCTGCACTGTCATTCCTGCTGCCGCCAGCCTGCCCACCCGCCACCGGCTCTCCCGCCCCCCTGCTCGCTTGGTCTGCAGAAGCTTGCAGGAGCTAGGGGCTAATAAACAGAGCCTAATCTGGGAGTATGACAAGGACCAGTGAAGGAATGTGCTACCCCAGGAATTCTAAGTGACACAGCTCCCTGTTCTACTGGGGAACGGATCCAGTTCTGGAAGTGACAGCTGCCAGTGGGCTCTGGGCTCCAGTCCTGACAGAAATCTGAGGACATTTGGGCAGAACACTAGGCTGCTAGGCTGCAGGGCTTGGCATTAGCACAGCCAGATGCGTCTAGAATGCCCAATGCGGCCACCAGGCATACCTGCTTCCTTGGCAGATACACCTGAAGCCTCTCCCCACTTTTCCCTCCCACGCCTGCTTTGCCTTCCCTCTGGGAAGGCAGAGCCTGCAACCCAGAGATTCTCACACTGGCTGTGGGACCGTCGGCAGCCAATGAGAGGGCTCCTTCCAAGTCCCACCGAAAATCCATCCGCGCACCGCATGCGCGCGCTCTCACACAGCTGCAGCTGCTAGCCACGAGTGCTGCAGCCCTGAGGGATAAGTGACATGGAGTTTGTGGTGCTGGCTCAGCCAGCTCCAGCCCCAACAGCCTGCCAGTGAGACTGGCTCCTGGAACCAACTCTCTGCCCGAGCTAATCACCCAGCCTTGAGTGACTTCCCTTACTTAACAGTGTTTTGGAACTGCTCAGTGCTGATGTCATCAGACTCACAGGGACAGGGGGATCTTTCTGTCCATCACAGCCACAAAGCACTATGGGTGTGGATCAGGCTAACTTCAGTCTTGCAGATTTTTTTTTTTTTTTTTGGCCAGTCCTGGGCCTTGGACTCAGGGCCTGAGCACTGTCCCTGGCTTCCTTTTGCTCAAGGCTAGCACTCTGCCACTTGAGCCACAGCGCCACTTCTGGCCATTTTTCTGTATATGTGGTGCTGGGGAATCGAACCCAGGGCCTCATGTATACGGGGCAAGCTCTCTTGCCACTAGGCCATATCCCCAGCCCTGGTCTTGCAGATTTTGGACACTCAGGCACTTGGAAAGCAGAAGCTTTCTGACTTTGAGGCAGGAGTTTTAAAGTGATAACTATCCACCCCATCCACCTACCTACCCCTTACCCACCCAGTTTAGGAATTCTGTCAACAATTCCCAGGGATCAGCTCTGATCAATTCTTGTGCCAGTGTCGAAAACAAGAGGAGTAAGTCACCATCTAGGAGGGTTGATCAGCACATGTACAGACCTATGACAATACAAGGAAGGATCAATAATGTTGAGGGAGTATCAAAGCAACTATTTGGGTCTGGAAGGGCTTGAGATATTTCCCAGAAGAGATGACACTTGGCCTGGGTCATGGGGATAAAGAAGAGTTGACCAGATACAGAAAGGAGTAATTATGTGGAACTGTTAGCCCAACTGGAATCCTCCACAAACATCAAACCACTGACTTCAGGCTCTCCCAGACTGGTGAGGAAGTGTTAAGTCTACAAAGAGGTTGCAGGAGGATGTGACTTCTACCTGGACTTTGCAGCTCACTGTGGAATGTGGCAGGAGGATTCTGAGTGCATAAAACTTGAGGAACAGTCCCAGAGCAAGTGGGAAGGACCAGAAGCAAAGCATCTTGGGAACACAGATTTGTGACTTTAATACAAATCATGAAGATTTATAAATATGGCAAAAATCTTGAATGTGACAAGTTGAATAACTGCAGTTTGGGAAACATTTAGTCTCTGTCCTCTTATGCACTTGTGATAGGTACCTCTTACCCACTTCTTGATGGTAGATTCAAGGGTGAAAACAGGGACTAAAAAACTTAGAGGGACTGGGAAGTATGGGTTCATGACATCTTGAGGTGGTTCTAAAATGTGTACAGCACTGAAAGTGAAAACCAAATGCAAACTTCCTGTGCTGCACATGTAGGAGACTGGATTTTTATTGCGGATGATGTGAGAAGTTTAAATATGAACAGGCAGATTTTGGAAGTGTTTGGAGTGTAAGGAGATAGATGTTAAGGTGAGGACAAAATGAGTAAGTGGTCGTAAAATGGACATAACCATGTACTCTTTGCCCAAGTCACCTAGCTGAACATGACTAGGACTATAGAAGTCTCCTCAAAATACTTTTTTTCTGTGGTACTGAGAATGGAACTAAGGACCTGTATATGTGAGGTTAAGTGTTCTACCAATGAGCTACGTCTCCAGCCCTTCAAAATACTTTTCAAAACCTCATTACAAGTCAGTCATGGACTTAGACCAAATTAGCCTTTCTTCCTTATAAGTTAATTATCTTAGGTTCCCCCCCCCCCCCGCCCCGCCACATGGTACTGGGGATTGAACTCAGGGCACTTGCACTTGGTAGGCTGATGCTCTAAGATTTGAGACACACTTCCAACTCACTTTTGCTTTGGTTATTATTGTCATTATTATTATTATTATTATTATTATTAGTAGTAGTAGTAGTATGTTGCAGTTTAAAGCTCAGGGCCTCATGTTTGGTAGGCAAGTATTCAACCACTGAACCATACTTCTAGCTTGTATTGGTTATTTTTGAAGTAATGCCTCACTTTATGATGCAGTCAGTCTGGGCTGCAGTAATTCTCCTTGTGCTTTCTGGAGTTACTGGACTCAGGAAAAACCTAATACCTCTTCCCATTCATGCTGGACTACTCATCTTTGTAATTTATGCAGCATGGATACACTGTATTCTTGTTTTTATCACTTGCTCTTGTAATTTATCACTCCATTGCAAAGCAACAGGGAAAAGGCTTTTAGTCAGAGGAACATGGCTTCAAATCCTCACACTATCTTTCTCCCTATGTAGAAAGATGACATTCCCATAAGCTACTTAACCTCCTCAGCCTTGATTGTCCTCATCTATAGACTGGAAAAGAGAATTAAAAAGAAAAAAAAAACACTGACTTGTAAACTACAGCAGTAACCCCCTTATCCAGTCTTACATTCCCAAGTTTCTGTTGTCTGTGCTCAACCAAATTCCAAAAATATTGAATGTAAAATGCCAGAAAAGATATAATTCATAATTTTTGTGGTTCCAGTCCTGGGGTTTGAGCTCAGGATCTAGGGGTTGTCCCATGAGCTTTTTTTCCCCTCACTTGAGCCATACCTCCACTTCCAGCCTCTCTGGAACTTAGGTGGAAATAAGGATCTCACAGACTTTCGTGCTTGGGCTGGCTTCTAACCGTGATCCTCAGATCTCAGCCTACTGAGTAGCTAGGATTACAGGCATGAGGCACAAGCACTAAACTCTAATTCATAAGTTTTAGATTATGCCTCATTCTGAGTAGTATAATGAAATGCAAATTATCCATTGTACAGCATATCCATACTCTATTCTCTACCCACCTGTTAGTAACTTAGTAACCACCTCAATTATAGATCAAACGTCTTAGTATAGAGTGCCTATTTTCATTTTTAAATATAATTTTATTGTTATTAAGATGTACAGAAGGGTTACCATTCCAGAAGTCAGAGAATGAGTACATTTCTTTAAAAATTTTTATTTTATTATTATTAAAAGTTTTATTTATTTTTGGCTTATGTAATACAAAGGAATGGAACCCAGGGCCACATGCATACTAGTCAAGCACTCTACCACTAAGCCACATTCCTAGCCTAACGAGTACATTTCTTTTTTGACAATGTCACCTCTTCCTTACCTTTCCCCCAGTTTCGCCCTCCCGTCCCTGACTACAAATTGCATAGTTCATTTTTTAAATTTGTTTTAAAATTTTTTATTTTTTTAAAGTTTTTATATCAAACTGAATTACAGAGAGGTTACAGTTTCATATATTAGGCATTGGATACATTTCTTGTACTGTTTGTTACCTCGTCCCTCATTTCCCCCTCCCCCCTCCCTGCAGTTCATTTTCCACATAGTGTCTACTGAATACTATGCCCACATTTGTTCATTCTTCCTTCCTCCATTTATGTGTCCCTCTTGCCCCTCCCCCAGACAGAAAAATACAAACAAACCAAAAACCCCAAACCAACACCAACACTAACATACAGTGCTTATTTTCAAATAACCCTTGTTTTTCTTAATTGTGGCCTCAAACTCAAGAGTGATGAGGATGGTGATTTCTATATACTGAGAGGCCACAAAGTGCTTCTGTTAAGTGAAAAGGTAAAATCTCTCAGCTTAGTGAGGGGAAAACATTATATGCTCTATTTGCTAAGATATGTGGTAAAAACAAAGTTATTTATGAAACTGTGGAAAAATTCTTGCAAAAATAATAACATTTTGTAGCCAGATGCTGGTGGCTCACACTTGTAATCCTAGCTACTTAAGAGGCTGTGATCTGAGGATTGAGGTTCAAAGCCAGCCTGAGGGAGGAGCAGGTAAGTCCAGGAGACTTTTATCTGCAATTAATCACCAAAAAAACCCAGAACTGGTGCTATGGCTCAGGTGGTAGAGCACTAGCCTTCAGTGAAAAAGCTGAGTTCAAGCACCTAGTGCTGGCAAGAAAGAGAGAGAGAGAGAGAGAGAGAGAGAGAGAGAGAGAGAGAGAGAGAGAGAGAGAGAGAGAGAGAGAGAGGAAGTCAGGTAAGCAGGAAGGAAGAAAGGAAGGAAGGAAGGAGGGAGGGAGGGAGGGAGGGAGGGAGGGAGGGCGGGAAGGAGGGAAGAAATGAAGGGAAGGAAGCAAGGAAGGGAAGAATGAAAGAAACAAAGAAAGGAAGAAGGAAGGAAAGAAAGACAGAGAGAGGAAGGAAGGAATGGAAAGGAAGAAAGATGAAAGAATGACAGAAAGAAAAGGAAGGAAGGAACGAAGAGAGAAAGGAAAGAAGAAGGAAGAAAAAAAGATTAAATTTATGGAAGATATGAGCAGAAAATATGTTTTAATTGCTAGCAGTGTGTGGCACCAGAAAGCTTTGAGCCTATGCGAAAACTTCAGCAATGGATGCCCTGAACCTGTGACAAGCTATTCACTACAAATAGGGAAGGTTATACAATATTCACAAATAGTTTTGGGCTGAAAAATAGATGTTACAGGAGAGGCTGTGATCTGTCAGTATAGAAACTATGGCCACATTTCCAGCAGAGTTGAAGCAGGTGAGGATAAAAGATACCAACCAAAGCCAAGTTTTGGTACCAGGATCAAACTCAGGGTCTTCTGCATACTAAGCAAATGCTGTAACAATGAGCCACACTCATAGCCCTAAAGCAAGTCTTCAATTGCAGTAAGGGAAAAAAGATGCCGAGTAGAATCTATATTTGTAAAGGTGAAAACGAGTCACCAAGGCGAAAAATACAGAGACCTGACAGGCTTGTCAGGTGGCTCATTCCTGTAATCTCAGGAGGCTGAGACAGAAGATTCAGATTTGAAGTCAGACCAGGCAGACAAATCCCTGAATTCTTATCTTCAATTAAGAAGTAAATGCCAAAAGTGGAGGAGGTGTGGCTCAAGAGGCAGAGTGCCAAGTGGAGGTATGGCACAAGAAGTAGAATGCCAGCTCTGATCAAGAAAAAGCAGAGCAAGAACATGAGTTCAAGCTCTAGGACTGGTGCAACAACCACAACAAATGAACACAACTTCTAATTACAATCTTATTCCAAAGGGCTTTTCACATCCAGACATTCAAATTGTCATGGCTTTTGACCTAATTCTAGAAAACCATTAGTAGCCTGATGTTGCATCACAGTGCCTATTGCATCACATGGATTTTGTATATATTCATTACACAAGAGCAAGAACAATGTTATAAAATGTTGTGAGATGAAGATGCCACACTTATATAAGTTTAGATAAATATTGTTATTAAAATTGTATTTTTTAATTACTGCTCATCTCTTGCCGTGACTAATTTTTAAATAAGCTGTACTAGAAGCATGCATGTATTTACAGGAAGACACAGTATATGCAGGGTTCAGTGCTATCTGTGGCTTCAAACATCCACTGGGGGGCTTGAAAAATATTTTCCATAGGGAAGACCACTGTATTGTGAGGCTTCCATGAGTTAACACCAGGCACAGAGCAAGTGTTTGTGAAGAAGTGCTTTCCATCCCTTCCCACTGCCTCTCCCTCTTATTAGTTCCAAGCCTCCAGGCAGTTCCTCTAGCTCCAGCTCAAATACCTCTTGAAGGCCCTTTTTGCCTCCCCCTTCACCATTTCCAATGTGCAGAGTAACTTCTTCTTCTGAGTACTTTCAGCTTAGCTCTCTGAGCCATTCACTAGCCTTCAAACATAGATTCCCTGGAACTGTTAGGTCTCTTCCCCATGTTCCTTAGCCTTCCCTGCCAATCTTTATAAGTTTTTTTTTTTTTTTTGCCAGTCCTGGACCTTGGACTCAGGGCCTGAGCACTGTCCCTGGCTTCTTTTTGCTCAAGGCTAGCACTCGGTGACTTGAGCCACAGCGCCACTTCTGGCTTTTTCTATATATGTGGTGCTGAGGAATCGAACCCAGGGCTTCATGTATACGAGACGAGTACTTTACCACTAGGCCATATTCCCAGCCCCTTCTTTATAAGTTCTTGTGAGTTCTTTTAAGGATGGCTGGGAATTTGTTGCATGAAGTTGTCCCTTGTGCAGGGTCTGGCCCAGAAAATGATGCAGTGAAATGTCTGTCAATCAAAGACTGTGGGCCAAGCTATCCTCACTGCAGACCTCCCCTGGTCCTCTTCCTTCGACCTGTACTTTGGTCCTTGACAACCCCTCTAAAAGCTCCACAGATCCTAGACCTCCATCCACCAAAGAGTCCTCTCAGTCTTCTAAAGGAGCTATGTCTTGGAATTCGTTGCTCCTAATGGAACTTCTTGCTCAGCAAGGAAGACCTCTGGCTGAAGGCAGGTCTTCTGATGGGTCCACTGGTAGAAGATGGCTGCCTGGGAGAAGGGCCTAGGAAATTCAGTTACCCTTGTATCTATGCACTGTACACTGCATTTCCCTTAAGTGCAGTGGCTTAAGAGGCGCTGAACTTATGTGGTAGCTTCACATGGAGTTTGGAAAGGAAACAGCTTCTCTCTCACATGTGCTCAAGCTGAGCCTGGTCAGGGGCAGCCATGTCTGTAGAGGAGAGAAGGCCAGACTCCATCATTTGGTCAGCATCCCACCCTACTTGCTGCCTTAGATACACCAGGAGAGGAGAAGGAGAAATCTGAGTCTTGGATGAAGCAACTCTAAGTCTGTGTCTCCAAAGTGAATGAATTTTAGGTTCATTGTTATAACTGCGTTAGCAAGGTCCACCTGTACTCAGGATGGGAAACAGGAGGACAGGGAAGCAGGGGAGATACATCCACCAAGTGGTAGGAGGCAGGTGGCAGACTGCACCAGGGAGTCCAAGCACAGGGACAGGAACTAGCAAGTCACTTAGTCATGTGCTTATCTACTACAACCACTCAATCAAGTATGGCTCACTGGGCCCCAATTTTGGAGATGAAGACATGAAGATTGGGTAGAGATGGAACTAGTAAGTGGCATACCCATGCCTTGAGCCCAAGATTGACTGATTCTAAGCCTAGCTCTTCATTACTTTACTAGCTTTGTCTGCTATGACATGTGTGTCCTCTGTTGTGGGGCAAAGATTTTGGGTTACACGTTTATTATAAAGCAATGAATTCTGAGACATAGCTCCACTGGTGACTCTAGCAGGCTGCAGCTTACCAGAAGCTTGTCCTTCATAATGCTCAGTGCTCATGTCATTTTGTGCAAACTCACTCAGATCTGGTACCAGAGACATTATACAACTATGTTGCAGTCACAGACTCTCAAGCCAGAAGCATGTGATTCTCTCCCAGCTCCAATAAAGTCTTCTCTACTCCTCTATCTTGGAATACTTTTCATTTCCATCTGTGCTTGGGCAAAGCTGTACTCATTTCTCAAGACAGAAACCAAACATCTCCTCCTTCACCATACTTTCTCAGAGCTGTGCAGCAGAACAATGCCTCTCTGCAAGGCCATAACCACTCCATACATTTCAGGTCCAGTGCCAATATCCCCTTCTCCACCTTGTGCCAATTCCCACAGTATAGTGCCTCCCCCTGCAAACTGTATCACACATTTTGCTAATGATATGAGCTGATAGTACAAGGGAGACTTTTAGAAGTACAAGGATGATTTTGTAAGCTTAATAGATGTATATTTATCCTAATATGGATTAGACTCTAATAATAATTAAGGAAAAACCTGGGTGCATAAAAAATTCTAATTTGTTGAATATTGGAGGCAGAATTAAATGAGTGTGTTTAAAGGAAAATAATTTTGTGTGTGTGTGTGTGTGTGTGTGTGTGTGTGTGTGAATTGGATTATACTACTCATAGGGCTGCTGGAGGGAAGATGAACAAGGGATGCTAAGGCTGTGGTAAGAAGTGCTTTTAGAGGTTCATTCCAGGTCTACTTCTCTACCTGGGAGTAAGTGGGCATGTACATGTAGTTTGTGATCATTTACCAATAGGTACATGCATGTAATTGTTCATAAGAGTGGGGACTTCATTTATGTTAGAGCTTGAACTCAGGGCTTGGGTGTTGTCCCTTACCTTTTGCACTCAAGACTAGTGCTCTATCACTTGATCCATTTTTCCACTTCTAGCTTTTTGCTGGTTTCTTGTAAATAAGAGTATCACAGATTTTCCAGTCTAGCTGGTTTTGAACCTCAGTCTTTGGATGCCAGCCTCTTCAGTAACTAGGATTATAGGTGTGAGCCACCAGTGCCCAGCATGTGTAATTTTTACATACACATTTATGATGCTGAGGAAGTTGAAAGCTTTGTATCTAAAACCAAAGTGACTAGAAGAGCAGTGATGTCATAACTATCCAAGGACAGGGAGGGTATGGGTACATAGACAGGCAGGAGGCAGTGGAATTGTGATTCAGGACATATTTTCTCTTTTGGCTCCTGTCCCAGTAAGAAAGTCAGAACACTTATTGAGAGCTGGTGCTGAGTAGCAGGCCAAGGCCAAGGGGGAGGAAGCAGCCAAGGCTGAGATCATAAATGAGTATCCATCCTAGAGACCAAGCAGAGAGACAGGCACAGGGGAAATTTCCGGTTGTAGATTCATGACCTCGAGGGGCCCTGGACTCTCTGAGCCACGTGTAGTTTCCATCTGGGCAGTGAAACACATGGACTCAATTGTTCAAAGGATTCTCTTAGCTCAGAAACTTGGAAGGTATGGAATTAGTCATGACATACATTTTCCAAGGATCTGAGCAGCCACCTTCTTCTAGGCAGTTCTGGTTACTGAGAACTCAAGAGTGGCACATCCCAGTGGCTTCCCTCAAGGGGCTCCCACATCTCCATCTTTTCCATGCATTTACTCCAGGGGACAGACTTGACCCCAAAGTATAGAGTAGAGGGTTCTTTAGAGACTTGGAAGGGCAATCACCCTTAGGGTTGGCACATGCCACCAAAGGTTGAGAAAGGCAAGGTCATTTGTAAATGTCAGGGCCAGCAATAGAATGAGGGAGACCTGGAGCATGCCCATTGTCACCCCCACCATGGTGCCCAAGGCAATCTACATCCATTCTGGGAAACCTCTCTGTTGGCTCTACTCAATTTATCTGTAAAGCTACCTTCTGCCAAGTCTGCCTACTTGTTTCCTAGTTGTTATGATCTTCAAGTGTTTTTAAAACCTACACTTCAAGATATGTATGTTTATATACATGTAATAGTGTGCTAATTGGTTTATAAACTAAAAACAGTCAAATATGGAAAATAAAATATGATTAAAAATTAGTGTTTGTGGAAATTTTAACACTTTCTTCCTGGACTCTACTAAAGGATGAACTCTCTGCTTTGAAGGCCACATTTCTAGCAAAAACCCCTTTTCCTTACAATCAGAGATGAGAGAAGGCAAAATAAAGATAAGTATGTATTATGCTTTATTATCTTTCAGGCTTTGTACTCAATGTTCTGCCTGTCTCATCCATTCATTTGCTCATTCATTCAATAGACTTTATTGTCCCTATTATATCTAAGCACTTTGCTGGACACTAGGGGAGAGAAATGAGGGAGGCAGATGTAGATAGAGAGTTTACAATCCAATCAGAGGAGACGGTAACCAAACATGCATGTAAGCAAGGCAGGGGCTAGCTCATGAGCACCCAAGAGGATGTGCCTTGGCATCAAGGCTGGAATGGGGAGGCAGGGTGCACAAATGATCAGAGAAAGTTTTTCTGAGCTAAGAAGTGACTAGTAAAAATTCTAACTGAGGGAACAGAAAAGTTTCAAGTCCATAAGCTGAGAAAGACCTGGAGAAATGGAAAGGAGGCTAACGTGTCTGTAACCCCTCTGTACATCACCTTGACAATAAAATAAAATTAAAAAAACCTTAATGAGCCAAGCACCAGTGGCTTGTGCCCTAGCTAGTGAGGATCACGATTCCAGCCCAGGCAGGAAAGTTTGTTGAGTTCAAGCCCCCGTGTTGGAGCACGCATGCACACATGCATGCATACACACACACACACACACACACACACACACACACACACACACCCCTTTAGTGGTCCTAAAAGCAAAGACATGACAGGATGTGTGATGGGGGGTGGGGCGGGGGTTACTGGGGATGGACCCATGGTGTCACATATGTGAGGCAAAGGCTCTTTCACTAAGATACATCCACAGACCCAGAGTGTGATTTATGTGTCTGGATGATCCCCATGTCCGCTATGTGGACAATGGGCTAGAGGGGTTCCAGCAAAGGTGAAGAGATCAGGAGGCTGTTATACTGGTGTGGTGTGCTACGACCAGGGAAAACGAAATAGAAATGGGCAGTCTCAAGAGATATTTAAACATCACAGCATAATGCCCACTGCATGCTCACCTAGAGCCAAATTACCATCCCATTATACCCAGAAAGGAACTGAGGCCTGGGGAAGTTCAATAATATGTGTAAGATCCCACAGCTTGGAAACAATAAAAGCAGGATTTACCTAGGGCTGCCTAACTTCCCTCCCAGTCTACTCAGAATTGGAATTCCATTTCCTGTTTCAGGGAATTATTCACCAGGACACTATAGGGTCTTCCTGTTTCAATCCTGAAAAATCCCCAAGTATTTCAAACAAAGGAAAATGATGGAGGATTATTTGACCTAGCAATCAGCCAAGGGTATACAAGTGATTAGAATAGTGCATTCCTCCTGGTTTCATAAACATTTTGAGCTCTAAGTAAGGAAAAACCATTCTTTCCTGGGATGGGGGTGGACAAGAGGAGGGTGGTGATGGTATATTTGGAAATAGAAAAAAGAAAAAGCTGCCAAGTTTTGCCTTCAAGGAAAACCCAGGGGACCAGGCCAAGACAGGGGAAGTGACTTGCCAAATCTCTCCTCACAGCCCCCAGAGTTATTCATGTGAAAAAGAAGGCAGAATTGTCCCTGACAAAGACATGAAGTCCTTTGCAGAGCACTTTGTTAGCAAAGCCTAGCATCCCTGTCACTAGGCAAAGAGCTGGAATGTTGCCATGGCAACAGGCAGCTGGGTCCCTGAATCAGTTCCAGGCCTGCTTAGGCAGAGAGGCCCAAGCCTATGGGGGCATTTCTCAGAGGCCAGGTGGGAGGGGAGCTGGGTCTGTGTTTGGTTATGTGGAGCCCTGAGTTCCCTTCCAGGTCACTGGGTTCTAAAACCTGTGTCTTCAGGAAGTATTTCCTGAGATTTCCAACTGCCATAAGCAACCCAGCTTGGCACCTTCAGGTCCCTTTTCCTAGTTCTCCCAGGCAGGTCCCCACATCTCTTTTAGTACAATGTTGGAGACTGAACCCAAGACCCTGCCATACATGGGTCAAGCACTCTACCAATGAGCTACATCCCTCCCACCTCCCTTTTCATTTTTGAGTGGCTAGGTAAGGAAGAAATAGAAACACCCAACTGCTGTGAAAAAAACCCCTCCTATGTCACAAGTGCAGGAACACACCAAAGCCCAAAGATGGAAAGTGCCTTGCTGAATATTGCACAGCTTTTCCATGCTAGAGTGAGAGCACAGCTGCCTTGTCTCCTAATGTTGTGTGTTCCACCAAATCACACTTCTTTTCCTGTGTGCTGGGGAGGGAGGAATATGAATCACCTAAAGGATTCATTCATGTTCCTCAGTTTACCTTTATTACAAATGTGAAAGAGAGCTATTATTATTCCTATTTTACGTGTTAGGACACTGAAGTTCAGAGCAGTTAAGGGATTTGTTCAGGGTCACACAGCTAGGTAGAGCTGGTGTTTAACATCAAAGACAAGCTTGGCACCTCACTACATGTATGCCAAATGCACTTTTGTCTTCTCCATGTGAAGGAAAGGTACAATTTCCAAAGGATGCTAAATGCTTTCCCTACATTCCTATTTATGACAACAAAGTGTTCTGCAGTAGACCACCAAACTGCTGTTCAGGGATGACCAGCAGGCACCAATATGACTTGGACTCCAGTCTCTTCATCTCTACAGTGAACACCAAGAAAAGGTGATTGAAGCGGGGTGTGGTGGTTCATGCCTATAATCTCAGCATTCAGTAGGCTGATGCAGGAGGATTGTGAATTTGAAGCCAGCATACAATACCTAGCCAGACCCTGTGTTGCCTGTCTCTTCACAAAAAGGTGATACATAATCAGTTCTTAAATGTGGCCCAGTTGTAGAGCACTTGACTAGCGTATGTGAGACCCAGAGGTTCCATCTCAGCACCACAAGACAAAACAAATCACAACAACAAACAGAAAAATCCACCAAAAGCCTTAAAAACCAAGTAACATTTGCCAGTAAAATGACGGTTGTAGAGAACATTATAGTCAGATGACACTTTGAGCAAGAGAAGAAAGGCATGATGGTCCCCTGGAATTTGGGGAGAAAGGAGTAGTCTGGTATAGGCAGGTAGGAAATGAGGTAGGAGGGATTAGACTACGGAGGCCTTAAGTGCTGTGAGAAGGAGTGTGGTTTTTATACTCAGTGTGATAGGGAGCCACCAAAGCCTTTAGGTGAGAGAAGGTCCTGGAAGCCCAAACAGCCAGCCATGTGATTCTTGTGAGGAGAGGGGTAAGGAGAAGAGTCAGTAGATGGGGAAGGGGTTGGGAGTGGAGTGGAGCTGGGCAAGGTGGGACTGGAGAGAGGTTTGGAGGTGTGGTGGATGTGGAGCTACAATGGACAGTGCTTATCCTCAAATTAGGGAACCCTGGTGTCAGGACTGTGAAGATAGAGCTTGGTGTGTGTCGGGAAGGCCGTGGAGATATTTGATGGTTCAGAAACTCTGAGAATATCAGGGCTGGACAGATAAAAGGAGCATCATTAACTCTAAGGCATGAATTTGAAGCCCAAGCATGGTGGAGATGGTCCGGGTGGAATAGGGAGAGTAGAAAGTAAGAGGAGTATGGGTACTGAGGCTTTGAATTGTGACTATTTGTGTCTCTGCCTTGCTGTGTGATGATAGCCTTCTTCACGCACCTGTTCAACATTTGTGAAGCCCACTAGCATGCAGGCCCACACTCTGGGATCCTGAAACCTGGAGCACAGAGATGGTGTGTATGTGCTCACTCACGGGTTTCTTACCAGCTGGGCAGTCTATCAGTCCAGACATCCCAGATTTTCGGCAAGAGGGACTTGGGAATTCCAACAGATCATAAAGAATTAAGGGGCAGGCAAATAAAGCCTTAAATATCAGGAAGTAGTTAAGCCTGGTGGCAGAAACTAGTTTTGTTAAATTCAGATATTCACTGGAAAGTTCAAAAGTTATTTTTGGTAACCAATATCATTAGCTATTTTCTTGGAAGTGACAGGCTCGCTTCATTTGTCTTGGAGAAAAATATCTGTCAGACACCAAATATGACAAGCTAACTAAATATGATCTTTCATGAAGGGGCTTGAGAGCACCACCGTGGGGTCTCAGCCTCGAACAGTAGGGCTCAGCAATCATTCCATTTCCTTCCACAGGACATTAAAATTACTTGAGCTCAGGGGCCAAGATTTAATAAAATTAATAAATTTCACTGCTTTATCAAATCAGCAATTTTTTTATCAGCAATTCAGCAAGACTGGCAGCAACTTTAAATTTCTTTCTCTGGTGGTAAAGAACCAACTCAGTGACCTCAAAGACAGGCACAGTTCATTGAACTGACAGTTCTGTGCGTGTATGTTAAATATGTATATATTAAACCATAGTAACTATAATGAAGGTAGGGTACAGGAACCGAGAATGTAACACTAGTCAGACTACTGATGTGATTGGGAGGCCTGTTGGAGAGTAGAAATTCCATCCTTGGCTAGGCACCAGTGGCTCATGCCTGTAATCCTAGCTACTCAGGAAACTGAAATTTGAGGATCGTGGTTTGAAGCCAGCCCAGGCAAGAAAGCCTGTGAGACTCTTATATCTGATTAATCACCACAAAACTCTTATCTCAAATTAAATACTATGAAAACCATTGGATCAAGTGGTAGAGAACTAGCCTTAAGCAAAAGAAGCTTAGCACCTAGGCAGAAAAAAAAGAAAAAAATTATTTCTATCTTTACTTTCAACAGCTCCATGCAACCTCAGTATGTGAACTTTCCATAATTGACTTAGTCCCCCTGGAGGGCATGGAACGGTCCCCCTTTACATTATAACCAATGTGTTTTACTTTGTGCTGGTACTGAGTCTCTTACTGAGCTATTTCTACTCACAGCTAGTGTTCTACCACCTGAATCACACATCCACTTCTGACCTTTTGCTGGATAATTGAAGACAAATTCTCTTGGAATTTTCTGCCTGGGTTGGTTTGGACCTCAGTCTTCTGATCTCAAGCCTCTTTGGGCACTCATTTGTTTACACACACACACACGTGCACATATATTTGTGTGTAATTGGACATCTATATCTATGTGTAATTGTAAATATGCATATATTTATATATTGTACATGCATAGATGTGTGTACATTCATACACATACACATATGCACTGTATTGGGGTTTGAACTCAGAGCCTCATCATTGCTGTGCAGGTACTCATCACTTGAGCTATGCCTCCATCCCACTTAGTATACATTTCTAAAAGGAGAATTGCCAGGTCAAGGGATATATACATTTTAAAATCTTTTAAAACACACTGTCAAACTGCCCTACAGAACCACTGTATTGATTTATAACAGAGTACCTAAGGGCTGGGGGGTGGGGGTAGTTTAGTGGTAAAGCACTTGCCGAACATGTGTGAAGCTCTGAGTTCCATCCTCAACAATGTGAAGATGTATTTTTGAATAGTTAATGCATACACATAGTATTCAGAGTTCTGAAGGGAATTCAGAGAAAATGGAGTCTTCCTGACTCCTAGTCCTCTAGAAAGTCCATTTGGCCAGAGATTTTCTCAGTACACTCAAGAAGTACAATGGTGACATCATACTGTACAAACTGGCACCTCATGTTTCAGGCTGCATAGAATTTCACTTGTTTACCATTTCAAAAATTTATAGTAATCATTTAACAACAACAATAACAAATACAGAGTGGTTTTGAAACAAAGACTATTACTGAGACTAGAGTGTACTTATTTTTTGCCAGTCTTGGGGATTCAACTCAGGGCCTGGGCTCTGTCCTTGAGCCTCTTTGTGCCCAAGGCTAGTGCCCTACCACTTGAGCCACAGCACCAATTCGGGCTTTTGAGAGTCTCACAGATTTTTCTGTGAGCCAGGATTGGCTTTGAACTGGGAAACTCAGATCTCAGCCTCCTGAGTAATTAGTATTACAGGTGTGAGCCTCTGGCACCTAGCAAAATATGTTTTCTGGTTCACATAATATGATTAGTGGTAAGAGTAGAAAGAGGACATATTTATTTGGTACCCAGAATGGCATGTTTTTAGTCTCAAAGTTAGGAGCACTCATGTTTCTATTAAGCAGTTGATGTGCCTTTGTCTATAAATCTTATAATGATCATGTCATATTTTGTTATCTTCCGTGAGAGCTTAAAGCCATATTTATGACTCACATTTATCAAGTGAGGACTTGCAGCAGTCACTTTCTTTTGATACTTCTTCCCTAGTTACTTTGTCTTTGCTTTGCCTCATCTTTCATTATATATGTAATTTTGGTTCTAAGTATTGGAGATATCTTTGTAGGCCATCTTAATTCTTTTTGGAGCAACTCTAAGTACCTACACTTTTTAAAAAATTAAGCTAAACATTTGTGCCTTGGACATAGTCATCAAGAGGCACAAGTGGAAAGATGATTCAAGAAAATAACAAAAACTTAATTGGAGGTCAATCAATTTCTGGACCATGTGCGTCAAAAATGAAGTCTTTAGCTTCCAACACGCAAAGGAATTTTGCACTCACATTTCCATGGCAACCGTGCCAGCTCCATGAAGAAGATGCAGCGGGCCCAGCCTGGCAGTTGCTAGGGGAACTTGGGCTGCTGGCTGCAAGACTTTGCTCAAGAATCAAAGTTTAGATGCCCAGTTAACAGGGAGTTCTGGATTTGGATCACACTGAAGCTGCTGAGGAAAGGTGACAAGTGCTTACTTGAGAAATAGAATGATAGGTGGGTAGCTTGTCATATTTAAAATTACATAGCAAATTTCTTCCCCTCATTTTCTCCCTATGCTACAGACATAGGCCAGCAGCTGAAAGGTCCCACCCCAAGCTATCCTTTTTCAAAGGGGTTGAAAGAAAGACTGGGGACAGATAGGGGAGGAGGTTTGACCTCATTAACATATTTAAGGCTCCAGCCTAATTGATTGCTTTGTACGGCCACTAAAGAAACAAGCTTGATAAGAAATATACTCACTGCCTTATGTATGAAACTGTACAGTTTCTCTGTACCATACTTTGACAATAAATAAATGAATAAAATTTAAAAAGAAATAGTGTGTTAATTACAGGGTGAGGGGCTACTTCCACACTAGTATCTGAAGAAAAGGCCCAAAGAATTCAAATGGAGGAAGTAAATGAATTTCACCTTTATATCAGGAAGAATGTACAGGAGTGTTTATCTAATGTGAAACTTCCTAAGCATAAAAATCACAAAGCAAAATAACAACATAGTTGGCAGCATCATTTAAAAAATATTGGGGCTGGGAATATGGCCTAGTGGCAAGAGTGCTTGCCTCCTAGACATGAAGCTCTCGTTTTGATTCCCCAGCACCACATATATGGAAAACGGCCAGAAGGGGCGCTGTGGCTCAGGTGGCAGAGTGCTAGCCTTGAGTGGGAAGAAGCCAGGGATGGTGCTCAGGCCCGGAGTCCAAGGCCCAGGACTGGCAAAAATAAATAAATAAATAAAAATAAAAAAAAATATATATATTTTAGCACATCTGAAAGCACGATACACCAGTAATTCAATACAAAACAGCAGACCAGGAAAGAAAACAATGTGCAGAACAGGATAGAAAAGGATTTATATAAAGAGTTTTAAGTAATGATTTCCTTACCATATAAACAAAATGCCACGTTTTATTTTTCTAAACACAGGAAAACAACTCTAAGGATAGAAGAGGTGAGATGAACATGTTTCTTCTCTAGAAAGGAAGTTGTTATGAATCACAGAATGTGGATCAGCACAAACAGCTACAAAAGTGATTCAGGGTGGCTGAAGATACACTCAGTAGTAGAGGGTTTACTTCACAGGAGTACATGTGTAGGAGGTCTTGGGTTTCATCTCCAGTCCCCAAGGGAAAATAGTGGCCCAAGAAAGGGATTATTTAACAATGATTAAGGATCCAAGTTCCAATCTAGCCTGAGTACATAACTTCAAGAGACTCTTATATCCAACTAACCATGGAAAAACTGGACTTGGAGGAGTTGCTCAAGAGCACCAGTTAGACTTGGAAAAAGCCGAGTGAGAGTGTGAAGTTCTAGTACCAGAACAGACAGACAGTCTCTCTCTCTCTCTCTCTCTCTCTCTCTCTCTCTCTCTCTCTCTCTCTCTCTCTCTCTCTCTCTCTCTCTTTCTCTCTCTCTTTATTGTGAAAAGGGAAAAGGGGTCTCCTAAAACTTGCCAGACTGATGTAAAAGCAATCATTTTGGAACAAGCTACCAATGTTTCTGGAAGCAGGTGTAGAGGAACAGGACAGTGACTCATCCAGACATTGAAGCACCTGACCCAGAATAGGCAGGGGCATGAGGCCTGATCAAAGCATCTGTGAGGGTTCTTCATGATAGTCAGGTCCACAAATGGAGTCCTTCCCTTCAAGTAGGTTTTCTTACCCAGCATTTTATGGACACTAGCAGAAATGACTGTGACTGTCTTTCCCAAGTTTCAGTTCAAGTTAGGGGAAACAGACCTAGTGTGTGTTGCTACAGACGGTAAGACTAATTTTTCATTCCAAACATTGTTCAGCACCCATTATGTGCTGGGAATGAGATAAGGGGGAATAGATGAACTCTTTCTAATAAGTGGAGGATCTTGTTGTCTATTTTCCTGTCTCGGGAGGGAGATAATAAAATATGAAACTTATGAAAGGAACAAAAGCAGCTTTTGAAATGGGCTTTTAAGGCTGAGTCCTAGTAAGTTGAGGTAATTTGGGGAGGGCATGAGAGCTAGAACCTCTGGGGGTTGCAAAGATTTCTCATTCCCAACATCCATATCATCTTCAGTCACAAAACCTGTCCAAGATCCTACACTTGATTCGCTAACTGTACTTGTCTCTACTATGTAGAAAAATAAATTGAGAAGCATTCAAATAAAGAGAAAAAAAGAAAAAGCTTCTTCTGGGCATTTTTAATTTGTGGGAGATGGTTCCAAATTTGGGAAAACAATGTCCAGGGTAGTAGGAAGCCATCTAGGTCACTAGCCCATGAGTGTGTGTGTATGTGTGTGTGTGTGTGTGTGTGTGTGTGTGTGTGTGTGTGTGTGTATGAATCAATTCAAGCTAATTGGGATGGGCCAGCAGGCAGAGGAAATGGCCTGAAGCGTGCAGCATGAGGAGAGTGGCCACTCCCAATTCCTGACTGGAGGTGCCCAGGGCTCCCTTTAATTTAGGCCCATTAGTTACTCTTTATAGGTATAGTACTGTTTTCCATTTCCCTTCCCTGTTGGGAACATATTGTTATGTCCCCAATCAACTGGGAAAGGCAGGAAATGTTTCCATAACATGCTCTCATCAGGTCCTATTTTTTTTGCAAATGGAACTCAAGCCTCCTTATGAGGCTTTATAACTTCAACATGTGCTAATAACATAGAAATTATTCCTTTTTGGTTATCAGCTCACCTGGCCTCTGAAAGTGTCTGTGGAGGGGTAATGGAAGGGATGCTGTTCCCCAGCAGTATGAGATGACAGCCCCTTTGGTGGCTTAGGAGAAAGTCCCTGCCTTTCTGCTACAGTGCAGAGGGGTAGGCATACTTCTAGGAAGACAGACCTGTAAGCCTCAGGGCCCTTGCCCAAGCAGGCCAAGCCAAGTGGGACTGTTCTATTTTCTTCCCAAGGGACAGGGGAGAGACACTGGTGGGGGAAACTGTCCTAGAAGAGGAAGAGATGGAGAGTGCTACAAAGTAGTCAGGCCCCTGTTCCCCAATCCCTTGAAACCCAAGTCCATCTCCAGTTGAGACTCCTTTCCTTGCTTCACAAATCATGTGGTCTTCTGGCCAACCCCTGGGATCTGACTTCTCCGCACTTCTGTGACCTATCTGAAACCTGGCTTTCCTTCCTCAACTTCCCAAGTGTTCTCTACTACTCAGCAAGCTTGTCACTCTCCCTATTGGTGCAGGGGGCACTGAGGAAAGATAGTGGGGATGGAGGACCCAACCTGTCCCATGTGCTTCAGAGGACTCAGGAGACCCACTTTCTAGAGGATGTTAGCCATGCATGTTGCCCCTCATTCCATCTAGTACCAGAAAGGCAGTCATGTCACTGTCACCAAGTACCACAAAGAAAGCAGTGTCTCAACACTGCTCATTGCCAAGCAGAACAGGCATGCAAGACATTGTTTTGGATTTTGAAGGGCTTTTAAGCAACAAGACAAAATGAGATCCAATTTGTTTTCCAAGCAAGGGAGTTGAGAGGCTTAATGTCTGATGTGTATAAGCTGCAGGGATAAATACTGTAATGAAGAGATAAAGCACAAGGGAGCTGGACGCGGTGGCTTAAGCCTGTAATTCTAGCGATGCCTATAATCACATCACTCAGAAGGCTGAAGCTAGAAGATGGTAAGTTTGCTTGGGCTCCATAGTGAGACTTGGTTTCTAAGCCAAAACCTTAAAGGTGGGGCATGGTCTCAGCTACTTGGGAAGAAAATGCTGTCTGGAGAAAAAACTTGGAGACCTTTCAAGAAAAATGACTAAAACAAAAAAAAAAGGTTGAGAGTGTGATTGAAGTGGTCAAGCTCATGCTTAGTGAGCCTGAGTTCAAATATTAGTAGTGAAAAACAATCAGTAGAAGTTAAGGAATGGGGATGGGAAGCTTTGCCTGGAGAGGCTTCTAAAGAAAGTGTCATCAAGGCACATGTTGAGAACTTATTGAGTTCTTGTCCCAGATAGACTGGAGCATTATAACTAGATGTATGATCAGAAGTGTTCAGGAGGGCAGAGGATGTGGCTTAGTGGTAGAGTGCTTACCTAGCATGCACAAAGGCCTGGGTTCGATTCCTTGAAGTGCCAGACTTTGAATTCAGGCCCCATTTTACCACGTGAACCCCATTTTACCACGTGAACCCCATTTTAGAATCAAACCCTGAGCCAATCAGATTTGTACCTGTGTCCTAATCTTGCTTGCTTGAACACCTGATTGTTGTAACCTTGTTCTTTGCCTTTATAAGCCCTGTGTAATCACAGCTCAAGGCTCCCTCCTAACCTCCACTGTGTCGGTGGGTAGGACGAGGCCCGAGTTGCAGCTCGCTTAAATAAAGCATTGCCTTGCTTTTGCATTTCGGAATGTCTGAGTCTTGGTGGTCTTCTTGGTGGTGGTCTCACAACTTGGCACAACATCCTCAGCACCACATAAACAGAAAAAGCCAGAAGTGGTGCTGTGGCTCAAAGAGGTAGAGTGCTAGCCTTGAGCAAAAAGAAGCCAGGGACAGCGCTCAGGCCCTGAGTTCCAAGCCCTCAGGACTGGCCAAAAACAAAACAATACAAAAGTGTTCAGGAAAGATGGAATCTGTGGTCAGGGGTCCGTTGGAAGAACTGAAGGCTTCCTGAGAGCTTGCTGGGCTGGGTAGTAGAGATGATGCTGGCAAGGTGGTGTGGAGCCATCCAGCAGAGGGCCTTATATGGCAGCTGGTGAGGAGTTGGGACCATATTCTGTGAGGAAATGTAAATCAGATTGATCTGGTGGTGAACTGGGATGGGAGAGAGCTGATGACAGTGGTCTGGCAGTGTCTAGAATGCTCAGTGGGTACATAGCTTTGAGAAAAGAGGGAGATAAAGTATAAGATATTTCTGGAGACATATTTGAGGAATAGGGTTTCTCATATAGCCCTATAAATCCCTATAGCCAGATTAAAGGGCAAGTTCATACTATCTACACATACTCTTTATATTCATGAGGGAAAACATTCCAGAATGTTCATCAAGGCACAGGTGGTAATGGTGAAAAAAAACATGTTTGCCACAACCTGTTCCTCTTTGTCTGTCTGTCTGTCTGTCTCTCTGTTGGACAGGGTCTGGCTACGTAGCTCAGGCTGGCCTAGGAATTTTGATTTTCCCAATTCAGCCTCCCCAGTGCAGAGATTATATGTGTGAGCCACCAAGACTAATAAGGAATCTTTAATTTTTTTTGGTCTGTGCTAAAGACTCAAACCCAGGGCCTTGTGTACACTAGGCAAACTTTCTACCACTGAATTACATCTTCAGCCCCAATGGTATAGTATATAACCATTAACACAAAAAAGCTCCATCTATAGGGAAAAGGAACAAATACCAGAAATATAGCACTGAAAAAAGCAAATCCTCAAAAGGTGTTTCACATTGAATAATATCACATGATAAACTTTAAATCGAAGCATGAATTTCCCCTCATACCATATGTGAGCACAGAAAGCATGGATCTGTATTGAGATTGAAACAGTAAGGGGTGGCCATGCAGAGGAGAGCACAAGGACTTCCCATGGTATCTGCAATATTTTATTTTGCTAGCAAAACAATCTCAGGCAAACTGTGACAAACGTGCTAACATTTGTTCATTCTCCATAGAGAGTATATGGTCATTTGCTCTGCTGTATTATTATCTTGGTATTTTGTAAGCAAAGAAGAAAAATACAAGAGAGGAGGAAGGATGAAAGACTAACCTTGCCACTACCACCTGGAGCAAATAAGAAGCCACAGACCCTTATTGAAGGATGCCTCAATCAGAAGCAGGAAAAAAATAACCGGAAAAATGACCCCATAATGTCTAATCAATGCTGTATCTCAGAGCCTGGGCTTGGTGCCACCCTTCTCTGTTGGCTCACTCCAGAAAACAAGAACTAAATAGTGCACAAAAATGACCATGATGGAGTACAGTGCTTATCCTGGCTCTTACCAGGCCTGGATACAATGGCACTTGGGAGAGGAAAATTGACACATTAAGTTCTCCACATGACAAATTGTGCATGCCTGCCTGATGTCCAAGCACTATATATAGCCAAAGTGGCAGGCCAGCCTTTGGCAGGACTGAGAGAGAGAGAGAGAGAGAGAGAGAGAGAGAGAGAGAGAGAGAGAGAGAGAGAGAGAGAGAGAGAGAGAGAGAGAGAGAGCTTCTAGGGTACCAGACCAACACAGAAGCATGGCAAAATCAGAGAGAGAGCATGAAACTCACTCGAACAACAACATAAATTCCAGGCAAATTTATTTATACTTTTGTTAACCATAATGTTCACAATAACTAGAACAGTGCTCATCAAAGGAGACACTCAGGGCTGGGGATATGGCCTAGTGGCAAGAGTGCCTGCCTCGGATACACGAGGCCCTGGGTTCGATTCCCCAGCACCACATATACAGAAAACGGCCAGAAGCGGCGCTGTGGCTCAAGTGGCAGAGTGCTAGCCTTGAGCGGGAAGAAGCCAGGGACAGTGCTCAGGCCCTGAGTCCAAGGCCCAGGACTGGCCAAAAAAAAAAAAAAAAAAAAAAGGAGACACTCAGTGAATACATGTGAAGTGAGTGGTAGGGGGCAGAAGGGAGGAGCCCTGGGCATCCTTAACTCTCTGTCATCTTGATTGCTCAACTGATTAAACTTTCAATGTGTCAGAGCAGGCATTCACAGTGTTTCTAGTGAATTTCTATGGTTTCCAGGCAAAAGAAATTGTGACAGAATCGTAGAGGAGAGAGCTTCCAGAAAGAATAATGAGCCAGGAGGCTTAGGCAAGAAATGCTTATTAAAAAAAACACCCAAATATCAGCAAAGCAAGGTGGTACATGCCTATGATCCCAGAATTTGGGAAGAGGAGGTAGGAAGATTAAGAATTCAAGGCCAACCTGGATTGCATAGCAAGACCAAGTCTCAAAACCAACAAAAACAAAACTGAAAATCTGCATGGGTAGGACTAGGTATGGGGAGAAGGGTTGTGGAACCAAAATAGATGAGAGAGAATAAAGAAGGGAGGGGTTCCCCTACTGGCACTGTTAGTTCTTGAGGTGCCTTTGTGCAAAACTAAAAAAGGCACTTCCCGCTGGCTGCACAGCTTAAAAGAGTTGCAACGCATTTCAGCCACCTCGGACAAAGTGGCCCCAGGACATAGGGCTATCCTAATGGATTATGGGCTGGATTTCATTTCTCATCCATTCTGATTTCCTTCCTTGCACAGAGTAAATTCACACAATTGTGCATAGCAGTCTTGACCCCAGACTACAATATAGGCAAGCAGTTTCTTCCTAGTTTCTCATCATTTGGCAGTCCATCGCCACCTGCTGGGAGCACTGCAATTATCCTGGCCGCCTTCCCTGCTTCACAGCTCCTGGAGTTCCACTCTGTCCTTGGCAGGAAGAGGTTACTTATAGACAAGCACCAGTTATCAAGCGAATTTTGAATTTTGTTTGATGTGCAAAGACTTCTCTCTATGTCAAGTTAAGGGAATTCTAGCTTTCCTACCCTCCCAGAAAAGGTCAAATAAAATCCAAGAAGGGAGAGGCCAGAATCAAGCTGCGATGCCCCCTGGTGTTGCCTAGAAGAAATGTTGAGGACATTTCTTGACGCTATGGAGAAGAAAAGTCCCCTCCTATTCTCCTACCGTGTGTGTGATTCTGAGTCTCGGGGCACAGATGTGCTAAACAGTGGGAGGGTACATCTTCAGTACCCTTCTGAGTACCCCAGTGGCATCGTCACTCTGTCAAACAAAAGAATTCTGCCTCCTAACTCCAAGAAGTTGGTGGCTGTTGGACAAGAGCTCAGTCACTCTGCTGGCACCCAACCAAGTTATTTTAATCTGTCCCTTCCTGTCCACCAACTTTTCTAAAGGCTGACCCTCACCACCCCCTCTCTGGATCCTATCCCATCCTGAGAACCACCTTTTCCTTGAACCTACTGGTAGAAAAGTCAATCTCTCTGAAACTCAACTTCCTCATCTTGATTATGTGGAGAAAAAATGGTATTTCCTTCACAGGGTTGTCATGGAGATTGTATGAGTTAATCAATAGAAAGTGTTTGCTTTAGTGCCTCCTATACAATAGACACCTAATAAACATCCTCGTGGGTGTGAAGATCAAACTAGTCTGGATGGCTAGGTTGGGTACTTCTGACATGAGGGCTTGTTCCAGGATAACCCCTTTCACACCTCTTCCCAACTTCTGACCACTGCTTGGTTGTCTCCTGCAGCCCTCAGGATACCTTCCTCTGCTTTGCAGTGGGCAACCCTCACCTCCTGACTCTTTGACTTCCCCTCTGACTTCCCCTCCACCCTGTTCAGACTTCCTCTGCTGATCCAAGCTAGCTGCTGGCATTGGAAACTGGCCTCAGTGCCTCCCCACCCCTCACCATAGGTAGGAGACTAGGCTTCTCTATTCCCAGCTGAGCACACAGAGCTTTACCACCCACTGTTAGGAGAACACTACTGATGGGATGATCACAGAAACTCCCTGGGATCCTGTTTGTGGACACACAATTGAGCTAAAACATCTGCCATCAAGATTATACTCAGTGTAGACTGATAGTATTTCGGGAGCAAGAGAAGGATCATAAAGCGTCTCCTCTGTTGTTTAGTGTCTGTTAGCAAAATACTTTTTTTTTTGCCAGTCCTGGGCCTTGGACTCAGGGCCTGAGCACTGTCCCTGGCTTCTTTTTGCTCAAGGCTAGCACTCTGCTACTTGAGCCACAGCGACACTTCTGGCCATTTTGTACATATGTGGTGCTGAGGAATCGAACCCAGGGTTTCATGTATAGGAAGCAAGCACTCTTGCCACTAGGCCATATTCCCAGCCCAGCAAAATACTTCTTTATATGACCAGAGCCATTGTTCCCTGGGAGAACACACAGGTCCCGAGAATGGGAGAACAGTGAGTCACTGGCCAGTGTTGATGGCCTCAGTAGGACAATTTACTAAACAAAATCTCTAAGGTAAGTACCACACTCCCTCTACCTTTCCTCTGTGCCCCTACCCCTACCTTTCCTCACACAGTTAAGGGGGAGAAGAGACGGTGGAGCTCAGGGGATCAGTGTATACAAGGGCACTGAGTACGCTCCAACTTCACCACCTTCAAGGTGCATGACAGTCATTAATTATGTACAACATTTGTTTGTTTGGATTAAATAAACTAGGCTGCGTTTTATTTTTTACTCTTTGCAGTGTTGAGGGGGGTCAAAACTTGAGTTAAGTACGTATCAGGCAAGTGCTCTACCACTGACCTACAAGGCCAAGCATAACAGGATTTTTAATCCTAGTTCTGCTCCTTATTAGTTGTGAGACCTTGGACAACTCCCTTAACCTCTCTGAATCTCAATAACCATGTCAGATTGATAGTGTTTCAAGGATGAAGTCTTTAAAAGATGAACAAGAGAAAGTATCCCAGTGCCTGGCACAAGAACAGTCATAGATTTGCATATATTTGTTGTACCTGAATTTTACTCTGGGCCAGCAATAGGGGATTTGCAAACACACTGTATAGCAGAAACACAGAATGATGGCCATTTCTTCACTTTTGTACCCAGTTTTTGTCCTTGAAATGTCCTTAGAGAAGAAAACATAATCCTTAGCCCAGGTTTTGGGAGCCAGAATCCAGATGGTGTGGCCCATTTATCAGCACCACCAGACTGTCAAGTTTAATAAGCTTTCTGCATTGGTAACCACAGGAAGAGGAGCAAATGGGCCAGATTCCGTAGTGATAACAAGTACTGCCAGCTCACTTTTATATTGGCCATGCGTATCATCATCACTCTGATTAGCTAGTTCTCACATCAGCCCTCAGAAAGAACAGGCCATTTTTCTCTGTTTTAAAGACTGAGGGGCTGGGAAGGGCAAGCTATCTGCCGCTTCTAGCCCTGGGCCCAGCGGCTATCTTTCTTCTAGGAATATGGAATTGTCCGGTGGCTGTTAAAATTTTATAGATGGATTTTTAGTCACCATTTGATACTTGTCTAGAAATACAGGCTGCTTGGCTTTGTCTAAGAGACTCTATCCTTTACTTATCATATGAGGTTGTGGGCAGCTCCTAGCAGCAAAGAAACTCCAAAACCTTAAAAGGTTAGGAATGCAGGACCCAGGGAGTTAGGAGAAAGGACCAATAAAAGCACTTAGCAACATCCCTGGACCAATGGGGAGTGAGCCCTTCTGTTGCCATGAGGAAGCCTTGGTTCTCACTGGTCAGGAATATGAGACTGTCTCCCTGAAAGGAGTGTAGGGCAGGGTGAGCTCCTGTAACTCTCTTTATGTGTTATACCTGTCATTAAAGGGGCATAGGAAACTGAAGAAGCTCCTACTTGGAACCTTGGCATTGGTAAGTTCTCAATCACACTGGAAAAGTAAAAGTAGTTTAGCAAACTTTGGAAAAGGTAAATTGTACAGGCTGTGGGTACACGGTCAGTACATACAACTGAAAGGTGCACATAGTCATCTTAAACCCAAATGAAGGAGAAGCAAGTTATATTTACTGCATCTTGCTCAATGGGCCCCAGTTCTGAAACAAACATGAACTCAGCCTCAAGGGCCACTATGGGGTTTCCTCCTCCAATGTCCCAAGTCCAAGAAAGAGCAGAGCAAATAACATCTGTTGCCCTGGCCACTGTAACTAAAAATGTTGAAAGTCAGTTGCTGGTGGCTCATACCTGTAATCCTAGCTACTCACCTGGTTGAGATCTGAAGATCACAGTTTAAAGTCAGCCAAGGCAGGAAAGTCTGAGACAGTTACCTCCAATTAATCACTCAAAGCCAGAAGCAGAGCTGTGGCTCAAGTAGTAGAGTGCCAGCCTTGAGCAAAAAAGCTAAGGGACAGTGCCTAGACCCCTGAGTTCCAGACCCAGTACCGGCACCACCACCACCACCACCAGAAAACACTGGAAACAAGCTGAGCCCAACAGTCCCCAGGGGCCTCCACCTCCCACCACCTCTCCACCTTGCCAGCAGTAGTTTTCCTGGCCAACATGTGGGACAATGCCCTTGGCTTCTCCATCAAGTCCACCCAGTCCTGAGCCTTAGCTGGCAGCCAGAGAGCCAGACTGGCAGATCTGGATTCCCATTGTTCATTGTTGGGGCTCTGTTTATCACTGAGGTAATGGGATGCCATTGAAAGAAATCTAGCACTGAGTTTTCCTCATACGCATTTGACTCTTGGCAATTTATTTGTTCAGAATGTGAGACACCTTGACTGGGCCTTTACTTAATATTGGTACCTATGGGGTTCTAGAAGCTAGGAAGTTTGCTAGGTCCTTAGGTTGTCCCTGCCCCTCTGCCCAAAGTTTAACCTAGTTAAGATGTCAAAGACCTCAAATGGTATCTTGGAGTGAATTTTTATGTGTGAGAGGGCTGTGTTTTCTAGGGATTTTATTTTAGATTACCATGATAGGAAAATTGGTTACATGAAGGGGCATTAGGTTTGATGGGTTAAAAATCGCTGAAGTAACAAAACAAAGGTATCTGGATATCCAGATACCTTTTCCAAGTCAACTAATAGCCACCACAGCCTCAGGATTGAGTCCCATTCATCTCTCCTGTGCCCTGCTCACTTCATACCCAGCTCAGATCTGGAATAGAATAGAGATATGGGGGTGAGAGTGAATCAGAGAATTGGGAAACAGAAGAGTGACCTGACTGGAGCCTGGGAAGATACTAAATTACACACGTATGCCTGAGAAGTTCCTTACTTCATTTATTTCATAGAGCACCTACAATGCAACAGGCACATCATAGGCCTACCCCTTCAAACCAGGCTCACAGCTTCTCACTCACTCTACAAAGTCCTTTTTAGCCCCTTTTACTGGTTCCAGGACTGTCACCTTGACTCAACATTACTTAACTTTGATTTCAGTCTTCCCAAAGTTCTGCCTCTTAAAGCCTCCGCCTGTATGTTCCACCCATTGCTGCCCCTGCGTGCTTAAGTTCTGCCTCTCCCTCTAGCTCTGGAATACACCACCTGCCACGGTCCTCACATCCCAATAAAGCCTTGTTTTAGGGGAATCTCACAAAGAATCCAAGAGTATGGAGCCCTGTCCTCATGGAGGAAGTGTATGGGGAGCAGAGTAGAGTATGCAGAAACACCCAGGCCAGGAAGACAGCTGGTAATATGTGGGGCACTGCCTGCAGCATTAACCAGCCCCGCCTCCCGCCTCAGACTGCGTGTATGCCAAGATGGCAACGGGCAGAACCCAGGGGGCGGTCCTGTGGGATGTGAAGTTAGCCCATGGGGAGGTCCTATGATGCCACTCTTGGATGGACAGCTCATATCAGCCTATCGCCATGCCTAGCTAGCCACTCCAAATCCTTTCCCTTCCTGCCGCCATTACTGCTATATAAACCCCACCCTAGAATAAAACCTCAGATTTTGTGGAATAGTATGCAGCTATTAAAATGAATACAACCTGTGTGTCAGCATTGATAAATGTTAAAAGCATAAAAATGAGGTTGCAGAAAGATATGTATGCACCATATGAAGTCACTTAAATAGAAAATTAGAAAACATGTAAAAGAAAATAATATTATTTGTGGATATGCATGTTTTGATGAATGTATAAATACCCACATGGAGATTGGAAAGGGCTAATTTAGGATATTAGCTACTTCTAAGCTAGAAAGAGGGTAGGGCTCACAGCTGGGTCAGTAATGAGCTGCTTCCCAGAAAATATTTTTAGCAAATGTGGCAAATTGTTGAGATGTGACATTTTCTGTCTACTTTGCTGTGTTTGAAAGAGGCTATTATTCGGGGAATGTAGAAGAACGATGTTTCAGCTGCCCCTTGCTTCATCTTTTCTCTGTGCTCCTGTGTTGAGGGTCTGCAGCTGTAAGGGGCTCGGGACATTGCAGACCACCACCCATTCAAACATTAAATTGCATCTTGGAATGTGGCTCCTGTGCTGCCAGCCAAATTTAGTATCTTTGAGGATTTTATTTTTTTAGTGCCAGTCCCGGGGCTTGAACTCAGGAACAGGGTGCTGTCCCTGAGTTTTTTTGCTCAAGGCTAGCACTCTACCACTTGAGCCACAGCTCCACTTCCGTTTTGTGGGCCTTCTTAATTGGAGATAAGTTTCACAGATTTTCCTGTCTGGGCTGGCTTTGAGCTGTGATCTTCAGCGCTCAGCCTCCTGAGTAGCTATGACTATAGGCATAAGCCATGGGTGCCTGGTGAGTTTTTAATGTTTTGATCAGAATTTTTCAATCCTCCATCCAGTAACAAGTTGGCCCTTCCTCCCCTGGTGACACTTGTAGAGACTGAGTGGGAGTTCTGATGGCACCAGGTTTTTAGCAAGTAGGCTGTGTGAGTTGCTCAGTTGTTCTCTGCCCTACAGCCAGGTGTCTTTCACTCTTTCCGTACAAGGACTGGTTGAGAGGCCTGGGGCAGCATCTTTGACTGGCCTTGGAGAGACACTACTAGGGATCAAATGGTAGCCCCACAGGCACCTCATCTAAGGTGCCTTTTCCCCCTAAATATAGGGCCTCTTCTATCCCTACCCAGCAGCATCAGCCCCCTTGTGTGAAGCTCCAGTAAGAAGATACCTGGGGTTAGGGAGGCACAGCTGCACCAGCTGAACAATTCAAACCAGAATATCTTTGCAAGGGTTCTGGAAATGAAATCATCATTGAAACCATTGAAACTTACAAAAGTACACCAATACCTGCATGTTAAACCTAAGCAGACAGACTGAGTGCCAAGCATGCTAGACAAGCACTCTACCACAAATACTCTTGTAAAGCAAACAGGAAAGTTCACCAAAGTAACAGAAGATATAAAGAACACACTGAGGTTTGGGAGCAGAGTACTTCTTTTCTTCTAATCTCAGCATCTAAAAAAATGACCCAAATGGAAATGATAGAGCTGAAGAATATGACAGCAGAAATTTAAAACTCACTGGATGGACTCAGTAACAAAAAATAACAGAAGAAAGGATCAGTGAATATGCAGATAGAACAATAGGAATTATACAGTGTCATGGTAGCATGGACCTATAATCTCAGCACTTGGGAGGGTTAGGCAGAAGAAGAGATGGAGGCCATCCTGGTTTAGATAGTGGAACTTGGTCTCAATATACCTCCCTATCTCCCTAAAAAGAAATTACACAATCCAAATAACAAAGAGAAAATATATTGGAAAAAAAGCACTAGATATCTGTAGTACTCAGAATTGTATCATCAGAGCACCAGAAGAAAAGGAGTACTCAAGTGAGACTGAAAAGGTATTTGATTAAGTAAATGTTTAAAAGCCCAAAACTTGGTAAAAGACATACATCTACAGACTGAAAGTTTGGTTGGACCTTAGAAGTCACCCAGTGGTCTATGTGTTAAATATTTGTTCCTTAGGTGGCACTTATTGGGAAAAGGTAGCACTTTGAGGAGGTAGAGACTTGTGAGGGGTCCTTAGGTCATTGGGGGCATGTCCTTGTAGGGGATTGTGGCATCTAGGCCATCTCTTTTCTCATTTTGTTTCTTGGCTTCTGGTATGAACCATTTTGATTCACCATGATGGGCTTCTCCAAAGCAATGGGCTGACCATATGCTTAAATGAATCATTTCTAAGTTAATTATATGATGTATTTTGTTATAGAGATGGACAGATGACTAAAACAAGTCATATTTGAACTCGTGAAAGTTAAAACAATCCCTCCAATCTTCAAAGCAATCAGAGAAACAGTTAATTATATCAATGGTGGGAAAGCAATTCAACTGAAAGTAGATTTCACCATCAGCAACTGCAGAGGCCAGAAAAATGTGACACACTTTTTCATATACTGAAAGAAAAGTGCTGTCAATTCAGATTCAAATATCCAGTGCAAATACTCGTAAGAAATGGTAAGGAAATCAGAATGTCCTTTGAAGAAGGGAAACTAAGAATTTGTCTGAAGGAGACCTCTCTGAAAGAGTGGCTGAAGGAAATTCTCTAAACATAAAGTAGGAAAGAACATAGTAAGCAAAAAAGGTAAGTACAGTAGTTTTTTTTCCCCTCTCGACTTGATCTCTTATATTATATTTGATTAGGGAAATTTGAGTTAAGACCATAATTCATACCACTATAAGTCAACCAGAATAACAAAAAAAGTTTTTTTTTTAAAGTGACCATACCAGTATTGGTAAGGACATCAAGGAACTGTACCACTCATCCATTGCTGGGGGAAATGGAAAATGGTACAACCATTCCAGGAAACTAAGTATGTGATCACCAGATAACTCAGAAATTATACTCTTGGACATTTATCTCAGTGAAATGAAGACATGTTCACTCACAAACCTGTTCAATAAATATTTGCAAAATATTTATTCATAATAGCCCCATGCTGAAAACAGCTAGATGTCCTTCAACAAGTAGATGGTTAAGATGGAATGTGGTATATTCAGACCATGGAATATACTTAGCCACAAAAAGAACAAATTATTGCAAGATGCAACAACTTGTGAGGATCTAGAGAATATTATGCTAAATGAAAATTTCAATCTGAAAAGGTTGCATAGGATATATTTCTTTAACATATATTTTTGTGGTACTGGTGAACAAACCTAGAGCCTTGGACCTGCAAGGCAAATTCTTGACTGCTAAGCTACAACCCCAAATAACAAAATCATGTGAACAAGGAGTAGGTTCTTGGTCAGCAAGGGATAGTGCTGGGAAGAACAAGTAGTGGGTGGAGCCAATACATGACCATGTAGCATGAGGAAGATCTTGGTGGCGATGGAACAATTTGGCAGCTTGTCTGTGGTGATGCTTATAGAAATCTACCCAGGTGGTAAAATTGGGTAGAATGAAAGTCATCCTCACATGTAGTGTGAAATTTAAGTAAGCTCTGTGATTAGTACCCAGGTCATCTTTTCAGTTCTAAGTAAGATCTTGGACAGCAGGATGTAGGATCACAGGGTTCTCATGTACACTGTTTTTGCAACTTCCTGTGAAGTGATATTATCCTAAAGTAAAAAGTACTTTTTCCATGCTTAGCAGTACATGCTAGTAGTCCCAGTTACTCAGGAAGCTGAAATGGGGGAGACTACTCAGGAGTTCAAGACCACCTTGAGCAATATAGTGAGACAGACTAAAAAAAGTTTCAAAGAGTGTTAGTAGGGGGCTTGGGAGCAGGGCTCAGGTGCTACACATTAGCCAATGAACAAAAGCATCAGATACCAGGCTTGAGTCTCAGTCTCAGACCAGAGAAAAGTGTCAGTAGGGACAAAGGATATAGCTCATGATAGAGCTCTTACCTAGCATGCGCAGGGCCCTGGGTTCTATCTTAGCACCAAAAAGCAAACAAACAAACAAACAAACAAAACCCAGGCTGGTGTATTTTCTTGATATATTTGTTTCTTACCATGTCAGAGCTGTACTTTTTTGTTGTTTTGTTTGGTGCTAGAACTGGGTCTTAAATTCAGGTCCTTTTTTGCTCAAGGCTGGTGGTGCTCTGCCACTTGGGCCACACATTCACTTCCAGCTTTTTGATGGTTAATTGGAGAGAAGAGTCTCTCAGACTTTCTTGCTAGGGCTGGATTTGACCCTTGACCCTCATATCTCAGCCTCCTGAGTAGCTAGGATTTAAGGCATGAGCCACTAACTCTCTGCCTGTTTTTTTTTTCTTTCTTTAATTTTTTTTTGTTAGTCCCTGAACTTCTTTTGCTCAAGGCTAGTGCTCTATCACTTGAGCCACAGTACCACATCTGGCTTTTCTGTTTATGTGGTACTGAGGAATTGAACCCAGGTCTTCATGCATGCTAGGCAAGCACTCTACCGCTAAGCCACATTCCCAGCCCTCTCTGCCTGTTTTTCAAAGACAGAGTCTCACTTGTGTACCTCAGTCTGGTCTCAAACTCTCAGTCCTTTCCATCTATTTCCTGAGTGTTAGCAACAATGCACCACAGCACCCAGTCTGGAAAATATGAATATTTAACTTGTTTCATGAGAGAAAGAGAGAGAGAGAGAGAGAGAGAGAGAAAGAGAGAGAGAGTACACATTCACATAATCTTTATTACAGTATATGGCTAATTATATTTTTTTATGTGTAAGTGTTTGTGCTAAGAGAGTAACAATAACTTCTTAATTTTTTACTACAGTGCTCATGCTAAGAGAGTAGCAATAATAAAATAGTCAATGAGTAAAATAAAATAATAGCAAATAACTTTATCATACATATAGATATATAGAAAAGTTATAGCTCATGCAGGTTTTGATACTGTGAACACAGGCATCCACTGGAGTCTTGGCTCAGGTCCTCCATGGATGAGGGAGGGCTATCAAATAATTTCACATGGCTCCTGCTCCTTCCTTGGGTGGGATAGCAACCATGTTTACTCTTTTTTTTTTTTTTTTTTTGGCCAGTCCTGGGCCTTGGACTCAGGGCCTGAGCACTGTCCCTGGCTTCTTCCCGCTCAAGGCTAGCACTCCGCCACTTGAGCCACAGCGCCGCTTCTGGCCGTTTTCTGTATATGTGGTGCTGGGGAATCGAACCTAGGGCCTCGTGTATCCGAGGCAGGCACTCTTGCCACTAGGCTATATCCCCAGCCCCCCATATTTACTCTTGTTTGTGGCCCTGGAGCTTGCCAAAAGGCAGGGACAGGGCTCGTGTGTGCTGCACGCATGCTAAAAGCTGGACATCTGGTCCTCACTAAGGAATTGGACCAGGAGGATTTGGGGGCCACTGCCTGCCTCCACCAGGACACTCTGGATGATGGGTAGACTTGACTCTTATGACCTCTCTCCACATTCAGTGTTGGGCTTTCTCAGGCTCACTCAAGTCAACTGCTCACTTTTCAGACTTTTTTGAGCCAGTCAAGTGTTCCTATCTTAAAATTATCCCTGACAAGCAGGTTTGCATAACAAAACAATTTGGGAAAGGCTGCAAAGCAGGGCACCCTTTCATTACCAGAATGGGTTGTTAAAGGCACATTTACAAGCACCACACAGATCTCAAACATTGGATGACAGTGCCTAGCACGTGGAAATAAAGAGAGCCTCAAAAGGAAGGGGCAAAAGCAAGGCTCTGGACCATGTGAATGCCCGAGTCTGGATGTGGTGTGGTTACATACAGATGAATCCATATGTGCAACCTCACCCTGTGCATGTGCAGACAGAATAACAAACAGAAAAACAGAAGCCCAGACCTGCAAAGAGCCTTCATCCCGCATGTCCCCTGCAGAGAACCTGCTTACCAAATGCTTGGCTGAACCCTGCTGTGTCATCAACATCACCAATAACCAAGATGCAGCTCATTCTGATGTTTTATCTATGGCACAGGGAGGGGGCAAAAGAGGTCCAAACAGCTACTGACATCAGGAATCCAAATCCCTGCACGCCTTTTCATCTATCACCTCCACTTCCCCTGGCTTGGCCAGTAGCGTGACTCACTACTCGGCAGATCATTTTTCTAATTAAGGGAAGAGATGGATGGCTATTTCCCCATACTTGGGCAAAAGCCTCATCTACTTGGTTGCTTTTATTGGAATTACTCAGCTTTAAGTGGGCAGGGCTCCTCTCCCCTTAAAAAATAGCATCCCAAACCTTTATCCTCTCAAACAATCAGAATTGCAAAAAGGGAAAGAAACTAAGTGCTTTGCCAAAAGCAAAAATGTATGCTCACAGGACAGGACAGCTTCTGGGTGTCTTCTGTGAAGTCACCCTATTTGGACTCTAAGATGCTGGCATACACTCAACATTTTTGTATGCGTATGTGATGGTACTGGGGCTCAAACTCAGAGCCTGGGCACTATTCCCTTGGGGTTTTTTTGCTCATGTTCTAATACTTGAGTCACAGCTCTACTTCCAGCCTTTTGGTGATCAATTAAGCATTTCTTCAACTTTCAAATCTCAATCCTCAGATCTTAGCCTTCAGAGGAGCTAGGATTACAGGCACTCTGCTCATATTCAACCTTCTTGACCACCCCCCTGCTCTGCCCCCACCCCATCCACACAGCTGAACTGTTCACTTGGAGGAACTACTTTATTTTGCAAAGGAATGGCAGGGGTCTCTGGACCACCAGGAAGTGGATGGAGCAGTCTGTAAAAGGGCAGTGCATATCCTGCAGGCTAGGAAGATTTAGCTTGGCAGCATCCCCTCTCAAGGAGCCAAGAGCACCACAGTGTGACTTAAAGAGTAGACAAGCAAAGTAGCACTGTCACAGCCCCAGGAAATGATGATGATGACGATTCTCCATCTTCTTTCCAGGCTCAGGAAATAACTCCTCAGATAAGCCTGGCTCAAGCCTAAATGCCCAAATCATTACAGTAGACAGATATACAGATATATGAAGAGGACTTGTATACTTGTTCTCTGTGTGTGTGTGTGTGTGTGTGTGTGTGTGTGTGTGTCTCTCCCTCTCTCTTTCTCTCTCTCCACACACATTTGTTTCACTGCACATATTATAGGCTGGCCTGGAACTCATGATCCTTTTGCCTCAGCCTACTGGCTGTTCGGATTACAGGCATGTGCCACCATGCCTGGAAGGATGACTTGACTTTAGATCTGGTTAGCGATGCCTCAGGCAGTCTGGCAGTCTCATTTGACCCTCTCAGGAGTCACAAAGTTCAGCCATCTTCCCCACTTGCCTCGGGCAAGCCTGAGAAGATTGAGAGCAAATAATGTGGATGCTGGAGCTGGTCATTGCTCATTCACTGCACTCATTGGAGCCTGTGCAAGCTGCCAGCAATAAGAATCCAGTCCTGAATCCCAAGCCTACTTGAATAGGGTTAGATTCCCTGCCTTGCTATTGCAATCCATTTTCTCTGAAGGGCTACTTCCTATATCACACATGCGCACATGCACAGGTGTGTGTGTGTGTGCACACGCATGCATGCACATACACAGCACGTGTGCACACACACAGGGGCACACACTTACACCTGCCAGTGCCATCCCTAAGCTTTCTGCACCCAAAAGACCACTCAAGAGCCAATTTTTTTCAACCCACCACTTCCTCAACAGCCTGGGTGGCTTAGATCCCAGCATTCCTCCTACGCAAAGTCACCAAGAACAAAATTCTCCAATGATCTCAGCAAATCCCAATGATTGGTCCACATATGACACCAAAGGCCTAAGTAATGGCCCAGAGAAGGCTGGCTGCTCCCCTTAGATCTGAGAAGATTGAGGCCAAACTCAATCTCTGCAGGTTTTAACCCTCCAAATCCACCCCCAGTGGCTGGGGTCATATTTGAGGCTCAGGCCCAGGTCTCTTAGAAGAGATACTTGTCAAGTGAGATACACCCAGTCTAATGTCAACAGTATCAGCACCAATCATGTCTTATCAGGTCACCTCAGTACACTACAAGCAATTGTGCCTTCCTTGCTTAAACAGATTGGGAATAGAGAGATGGAGAACAGCGATCTAAATGATGTCAAAGAGAAGGAATGACTGCCATATTGGGTTGCCAGGCCTCCTTCCAAACTTACTACCCTTAAAGACGTTGGCTAAATAGAATACATAACAAAGTATCAGAAATATCAGGAGGAAAACAATCGAGCTCAAATCCAAAGCTTTCATCAGATCTGTCACCAACTCTCTGTCTCTCTCTCTCTCTCTCTCTCTCTCTCTCTCTCTCTCTCTCTCAGCTTCTCTCTAGGTAACATACGTGATTTTCTCTGAAGACCTTAAAAACTAACAGCCTTGTTTGCAGTCATCGAACAGAGTGGAAAACGAGCCCAAAAAGACATGAAGGGGCCCCTGGTCCCCTCACATCCAACTTGAGCAGACTGAACATCATCCACTTCATCCTCAGCTGGTACTGAAGCTCCTGCCAATCCACTTTGCTTATGAAGTTTCTAGCACATCTCTGGCCTCAGTTCCTCCTCCTTCTCTTCCTTCAGCAGTGATCTCAAACTCTCCACACTGCCAAACTCTTACCCCTTGAGGGTTTAGTAAGCTCAACACAGAGGTGGTAAATAGTTGGTCAGGCACACAGCCTAACCCTCTTTCTCTCTGAGCCTGCCTGAAGACCGATTGTGGTGGACCCACTAAAAACCATTCCTGCTCTTCAAACCTCAGGTCCTTGGAGATCCTGGGAAGCCCCGTTTCCATCTCCCACTGGATCTCCATGGCCCTTCATGAAAAGGTGACAGTAGAAATATCAGACCACGTACCTACTCAGTGCAGTCCATGCCCCGATGGTGCGCTGCTGGAGCTGCAGGAGGGACCAGGTGAAAGGAAGAAGCTGCTGGGAAAGCCCTGGGGTTTAACCTTCTGGCCAAGAGAACAGCATTTCCAGATGAAGGCTGGGGTAGGAGGGATGAGCAAAGGAGAGAAGGGGAAGGAGGCAGGACCACAGCTAACCCCTTCTTTTTGCTTCCTAAACTCAATCCAGATTTGCCTTCTGAGGGCTGCTTGAAACTGATCCCTGCGGCTCTGACTCGTCCTTTCTTAAAGTCATAGTCTCCCCTGTGGGGGTGGGGAGTGCAACTCTCACCTGACTAAAGGTCCGAGAGGCAGACCACTGAATGCCCCGCCCCACCTCTCCTGATGCAACTTCAGAGCTCCACTAGGTGACACCATGGACCTGTCCGAGCCTCAGGGCCATCTTGGGAAGGCAGCCAGGTTCTCAGCACTGGAGTATTAGGGTCCGAAGCTGAAATTTTCAAGATGTTTGGGACAAGGAACACTGAACCAGGAGTCCTGGCTTGCTCACAGCTCATGTCACCACGAGCAAGTCGATTTTCTCTTCTTGGCCAGGTTCCTTTATTTTTATTATTATTTCTTTTGTGTGTACCTGTGCTGGGGTTTGAATTCAGTGTCAATCCTTTCATTCAGTGTTTTTTGCTCCAGATTTTTGCTAGTTAATTAGATGTAAGAATCTCTTGGATTTTCCTGCTCAGGCTGGCTTTGAAGCATGAGATTCTCAGATCTCAGCTCCTGCGTAGCTAGGATTATAGGCATGGGCCGCAGATGCCCACCTGGATTCCTTTTATTTTATAATTATTTTTGGCAGTGTAGGATTTGTATTCAGTGCTTTGTGCTTGCTAGGCATTTCTCTATGTGTCTTCTAGACAGCTCCTAGGTTGCTGCAGTCTCCTGTTAGAGCAAAAGGGGCACCCCAAAGGACCTGATGTTTGTCCCCAGCGTGCTGTCTGCCCTGGAAGCCTGGCTTTTATTAGGGCAGAGAGGGGCTATTCTGTATTCTCGGGTGGCATTTGATGTGAATGTATGAGTGGGCAGGTGGCACTACATTGGGGAGATGCCTATGGGAGGAATACATTAGTTCCCATGGTCCTCCCAGGTAGTAACGGTGCCTTGGGATTTGCCCTCCTGAGGTGCAAAAGGAGGCTGCCAGCACACCTTCTTCTCCCACATGTTGTGCTCCCATACTTCCCATTTCCTCCTGTGGGCCATCATTCTAGCAAGGCTGGGTCAAGCTCTGACCGTGGTGGCTTTCCTTATCTCTTTCTTACTATAGGGTCCAGTTTTTCCTCCTCACTCTAGGACATAAATATGGCCTCTCCTCCACACCTTTTCTTCTTGTCTGCAGAATGAGGGCATAGCCTCTGAGTTTTTTCCTTCTTCTTTGTCTCCAAAGAGCATCACACAGGCCTGTTTCCTTTTGAAGCCATGGTTCTTATCTATCTCCACATCAGAATCTCCTTAGGAGCTTTAGAAAATATTTCTTCCCAACCCCTACCTTCCAGAGTCAGATTCCATTAGTCTAGGTTGCAGCCTGGACACTTCTATTCACAAAGCGTCCTAAGCCCAGTGCCTGTTACCCTAGCTACTCAGGAGGGTGAGATCTGAGGATTGAGGGTCAAAGTGAGCCCCGGAAGGAAACTCTGTTAGACTCTTTATCTCCAATTAATCATTAAAAAGTCAGAAATGGGGGCTGGGAATATGGCCTAGTGGCAAGAGAGCTTGCCTTGGATACATGAAGCCTTGATTCCTCAGCACCACATATATAGAAAATGGCCAGAAGTAGCACTGTGGCTCAAGTGGCAGAGTGCTAGCCTTGAGCAAAAGGAAGCCAAAGACAGTGCTCAGGCCCTGAGTTCAGGGCCCAGGACTGGCAAAAAAATAACACAAACAAACAAACAGAAGTGGATCTGTGCTGTGGCTGAAGTGGTAGAGAGCTAACAAAGCTCAGAGACAGCTCCCTAGCTCTGAGTTCAAGCCCCAGGACAGCACACCCCCCACCCCCTACCCCCACATGCATGTGTGAGTTTCCCTAGAATCACAAAGAAAAGTAAAGCCATGTACTGAAATGCAATTTACACTATAGTCCAATGTGCTTCTTGGTTAATACAGTCAATGTAACAGGATCTAGCAATGCCTCTAATGCTTGCCATAATTTCTAAGTACATAGTGATAAGCATTAATGATATTTTTGAGATACCTACAACTGTAATGTTATTTGAAAATAGCTAAAATCCTACTGGTGACAGTCACAGACACTACTAATAGCACTATATTTTATTATGCATAATCTGTTTGCTCTTCTACTCCTTAGCTGTGTGATCTGGGTATCCTGCTTATCCTCACTGTGCCTTCTCCTCATCTGTGAAATACTGGCTGCTGTGTGGATGAAATGAGTTAATGAACACAGGTAAGGTGTTTAGATTGAGGGTAAAGTGCTGACTAAGTAGTAGCTCATACTGTTATCCACAAAAAGCTGAAGTCATTTATCCAAACAGCAGGCAAAGTTCTGTTCCCAGCTAAGTTTTCCTAGTAGGCAAAACAACTTCAATGTGGGGAATGGGGTAGAGCTCTGTGGCAGAACACTTTCCTAGCATGCATGATACCCTGGGTTCCTTCCTCAGTGCTGCCAAAAAAAAAAGCAAAGAAAGAATAAAAGAATGAAAGAAAGAGATGCAGACCCAATGACTATTATTTTTAGTCTTCTTTAGAATGAGGATCTAGGATCGTCATACATTTTTTAGGGATAGGGGTTGAGACAAGGTCTCACTATGTATCCCAGGCTATTGTTGAACTCTCCATCCCCCTACTTCAGATTCCTGAGTGCTGGTATCACAGGTGTGTGCCACCATGTCTGGCTGAAATAGAAATCTTTAAATGTCTTCCTTGTAATATTGTCAAGGCCACATCTTCCCAAGCCTAAGAGCGAGTTCCTTTTCCAGATACTGTGCACTCTCAAGGTACATGGGCCCTAGTATCCTGCTTGTGGTTTCCCTCACTTCTTTCCTCTAGCCACTAACAATTACGACCTCTACCATGGCCTCAAACTTCCCATTTAAGAGGCTAGAACTTTCCTACAAATTTCTAATCAGAAGTGCCCATTAACATGAAGTAGTCAGCAAGTTGGTTCAGGGACAGGATTTGGAAGCTTTAGAACCACCTCTCCAGGCCACATATGTAGCAATGATACCCCCAAAGAGGCAAAGACTTGCCTGAAGTCATTTGGCAGTTTGCTGGCAGTTCTGGGTCCAGTATTCTTCTCACTCAGGCCTCTTCAAGTACACCAAACTTTCTATCCTTTTGACTCCCCATTCTCCTTGAGCCCCACCATTTTCTTATAAACATGCTACCAACCCATCAGCCCCAGCCCTGGATCAGGACTCTCCCATAGGCACTGCCACTGCAGCCTCCTCCCAGTCTCCTTGACTCAAATATCAGCTTCCAGTAGAACATCCCTGCTCTAGGCTCATGTCTCCAGCCAAGAATGCCCAGAACTTGGAAGAAGATGATAGTTTGTGAAACCAAGTCACTCACAGACCACCATTCTCCACATCCTGCCACGTGACAGAGAAAGAAACTGAAACCATACCAGGGCAATTGCCTGGCCAAGGTGACATAGTGAACAGAGAAAAAGTAGCATTGGGTCCATATCTTCAGGTCAAAGAGTTGTACAATTGGAGGACTAGAAGAGGTTTAGCTTCAAGCTACTCCTAGTACATCTTCCCCTCTCAGAACTCCACTCCGAGATCCTAGTGTTTCAGGCATCAAATGGAAGTACTGTTTACTATTTTCATCAGGGCCTGGAGCACTGCTTTGTCTTCTATGCACTTCCTTTGGAAAAAGCAGACAAAGCTCCATCTTCTCTCACACCTCCTAAGACTTCCTCATTTTTTGTTAGTCATGAAGCTTGAAGTCAGGGCCTGGGCACTGTCCCTGAGCTCTTTTGCTCAAGGCCAGTACTCTACCACTTTGAGCTATAGTTCCACTTCTGGTTTTCTGGTGGTTAAATGGAGGTAAGAGTCTCATGGACTTTACTGCCTGGGCTGGCTTTGAACACTGACCCTCAGATCTCAGCCTCCTGAGTAGCTAGGATTACAGGCATCAGCCACCAGTGCCTGGCTCCACCTAAGACTCTTGAAGTTGCCTTCCAGCATCTACCAGCCCACTTCCCTCTTTATTATTTCTAGCCATAAGCAGGCCCTGGCTATATAGCAGCCATTGTCACAAATGTATCTGTTGGTCTAGGCCCAAAATTAATTTGCCAGTCTTATGTTACTGGAATATTTCCTTGTTGCTTTATTTACTAGAATATACTAGGTCATCTTTAGCTTCCCTCAGCATCAGGCCCAGCAGAGAATGAACATTTGATCTTTGAGAAGTGAATGAATGAACAAAAGAAAAATGCTAGGAGGGGGAGGGGACAGGCATGGTAGCTCACACCTGTAATCCCAGCTATTTAGGAAGCAGAGGTAAGATCATTGTGGTCTGAGGTTGGCTTTGCTAAAAAAAGCTTGAGAACCTATCTGAAAGACAAACTCAAGCAAATAGGGATGAAGTGGTTCAAGTGGTAGAGAGCTTGTCTAACAAGCATTGGCTCTGAGTTCAAACTCCACTACCACAAGAGGGAAAGGGGAAGGAGAGAAATACTGGCTTTGCAAGGAATAGAGCACAAGTTACAGACAATTCTGCCCTCCAGAGGCTTAACACATAATTATGAAGATAAGATCTAGAAGTAGTAATAGATGTGTACAAGTAGAGAATGAGGAAACCAAATTTAATATCCCCTTCAGGACAAGTAGGCATCTGTTGTACTGACCCCAGGTTGGAATGTAATAAGCAGTTGAGTACAGCAGTGGCAGGTCAAATCATAGAGTTGGGGCAATCTACGGTAGCATCTAAGATAAAAACGTAGGGAACAACCTCTGATCACATAAAATAATATTTATTTAAAAGAACTCCAGGAAATGGAAACAAGAGGATTTTTCTTTGTTGTTCTTTTTGTTTTCCTTTCCTTTTGTTTTGTTTGTTCATTTATCTGTCTTTGGAAAGGCAAGGAGAAGCATAGCAATGGAGGGAAATGGGTGAACAAATGCAGCAGTGCTACTCACTAGACACCATGCTGAAAATAAACTATACAGCTATGGGTGGGGCTGGGAGGGAAAAACTGGAAGGGAGTGAGGGAAGGGGTGACATTGTTCAAAGAGAAATGTACTCATTACCTAACTAATGTTCATCACCTTTATAAACATTTCTCTAAAACCCAATTACTTAAAAAAAAAGTAGGAATCAAGCTAGAAGCCAGTGGTTCATGCCTATAATCCCACATACCCAGAAGGCTGAGTTCTGGAGGTTTAAGTTTTGAAGCCATCTTGTGCAGAAAAGTGCTTAAGACTCCAAAATAACCAGAAAAAAAAATCAGGGCTGAAGGTGTGGCTCAAGTAGTAGAGTTCCAGCTGAGCAAACAAGCCAAGCAAGTTCAATGCTCTGAGGTTTTTTGTTTTTGTGGGTTGTTTTTTGGCACTGACAAAAAGAATCAAGTGTCGATAAAAAGTCAGGAAAAAGTTGTGAATACCATATACAGTTTCTAGGAAACAGAAGGGCAAAGTTTTATATCTGTACTCCTCCACTCATATATTAAAACTAATCCCCAATGTGGAGGTACTTGGAGGCAGAGCTGCTGGTAGGTGATTAGGTCAGAAGAGTGAGGCTCTCATCATAGTATTAGTGCCCTTAGGAAAAAGTACACCAGAGAGCTTACTTCCTCTCTCTGCCATGTATGGGCAAAAGAGAAGAGGGATGCCTGCAAAGTAGGAAGAATGCTCTCACCAGACACAGGATCTGCCTTATCTTGGACTTTTGACTACTAGAACAAACATTTTTGTTTAAGCCAGTCATTAAATGGTATCTTGGCATAGCAGCCAAGACTAAGACACTAAAGAAGTGAATGACAGCAAGTTCAGTGCAGTAGAGACATTTCTTTTCTTGCAACATTCCTTCAAGCCCTATTACATAGCTACAGAGGATCATTATAGTATAGTTATTGGCTTTACATGGAAGTAGGGGAGGATCTCTCTCTCTCTCTCTCTCTCTCTCTCTCTCTCTCTCTCTCTCCCCTCGTGTGAGTGTGTGTGTGTGTGTGTGTGTGTGTATACACTCTGACCTCTAGGAGACACTTCGGGCCTCTTCTCTGTTCACCTTCAGAGAAGACAAGGGCAAAACACATCTAGATCTCTAGTCACTTGGTGTGGATCATGGACCTGCAGTATCACTCTGACTTCAGAGCTGGTTAGGAAATGAAAACTTACAGCAAGGGTTGTGGCTTACACCTATGTCCCAGCTACTTTGGAGGCTAAGTCAGGAGAGTCCCTTGAATTCACAAGTTCAAGGCTAGCTTGTAGCATTGCTGAGATACGGTCACCAAACAAACAACAAACCGTACATACAAAAGAAAATGAAATTTTTCATGTTCCTCTCTGCCTTCTAAGCCAGAATCTGTACTTTGCCTCAATCATACAAACTATCATCTAGGGATCTTGCTGTTTATGTTGCTTGTTCACATTGAAAAGCAAAGAACAAAGACACAAAAAATCGTCGTTCTGGGGTTAGAGCTTTAAAGGGGACAAGGAAATGTGAGTCAGCTAGATTATGAGCTATTTTGAAGACACCCCTGCCCCCAAACAGGTGGAGCAATAAATTCTCAAGCTATCCATTCCCCAACAGTCTCAGCAAGCAGCTCAGCCCTGTCTCTGATGTGGACTCAGAAGACCTTGTAGTCATCACAAAATCTAACCCAACTGTAGCCCACGTACAGGGCAGGGGAGGAGGCCATTCAGTGGTCTGGGGCCAGAGCTAGATTTTAGCATGATCGCGCTTGCCATCCAAGACACACTAATAGAAGAGAGCACTTCCCCTAGCTTGGGCTTTCAGTGGGGACACTGGCTCCCAGCAACCAATCTCTATTGGCACAGCTGTATGAGCACCAGTGTGTGTGCATTTTAATACAGGCACAAAAAATTCCAGCAATAACATCAGGTAGTAAAATTATGGATGACTTTTATTCTTTATACTTTTCTGTTTTTTCTATAATTAGTGTTTCTATATTTAATATTATTAAATTGTGTCAATATACAAATCTATAAATAACAAGGACTTTATTTTGAAACACAACTTAATACAAAGAAAAAGCATGGTAAAATACTAGTTTAGACATTTGTGCTGTAGATGATTGATTTTAGGGCATATCAGAGGGTTCCTAAGTTGACTGAGCAAGAGACTGGCAAGAACTGAAGATGGACAAGCCTTTATTCTGAAGATGAGTCAAAGGTCGAAATCTGAGTCTCTTGGAGTTGCCAGGAATTACCAAGGCCTTAACCTGAGTAACTGGGTTCATTTCTGGAAGCAGAGAATCTTAGAAGAATCTAAGAGATTGCAGAGCCAATCTTACCCTTTCCTCCTCACAAGAGGAACTTGAGGCCCAGAAAGATGAAGGCCCAGAACTCTGCATGTTTTCCAAGGCTTTTTCTCTGCATATGTCATTATTTCATCCTATACTCTAGTGAGTTATAGCCTCTCTTCTCTGCCCACAAAAGACTCAAGATATTCCTGCACCATTCATTGAACAAATGACTGAGCACCTACTGTATTCTAGGCACTTATCTAGGCCCTTAGAGTACATTAATGACGCCAAAGTCTCTGCTCTAATATGCAGATGAATTCACTGTGTTTATTCTCTCAGCAAATATTTATAACACCCTGTGTAAGGTCTATGCAATTTTATGGTCAAGGTGATCAATGTTTCTTTGGTTTGGCTTCCTCTCTTCCCTCCACTACGTCTTGTGGACATGGTGCATGTTCCAAGAATGAATGATCAAGAAGGTGGAGTTTGGGGTGGTGTGGGGGGTGCACTCACTGGTAGGGCACTTGTCTACTTTGTATGAAGCCCTGAGTTCCACCTCATGCAATTTTTTTTGAAAGATAGGAGGTATGGATCAAGTGATAGAGCACCTACCCCGAGTGAGAAAGACCAGCAAGATTGCAAGGCCTCAAGTTCAAGCCCCAGTACTGTCATCAATAAAAGATCACACTGCAATTTCAATGCCAAACCTGGCTCTGAAACCTTGATCCTATGTTAGCTGGGGGACCCCCCCCAGCTGCATTACCTCCAGTTCAAATCTTCCATCCCCTAGGGTATTGGATCACAGGGAAGAAGATCAAGGGCTAGGTGCCTGAGAAGATTTCCTGAGAGACCCATCCTACCAGGGTCTCCTTTCTGGGGACAGCTGTAAGCTTCGGACATTCTTGCTCCATAGCTTGGAGAAATGAAGAATGGGGACCTTCCCACCATCACTCCCTGCAGGGATTAGTCATCTAGAAATATATTTCATTTGTGTGTTAAAAACAATGTCACCAGGCATGAGCCCTCAGTATGCTGAGATCTGAGGATATCGGTTTGAAGCCAGCACCAGCAGCAAAGTCTGAGAGACTCTTATGTCCAATTAACCACCAAAAAGTGGAAGTGGAGCTGTGACTTAAGTGGAGTACCAGCCTTGAGAAAAACAGCTAAGGGATGGAAGTGGAGCTGTGGCTCAAATGGCAGAGCCGTAGCCTTGAGAACACAAGGTCTGCGACAACACCTAGGCCCTGAGTCCAAGCTTCATGACCAACACACACACACACACACACACACACACACACACACACACACACACACACACACACACAGAGAGAGAGAGAGAGAGAGAGAGACAGAGAGAGACAGAGAGAGATACAGAGAGAGACAGAGAGAAAGAGAGAGAGAACTAAAGAAGAGTGCTCAGGCCCTGAGTTCAAGTCCCAGGACTGGCACCAAAACCAAAACAAAGCCAGAATACATACATACATACATATATATAATATATGCAAAAACAAAGCCACTACTGGAACTGCCGAGCCATTAATTGTCTACTGTTCTCATGATCTGTTCCCTTAGCCAGAGGCAGCTTGGGCTTTTGGCAGTGAGCATTGCGAGCCCAGCAACCCGCAGCTGCATCGGAGCTCCCCCTGCCGTCCGTGGACCGTCCAGGCGCCACCGCTCGCTAGCGGGGAGGGGCCAGGAGGAGTGCAGGCGGGGGCTGCGCTGCTGCCAAACAACCTCCTGTTCCGGAGGTGCCTGAGGGACATTGACTCATCGCACCCGCTGTACCCGCCCTGGCCTCCCCCGCGGGCTCGCCGCCTCTGCACTCGCCTGGTGGCGCTCCAAGACGCACGGAGCTGTTCACACAAAAAAGCAACCCAAGGGCATCAACAACCCCCTCCCACCCCCCCCACCCCCCACAGTGCCACAGCGCGGCTGCACTAGACCCACCAGCGGGTGCCCTCACCCTTTTTGTACCAGATCATCATGCCAGCTTCCGGCGCTGGGAGCCCCTCGTTCACCTCCCTTGTCACATTAACCGGAATAAGTTTCATTTATTATACCGCCTAATACAGGGGAAATGGGGTGAGAGATAGGTGCGGTGAGAGCCTGGGTCAAGCATCTAAGGAGCATGTTAAGGACTTAGAACACCCAGTTATGTGTAACACCAAAGCTCATGCTGTATTGTCCTCCTAACCTTCTCCCACTGCTCACACACAGGAAGGTAACATTAGACTACATTATAGAAGATCTTGAAAATCAAGCACTATAATAAATGTAAGATACACCTATGAGCAGTGCCCATCCATGTCAGCAGAATGGAATATAGGTAAGAACTGAGCTGCTTGGTCAGATAGCATCTGAGCATGCCCAAGAAGCCAACCCTACTACTTGCTTGGGAAATGTCTGCAAGGTTCTTAGTAGACTTCAAAGCTGCCTCATGCTACTGGGTGCCTTTCTGGACCTACTGCTTGGGTAAGCAGCAGAGTGGGATGGGTGAGTCGCTGTGGCAGTCAGACCTACCTTCTTAGTATCTGTGACCATCCACACCACTGAGTGAACATGCTACTATAAGACAGTGTAGACTTATAGTTAGAATGAAGTTAAATAAGGGTGGCAGTCTCTGGGCCTCTATTCACCACTGTGACAAAAATGCCAAAGAACTGCGGAGTGTTAGATAGTGAGGGGACCTAAAGGCAGCCAGATCTATCTTAGAACTCACAACTGAGTCTTGATATGTTCCTTGTCCACATGTTTTCTTTGCTTGGATGTTTCTGAGCAGGAAAAGGAGGCATTGTCCTTATTTTGGGAGCATCACAGAGCAGTAAACTAAATGTCCAGAGTCAGGATTTATAATAAATATGTCTCTTAGAAGCCTAAAGTTCAGGCTTTTGCAAATGCCTGGGGGGGAGTATGTGAATGTTTTAACCTGAACATCTTTGATACAAGCCCTGGTGGTCTTTGTGAAGGAAAAAAATGATTGTACAGAGAAAGAAAAAAATATGAGATGTCCTTAAATAAATCTACAAATTTGTTGCCATTCCAAGCACATTTTTATAAGAATGTTTAATTGAAACTAACAAATTGATCCTAAAAGCCAAATGAAGACAATATGCATTTGAAGACAGAAAACAACTTTGGAGGAAAAAGACAATGAAAAATGACCTAACATGTAAGGAATAAAGTAGTTAATAGGGTATGGTATTGATACTGAATACAGGTAAAGAGTAGAAGAGAACACAGTCATCTAACCAACTTACATAAAGATGGATGATCAATAAACAATATAAGTGGCTTTTACAGACAGTAGTGAAAGAAGGGATTAGGCAATAAGTAATGTTGAAACAACTGGTTTTCTATTTGCAAAAACGACATTAGTAAAAACAGATCTCTAGTAAGACACAAAGTATGAGTATCAGCATTGAAGCATATATCACTACAGACCCTTCAGACATCAAATGAATAATGCGTGGATATTATTACACTAACATAAACTCCCTAAACCTGCCTAAGAATGAATAGATTTAAATAATCCTCTAGCTACTAAGAAAATCAAATTATAATTTAAAAACTCAAAATAAAAAAAATGTCCAAGTCTATATGGTTTCACCGGAAATCCTACCAAGTTTTTTTTAAAGGATTCTATCCCAATTCTACACAAATTAATCTACCCTAGTAGCAGTCCAAACAAAAGAAATCCCATGATCATAGAGATTGATAAATAAAGGCATTTGACAAAAATCCAACTCATGATAAAATTTTTAAAAAGTCTTCAAGAAATAGGGAATAAAAGGAATTTCAACTTGAATTCTAGAGCTTGGCAGACCTTACACCTGACTGGGAACACTCTTTTATAACAGTCATGCTAGTGCAGGCCTGCAATCCCAGGACTCAGGAGACTGAGGCTATCCTGGGTTATACAGGGAGAACCAATCTAAAAAAGAATCGTGAAAGTAGAATTGACAAATTGGATTTTGCCAAGGCTAGAAACTCTGGTAGGCATGGTGGGTACAGAGATCAGGAAGACTGAAGTTTGAGGCCAGCCCAAGCAGCAAATGCAAGACTGTCTGAAAACCGTCTGAAAGGACTAGGCATGTGACTCAAGTGGTAGAGCTCTTGCCTACCAAGCATAAGGCCCTGAATTCAAACCTTTGTACAGCACAATAAAAAGCTTTTGCTTTGTGTAAGATCCTGTTAAGAGGATGAAAAACAGCTAAAGACTAGGAGAAAATATTTGTAAACCATGTGTGACAAAAGACTAGAAGCTACAATGTATAAACAAATTTTAAAACTCTTACTTAAAAATGATGGCAACCCAACTTAAAAATGGTTTAAAGACACATATATAGTGAAGAAGCTACGTGGGTGGCACATAAATCCATCGGAGATGTTCCACATCAATAATTATTAAGGAAATAACAATTGGGAAACACTATTACTAATTAAAACTGCAATGAAGTATTACTACACACCTATTAGAATGGATCCTTTTTTGTTGGTATTATGATTTGAACTCTGTACTCCCTGAGTGTTAGGAGCCAAACTTGCAGCTAAATTCATTCTGACCTCTGGCTGTGCTGTTATCATCAGGATATGCGAGATGTAAGGACATTTGTTCGCTAGCATTTGTTCACAGCCACTATCTGGAATTCCTTTGCTATGTCCTTTGCTATGTCTGCCTTGTTATGTCTGCTGGAGTACATTCCTATGTTAATCAACCTCACCCTGTGTTTACTGTAATCAAATGTTGCAAACTTCAAAGCCTCTTTGTGTTCTTGAATTTTAGCAACCTATGCTATTCCCTGGTTTGAAAACTGCATATAAACTGGAAGTTAAGAATAAACTGGGCTGCAGTCTTGAGTTACAATCTGGAGATGCAGACCTCCTGTACCCCATCTTTGCCTCTTGTCTTTTTTCTCTTGTCTTGTATTTTTCCTTTTCTTTAATCCTCGCCCCCCCTCATTCAGGATTCCCTTTTCACTGCCGGCTGGCTGGGCAGACCTGAGCTCATTCAACTTGTCTGGTCACAGCTGGTACTCTACCACTTGAGCCACATCTCCAGCCTAGTTTTTGCTGGTTATTTCTGCAGATGTATTCTTATGGACTTTTCTGCCCAGGCTGGCTTTGAGCTGTGATCATCTGTATTTCAGCTTCTGGAACAGGTAGGATTACAGGCATGGGTCACCTGTACTCAAGCTTTAGAATGGCTTTTTTTTTTTTTTTGCAACATCCAGTGATCCTTCACGAATTATTGGTGAGAATGGAAAATGACCCAATAATCATATTCCTGAACATTTATCCTGAGGAAATGAAAATATGTTCACATAAAACCTGATGGGTGAATGTCCATAGCAGCCTCATTTGTAATAGTTCAAACCAGGGAACAATACAGATGCCCTTCAATTGGTGAACACATAAAACTATTTGTGATATATCCCAGATGTGGAAACAGAGTGCTTCCCAAAGGAACAAACAAACACACAGAACAGATCAACACCATGTTACCCAGATAAATTTCCAGGTAATTATGCTGACTGAAAGCAGTGACTGTTTACTGTCTAACTTTGTTGAAGACTAGGTCAGTGCTTGATCCAGTGCAGCAGGAGGTTGGGTGGGAGGGTGTGGCTATGTAGGGCAACCTAAAGGGCCTGATGTTAATGCTACTGTTCTGCATCTTGACCATACGTATCAGTGAGTGTCAGCATCCCACTTTGTACTATCCAAGGGTTTCATAAGAAGTTACCATTGAGAAAAAATGGAGAAAGGTACATGGGCTCCCTCTATTATTTCTTTTTCTTTTCTTTTAGTGGGTGTGTGTACTTAGACTTAAACTCAAGACCTCCTGCTCTTGATTAGTTTTTTCACTCAAGGCTGCACTCTACCACTTCAGCCACACTTCCAGTTCCTCTATTGTTTCTTAAATAGTACATGGATCGGGCTGGGAATATGGCCTAGTGGCAAGAGTGCTTGCCTCCTACACATGAAGCTCTCGGTTCGATTCCCCAGCACCACATATATGGAAAACGGCCAGAAGGGGCGCTGTGGCTCAGGTGGCAGAGTGCTAGCCTTGAGAGGGAAGAAGCCAGGGATGGTGCTCAGGCCCTGAGTCCAAGACCCAGGACTGGCCAAAAAAAAAAAAAAAATAGTACATGGATCTACAATGATCATAAAATGAAAAAGTTTACTTAGGAAAAATACGTTAGAACCACATGTCCCAACAAGGTAGGTTTCCAATACAGATGGTTAAGTGAAAAAAAAGCAAGTTACAACTCACTGTATGTAGTGCAACAGTATTAAGTAGCCACACAAAACTGTGCTATACTTAAGAATGATTTGGGAAAGGGTGCACACTCTACGCTCAGAATGGTGGTTACCCCTGTGAGTACAGGGTACCAGAAAGATGATTTTTAACAATAGCTAGATTTTTGTATATGTACTGGACCTGAGGCTAGGACTCAGGGCCTGGACCCTGTTGCTGAGCCTTTATTCTCAAGGCCAGAATTCTACGACTTTGAGCCACAGCTCCACTTCTGGCTTTTTGGTAGCTAATTGGTGGTAGTAATCTCTTAGAATTTCCTGCCTGGGCTATCTTTGAACTGTGATCCCATGGTCTCAGCCCCTTGAGCTAGGATTACAGGTGTGAGCCAGTGGAGCCTGGCCTGATTTTTTTTAACAGTGAAAATATATTCATGGGCTGAGGATGTACCTTGGTGGTAGAGCACTTGTTTAGCATGCACAAGGCCCTGGATTCCATCCCCAGCACTGGAACCACCACAACAAAATCATTATGTATTACTTGTCCCTTAAAACATTGTCCAGATCACAACTCCACTGTTCTGGGAATTTAAATCTTTTTTTAATGGACTTGATTTAGCCGTGATTCATAAACATTATGGCCAGGAGAGGCAGCTTACACTCCCATGTCTGTAAGCAATGGCTCTTGGGCCTGGAAATTTAGACAGAGGCCCCAGGAGCACCAAAGCTACCTTGCATTTAAAAAGTATCACTTGGAATAGGGGCTTCCCCACTACAGCTAACCATTCTTTAAATAATATACAAAGACCAGTGGGTGCTAAGCAATGTAGCAACAGTTCCCATAAGGCTTGAGCTGTCAAACTGTCATGTAAATTTCAGTCCTGGAGGCAGCAAGGCCACTCCCTCTTCATGCCTGAAAACATGGTGGCAAACATGGATAAAAGTTGGACCTCTGCAACTCATTGTATCATACTTACTCTAGAGTGGTCTCAGAGAATGCATCCTTTCACTCAATCCTTCATTCACTATTTATTGAGCACCTACTGGGTGCCCAGTACTAACAATAACAGTGACCCTGTCCTCTGGAAGCTCCCATTCTAGCCAAAGAGCAGATGGTGGGTAACATCAATGAAGAAATCACCTAGGAGGACACCAAACAAGAGGAAAGGAAGGTTTGAAACTTTAGAAATCCTGGCCAGAGATGGCCTTGAATTGAAGGTCACATTTTGGTGGATGTTGGAAGGAAGTGGGAAAGCCAGCCACAAAAATTATCTGGTTATGTGGCCAATTTCCATGTGCACCATCCAGATCTTTTCTACCCTTCACCCAATTCATGCCCTGGTAAACTGACCTTTGTAGGCTGCATTGACAGACTCCCTTGTCCTTTGACTGAGAGTCACGTTTGACCAATGGGAAGCACCTACAAAGAGATGAGAAGGAAAAGAAAGTGCAATTAGAGTTTCTTTTTCATCTCTTTCTATGCATAGTTTTCATGGCATTGTTTCATTCCACTACCAAAGACCACAGCTCCCATGGGGCAAAGCTCTTCACTAAGTAGCCCATTCTGGTTGTCAGGACCAATCCTACCCAGAACCCTGCCTGACACATGGAGTGCAGGAGGAATTTCAGGCAGAATGCAAGCACAACACACATGGCACACCTGAAGGATGGTCAGGAGAGCAGGATGACTGACATAGAGATAATGGTGGGCGGATCTGTAAGAGAAGGTGTTAAGAAGGTCAAGGACGGGCTGGGGATATGGCCTAGTGGCAAGAGTGCTTGCCTTGTATACATGAGGCCCTGGGTTCGGTTCCCCAGCACCACATGTACAGAAAATGGCCAGAAGTGGCGCTGTGACTCAAGTGGCAGAGTGCTAGCCTTGAGCAAGAAGAAGCCAGGGACAGTGCTCAGGCCCTGAGTCCAAGCCCCAGGACTGGCCAAAAAACAAAAAAAAAGAAGGTCAAGGAAGGTACATGATGTATGACCTTGAGGGGTACTACAGAGACTTTGACTTTTGGCCAGGTACAATGGCTAACGCCTGTAATGCCTGCTACTCAATAAAATAGATATCACTTGTAATCCCAGCTATTTGGGAAGGAGAGATCCAGAAGATTATAGTTTGAGGCCAGCTCTGGGTAAAAAGTGAGACCTTATCTTAACAAAGAAACTGAGTATGGTCGTGTGCACTTATGATCCCAGCTACACAGGAGGCATAGGTAGGATAATCATGGTTTGAGGCCAGTCAGTGGCAAAAACAAACAAACACAAATAATTCACAAGATCCTGTCTGAAAAATTATTAAAGCAAAAAAGGGCAGAAGGTGTGGATCAAGTGATAGAGAGCTTGCCTAGCACATGTAAGGCCCTGAATTCAAATCCCAGTACAGAGGGAGAGAGAGACACACACACAGAGACAGAGATAGAGTGAGAGTGAGAAGGCACAAGTGCTCTGTTACCCACTAGCCAAGTGATCTACCTCTGAACTACTTTCCCAGGCCAAAATGAGATGACAATTGAAGGATGCTGGCCAGAGGATTCACATACTCAAGAGCATGTCTAACTGCATCACCTTGATAACAAGGCTACTACAATAGTCCAAACAAGAGAGGACGGTGGCTTGGTTTCAAGAGATGGCAGAGGAAGTGGTGAGAAATCACCACATTTAGAATAGTTTGTGAGGGTGATGCAGAATTCTCTTTCATTAAGATGACCAGAGCACAAGACTAAACTCAGGACCAGAGCCTGACTTTTTCAAATGTCACCATCATTGTGCAGATCACTGAAAGCTGTCATACCTTAAAATTTCAGAAGATTCTGAACTTGGGTAGAACATAAAACTGTAGGCCCCAGGCCCTGCCCTAAAGGTTCTAGTCTTTTATAAGATGGTGCTGGATGTCATTTTGTCCTCTGCTCTGGATCTTTGGCTCCACTATAAGCTGGCCTAGCCATATCAGCATACTGTACCTCCTATCCTTTTCCCACTCTCACTTATAGGCTGACAGCACACAAAACACATTGATCAACCACTGAGTAGCTAGTGATTTGGTCCAAGAAGCCATCAGATAAGATGTGGCAAACTCTTCCAGTGATTTAAAAATAGGTCTGGGAATTCAGGTACACAGATCATACATCTGAGAAGAGAAAGGAAGGGGGAGGGAGCTTGAAACCCCTCCCCAGGTTGGGGATACTTGGGAAAAAGGCATCCTGGCAAGCTTTGGTTCCCACTGGATTCTCATTATAAAACATGTTGCTTTGAGCCAGGAGCTAGTGGCTCATGCCTGTAATCCTAGCTACTTAGGAAGCTGAGATCTGAGGATCATGGTTTCAAGTCAGGCCAGGCAAGAAAGTCCATGAGACTCTTATCTCTAATTAGCCATGAAAAAGTGGAAAGTGGAGCTGTGGCTCAAGTGGCAGAACTCCAGTCTTGAGCAATAAAGCTAAGGGACAACAACAAACAAAACAAAACATAACAAAAGAAGGGGGGCTGTTGTTTTGGATTCATGAGCTCTTAGCAAAGGCTTCCAGTTGGAAAGTAAAAACAGCACATGATTTTTGAGGGTTCATTCCAAAGCCAGGATAAACTGAGGGTATTTTGTTGATGTTCAAAGAAATCAATCCAAGGAGGTCCCACAGCCAAAGTCAGCAAGACTAGAGAACAAACTGCTTCCAACCGTAGGTCCCAGGCCTCTCAATAAGAGGATGGACGATCTTCATCAACCCTTTGCAACCAACCTTTCCAAACTATGTGCCCTTAGGCAAGATTCTTTTTTTTTATTTTTTCAAATTTTTATTATCAAACTGATGTACAGAGAGGTTACAGTTTCATACGTTAGGCATTGGATACATTTTTTTTTTCAAATTTTTATTATCAAACTGATGTACAGAGAGGTTACAGTTTCATACGTTAGGCATTGGATACATTTCTTGTACTGTTTGTTACCTTGTCCCTCATGCCCCCTCCCTCCCCCCCTTTCCCTCCCCCCCCCGAGGTGTTCAGTTCACTTACACCAAACAGTTTTGCAAGTATTGCTTTTGTAGTTATTTCTCCTTTTTTACCCTGTGTCTATCAAATTTGATATTCCCTTTGAATTTCCTACTTCCAATACCAGTAAACACGGTTTCCAATATACTCAGATAAGATTACAGAGATAGTGTAGATACAACCATAGGAAGGTGATACAAGAACATCATCAATAATAGAAACTACACATACACATAGGACGTTGAAAGTAGTTACAACTGTGATATAACAATTGTTTCCATAACATGGAGTTCATTTCACTTAGCATCATCTTATGTGTTCATAAGGGTATAGCTATTGGGCCTTGTGATGCTCTGCTATGGCTTGCCTAAACCTCTACTAATTATTCCCAATAAGGGAGACCATAGAGTCCATGTTTCTTTGGGTCTGGCTCACTTCACTTAGTATAACTTTTTCCAAGTCCTTCCATTTCCTTACAAATGGAACAATGTCATTCTTTCTGATAGAGGCATAAAATTCCATTGTGTATGTGTACCACATTTTCCTGATCCATTCATCTAGGGAGGGGCATCTGGGTTGGTTCCAGATTCTCGCTATGACAAATTGTGCTGCGATGAACATTGTTGTGCTGGTGGCATTACTGTGATTTTGTTTGTGGGCTTTTGGATAGGTACCCAACAGTGGGGCTGCTGGGTCATAGGGGAGTTCTATATTGAGCCTTCTGAGGAATCTCCATACTGCTTGCCAGAGTGGCTGAACCAGTTTACATTCCTACCAACAATGAAGTAGGGTTCCCTTTTGGCCACATCCCCTCCAACAATTGTTATTATTAGTTTTCTTGATATATGACATTCTTGCTGGGGTGAGATGGAATCTCAATGTTGTTTTGATTTGCATTTCCTTTATGGCCAGTGATGTAGAGCATTTTTTCATATGCCTATTGGCCATTCTCACTTCCTCATTAGAGAAGTTTCTTTGTAAGTCTTTAGCCCACTTGATGAGGGGGCTATTGGTTCTTTGCGGTTTTGTTTTGGAAGAAGGTAATTTTTTTAGTTCTGCATATATTTTAGAGATGAGGCCTTTGTCTGTTGAATGTCCGGTAAAGATCTTCTCCCAGTCTGTGGGCTTTCTGTTTATCTTGAGAGCTATGTCCTTTGCCGTGCAGAAGCTCTGCAGTTTGATGCAGTCCCATTTGTCCAACCTTTCTTTGATTTGTAGCCTTTCAGGGTCTTTGTTAAGGAAGTTCTGTCCTGTGCCAAGGAGCCCAAGTGTTTCTCCTACTCCTTCCTTTAGTGTTTTCAGGGTGCCTGTTTTGATTTCAAGGTCTTTAATCCATTTGGAATTGATTTTGGTGCAGGGTGATATATAAGGATCTAGTTTTAGTTTGTTGCATGTGTTGAGCCAGTTTTGCCAGCACCACTTGTTAAAGAGGCTATCTTTCTTCCATACTATTGTTTTAGCTCCTTTATCAAAGATTAAGTAGGCGTAGTTCTGTGGGTTCAATTCTGGGTCTTCAATTCTGTTCCATTGGTCTTCAGGCCTGTTCCGGTGCCAATACCAAGCTGTTTTTATTACTATAGCTTTATAATACAGCTTGAAGTTGGGTATTGTAATTCCTCCAGCACTGTTCTTTCTGCTTAGGAGTGTTTTTGCTATTCTAGGTCTTTTATTGTTCCATATGAATTTCTGGATTGCTTCCTCTATTTCATTAAAGAATGGTGTTGGGATATTAATGGGTATTGCATTGAATTTGTAGATAGCCTTTGGCAATATTGCCATTTTGATTATATTGATCCTCCCAATCCAGGAGCATGGGAGGTTTTTCCATTTTCTTAGTTCTGACTTAATTTCATTTTTCAAGCTTTTAAAGTTCTCATCAAAGAGGTCTTTCACTTCTTTGGTTAAGGTTATTCCCAGGCATTTTATGTTTTTGGGGGCTATTGCAAAAGGAGTTGCTTTCCTGATTTCAGCCTCGGTCTTGGGGGTCGTTAGCATAGAGAAAGGCCGTTGATGTTTGAAGGTTTATTTTATATCCTGCAACTTTGCCAAAGTTTTGGATCAGCTCTAGTAGCTTGGGGGTAGAGTCTATGGGATTCTTTAGGTATAGGATCATGTCATCTGCGAAGAGAGAAAGTTTAACTTCATCTTTTCCTATTTGGATCCCCTTTATATTCTCTTCTTGCCTAATTGCTCTAGCTAGGAATTCTAGTACTATGTTGAAGAGCAGGGGAGAGAGTGGACATCCCTGCCTTGTTCCTGATTTTAAAGGGAATGGCTTTAGTTTTTCACCATTTAGAGTTATGCTTGCTGTTGGTTTGTCATAAACTGTCTTGATTATATTCAGTAATGTTCCCTGGAATCCCAGTTTTTCCAGGGCTTTTAGCATAAATGGGTGCTGGATTTTATCGAACACTTTTTCCGCATCCAGCGATAAAACCATGTGGTTCTTTACCTTGCTCTGGTTGATGTGGTGGATTACATTAATTGACTTGCGTATATTAAACCAGCTTTGCATCCCTGGGATGAATCCAGTTTGATCATGGTGTATGATTTTTTTGATGATCTGTTGAAGTCGATTGGCCAGAATTTTGTTGAGAATTTTTGCATCTATTTTCATCAGGGAGATTGGTCTGTAGTCCTCTTTCCGTGATGAGTCTCTGCCTGGTTTTGGGATGAGGGTTATACTGGCTTCATAAAATTAGTCTGGTAGTGAATGTTCTCTTTCAATTTCATTGAAGAGTTTGAGAAATATTGGAGTGAGTTCTGTTTTGAAGGCCTTGTAGAATTCTGCGGTGAATCCGTCTGGACCTGGGCTTTTCTTGGATGGGAGATCATTTATTGCCGTTTCTATTTCAATACTGGATATGGGTCTGTTTAGAAGGTTTAAGTCTTCATGGTTGAGTTTGGGGGTATCAATTTTTTCTAGGAAATCATCCATTTCTTCCAAGTTCTCGAATTTGTTGGCATAAAGGTTTGCAAAATAGTCCCTTATTATTTTCTGAATTTAGGATATTTCTGTGGTGATGTTACCTGTTTCATCTCTTATCTTGTTTATTTGAGTGTGCTGCCTTCGTTTTTTGGTCAGGTTTGCCAGGGGTCTGTCTATCTTGTTGATTTTTTCAAAGAACCAACTCTTTGTTTTGTTGATTCTTTCGATGGTTTTTTTCGTCTCTAATTGATTTAATTCTGATTTGATTTTAATTATTTGCTTCCGTCTATTGACTTGGGGTTTGGCTTGCTGTTCTCGCTCCAGAAAATTAAGGTGCTTCCTTAAATTACTGAGTTGCTGTTTCTCCAGTTTGTTGATGTATGTACTCAGAGATATAAATTTTCCTCTGAGTACTGCCTTTGCTGTGTCCCAAAGGAGCTGGTACTTTGCGTCCTCAACTTGGTTGAAGTCCATAAACATTTGAATTTCCGTTTTAATTTCTTCAATGATCCACTGATGGTTCAGCAGTGTGTTCTTTAGTCTCCATGAGTTGTGGGATTTTCTGTGGTGGCTGAATGAGTTGAGCTCTAATTTTATTCCATTGTGGTCTGAAAGAATGCAGGGAATGATTTTGATACTTCTGAATTTGTACAGATTTTCTTTGTGCCCTAAGATGTGATCTATTTTGGAGAATGTTCCATGTGCTGCCGAAAAGAATGTGTATTCTGTCCTTGCTGGGTGGAATATTCTGTAGATGTCGATTAAGTCTAGTTGGTCTATGCAATTGTTTAGTTCTGTGGTTTCTTTGTTCAGTTTTTGGCATGTTGATCTGTCCAGAGGTGATAGTGGAGTGTTAAAGTCCCCCACTATCATTGTGTTTGGGTCTATGAATGTTTTTAGAGCCAGTAGTGTTTGTTTGATGAAGTTGGGTGCTCCTGCATTTGGTGTGTAGATATTTAGGATGGTTATTTCTTCCTGTTGGAGAGATCCTTTTACTAGTATGTAGTAACCTTCTTTGTCTCTTCTTACCTTTTTTAATTTGAAGTCAATTTTGTCTGATACTAGGATTGCAACTCCAGCCTGCTTATGGGGGCCATTTGCTTGATAGATTTGTTTCCAGCCTTTCACTTTTAGAAGATGGTTACTTTTGCTGGATAGATGTGTCTCTTGGAGGCAGCAGAAAGATGGATCTTGATTTTTGATCCAACTTATGAGCCTATATCGTTTGATTGGAGAATTAAGTCCATTAATGTTGACAGTTAGGATTGAGAGGTGATCGTTTGTTCCTTTCATTATCACTATCTTGTTTAAAGCTGTGTCTTCCCATTTCTTGATCTAGTGTTTACTAATTAGGGTTCATTTCTCTGTCTGTGTTGGGATCTTGATTATTTTCCCTGTATAGTACATCTTTTAGGATTTTGTGTAAAGCTGGTTTGGTGGAGATATATTGTTTCAGTTTTTCCTTATTGTGGAAGACTTTTATTTGACCTTCGGCTATGAAGGAGAGTTTGGCTGAGTACAGAATTCTTGGTTGGTAGTTATATTTATTTAGAGTTTGGTATACTTCATTCCAGGCTCTCCTTGCTTTCATAGTCTCTGCTGTGAAGTCTGGGGTAATTCTGATTGCTTTTCCTTTATATGTGATTGTTTTCTTTGCCCTAACAGCTTTGAGTATTTTTTCCTTGCACTCTGCTGAAGCTGTTTTGATCACAATGTGTCAGTGGGAAGTCCTATTCTGGTCTGGTCGATTTGGGGTTCTAAATGCTTCTTGTATGTGTATAGGCCTTTCCTTCTGGATGTTTGGGAAGTTCTCAGCTAATATTCTGTTAAATAGGTTGCCTATCCCATTAACCTCTTTCTCCAAGTTTTCCTCAATACCTATTATCCTTAAATTGGGCTTCCTGATTGTGTCTTGAATCTCCTGTAGCGATCTGTTTTGTTGATTGGACTGGATTTGTATTGATTTTTGATCTTTCTCCATAGAATCTAAGGAATCTTCAGTTCCTGAGATTCGATCCTCTGCTTCAGTTAGTCGGGACTGTAGGCTAGCTACTTGATTTCGAATCTCTTTTCCTTCTGACTGGTCTTTCCTGATGATTTCCATGTCATTTCTTAGGTCCTGTATGGACTTCTTTACTTCATTAACTTCATTACTTTGGTTTTGAGTGTTGTCTATCATATCTTTAAGCTGGGTAGCTATCTTTTCATTTGACTCTTGAAGCTCATTTATCTTTCTATTTGTGGATGCCATGAAATTCTCCATTAATTTTTGCTTTGCCTCCTCACGCTCTAACATAATTGACTGAAGAGTTTCAAACTTTTCATTTATCATGTTTATCAGTAGACTTTGTAGAGCATTTTGGGGGTTTTCTTCTATGTTTTTGATTGACTGCTCTGCTTCCTGCTTGTTTTGAGTGGGGGATAATACTTCATTGTTTGCCATCTTTCTTGTGTTTCTTCTGCCCATTTGAATTGGGAATGCCAGTCTACCAGCACCTGTGAGCACGGTTTAAGACCCAAAGCAGCCCTTACCAAGCACTGTTGTGTAAATCTTACAATTTCACAATTATATACAGATAACTTGTATACCTATCTATAAAGATAGATTTGGTGTTCCTAAAGAATACAATTTCAATATAACAACCGATCCTGGGCCCTGTATTCAGTAGTTACTTATTTACTGTTAAAACCCTATATGCAATTCTTGTTTTTATATTAAGTTCTTTTAGGACTGGCTTTCTCTATGAACCCCTTTGATTAACTCGTATTAAGCTGGGATACCCTCTATCCAATAACCAGGAGTCAATGGAACCTGGAGGTCCAGGCAGTAAGTCAGGAGGGTAAGTTGGAGGTAGTAAAGAGAATAGAGTAAAATGTATTGGGGGGGTGGTGATTTTGGTTTAGTTTCAGTGACGTGGAAATGTGGAGAAGAGTGGAATCAGTAGAAAGAACAATGTTAAAATGACAGACACTGGAGAGTTAGCAGAGAAGGGTGGAGGTGTTATTTATAGGAAAGTAATTTTTAAAGGAAGAGGACGCAATGAGAGAAATAAAGTAAAAATACTGGAAGACAGATACACAAAACAGAGAAAAATTATTTATAAAGGAAGCATACGTAAATAAAAAGGAAAATAACAGAAAAGGAACAACACAAACAAATAAACAAACACAAAAAAAACTTGATAAAACAAACCGGTAAAAATGGAAAACAAACAAAAAACAAACAAACCAAAAAAAAAATAACCAATGATGTTTCAGATGTGAAAAAATTAAAAAAAAAGTTTAAAAAAATGTTTGAAAAGAAAAAGAAAAAGAAAAAGAGAGAGAAAAAAAAAAAAAGGGTCCTCCTTGTTTGGGTGGTTTCTCCCCAGTCTCTGGTTTCCCTGCAATGGACTGCAGTCTATTTTCCTGATTGGCTGGTTTGACTTGATTTCAGTTGGCAAGGGGTGGATCTGTTCTGACCCTTCTCCCCTGTTGGTGCAATCGTGGGTCTCTGAGGTTCGCACAGCTTGCAGGCAGGCCTTGGTCGTCCTCTGTAGATGGGGAGGTGAGCAGTCTCAGGAACTGTGGCGGCTCTGTCTGCTGTGGGGCCGCTGCCTTTTTTTTTTTTTTTTTTGGGCCAGTCCTGGGCCTTGGACTCAGGGCCTGAGCACTGTCCCTGGCTTCTTCCCGCTCAAGGCTAGCACTCCGCCACTTGAGCCACAGCGCCGCCTCTGGCCGTTTTCTGTATATGTGGTGCTGGGGAATCGAACCTAGGGCCTCGTGTATCCGAGGCAGGCACTCTTGCCACTAGGCTATATCCCCAGCCCAGGGCCGCTGCCTTTGATGCCTGGTCTTGACTAGGCTGTGAACTCAGCAGGGCGGGGCGCCTCTGGCCTGTTTTGCTCTGCTGATTGTTGCTTGCCTGTGGGAGGCGGCCTCCTTGGCATAGGTGGGTATGGAATGCAGCTCCGTTTTGGGCTGGGAATTGGGCTTCCTCTGTGATGGGACTGTTTAGCTGTCCCAGGAACTGTTTGTTCCTCCGTCTGGTGTTTCCGTGCCCCTGGTAGCTGCTCGCAGCTTTTGCTTTAAGTTTAGAAGTTCCGGCGGGCAGGGCGGGGCATCTCTGGCTAAGCCCCGGACTCGCCTCCCGCCAGGGCAGGGGGCGTTCTTCTGGGCGGGGCTGGTTCTCACTGATTCCGCCCCTCCTGCCCTTTTCAAAGATGGCTTTTTTGACCTCGCTTTCCCCAGGCCCGCTTCAGTTCCAGTCTGGTCTGACCCTATGCCAGTGGCAAAGATGGCGCTTTGCTCTGGCGGTGGGGACAGGGATGCCTTCCAGAAGCTGGACTGTGGGCACAAGTGAGGATAACTTTTGTGGGGTACTCACTCTGTCTCTGCGATGTCAGGTCCTCCTTGCTCAGCTGCCGTCTGGAGTATTTAACGCTTTAGCTGTGTGGAGTGCGGGGGGGGCTGTGCCCAGCACTGTGCCGGAGCCGGCGCTGGCACGGCGGCGGGATGCCGCCCGGAGCTCAAATCTGTGTTTTCAGACCAGCAAAGTCGATTTTTCCTTCCTGGCCAGAATCCCTGTACTGTTAGAACTTACTTTGGCTGTCTTTCTAGGAGTAACAGTTTCTATGGGGTGAGAAAACTACGATATCGGAGGGAGCTCTGCAAGGGCTCTGCTTCTCCTCCGCGTCTTCCTCGGGACCCCTCTGGATACATTTCTTGTACTCTTTGTTACCTTGTCCCTCATGCCCCCCTCCCTCCCCCCCTTTCCCTCCCCCCCCCCGAGGTGTTCAGTTCACTTACACCAAACAGTTTTGCAAGTATTGCTTTTGTAGTTATTTCTCTTTTTTTTACCCTGTGTCTCTCAAATTTGGTATTCCCTTTGAATTTCCTACTTCCAATACCAGTAAACATGGTTTCCAATATACTCAGATAAGATTACAGAGATAGTGTAGGTACAACCATAGGAAGGTGATACAAGACCATCCTCAATAATAGAAACTACACATACACATAGGACGTTGAAAGTAGTTACAACTGTGATATAACAATTGTTTCCATAACATGGAGTACATTAAACTTAGCATCATCTTATGTGTTCATAAGGGTATAGCTATTGGGCCTTGTGATGCTCTGCTATGGCTTGCCTAAACCTCTACTAATTATTCCCAATAAGGGAGACCATAGAGTCCATGTTTCTTTGGGTCTGGCTCACTTCACTTAGTATAACTTTTTCCAAGTCCTTCCATTTCCTTACAAATGGAAAAATGTCATTCTTTCTGATAGAGGCATAAAATTCCATTGTGTATATGTACCACATTTTCCTGATCCATTCGTCTATAGAGGGGCATCTGGGTTGGTTCCAGATTCTCGCTATGACAAATTGTGCTGCGATGAACATTGTTGTGCTGGTGGCATTACTGTGATTTTGTTTCTGGGCTTTTGGATAGATACCCAAAAGTGGGGCTGCTGGGTCATAGGGGAGTTCTATATTGAGCCTTCTGAGGAATCTCTATACTGCTTGCCAGAGTGGCTGAACCAGTTTACATTCCCACCAACAATGAAGTAGGGTTCCCTTTTGGCCACATCCCCTCCAACAATTGTTATTATTAGTTTTCTTGATATATGACATTCTTGCTGGGGTGAGATGGAATCTCAATGTTGTTTTGATTTGCATTTCCTTTATGGCCAGTGATGTAGAGCATTTTTTCATATGTCTCTTGGCCATTCTCATTTCCTCATCAGAGAAGTTTCTTTGTAGGTCTTTAGCCCACTTGATGAGGGGGCTATTGGTTCTTTGCGGTTTTGTTTTGGAAGAAGGTAATTTTTTTAGTTCTGCATATATTTTAGAGATGAGGCCTTTGCCAGTAAAGATCTTCTCCCAGTCTGTGGGCTTTCTGTTTATCTTGAGAGCTATGTCCTTTGCCGTGCAGAAGCTCTGCAGTTTGATGCAGTCCCATTTGTCCAACCTTTCTTTGATTTGTAGCCTTTCAGGGTCTTTGTTAAGGAAGTTCTGTTCTGTGCCAAGGATCCCAAGTGTTTCTCCTACTCCTTCCTTTAGTGTTTTCAGGGTGCCTGTTTTGATTTCAAGGTCTTTAATCCATTTGGAATTGATTTTGGTGCAGGGTGATATATAAGGATCTAGTTTTAGTTTGTTGCATGTGTTGAGCCAGTTTTGCCAGCACCACTTGTTAAAGAGGCTATCTTTCTTCCATACTATTGTTTTAGCTCCTTTATCAAAGATTAAGTAGGCGTAGTTCTGTGGGTTCAATTCTGGGTCTTCAATTCTGTTCCATTGGTCTTCAGGCCTGTTCCGGTGCCAATACCAAGCTGTTTTTATTACTATAGCTTTATAATACAGCTTGAAGTTGGGTATTGTAATTCCTCCAGCACTGTTCTTTCTGCTTAGGAGTGTTTTTGCTATTCTAGGTCTTTTATTGTTCCATATGAATTTCTGGATTGCTTCCTCTATTTCATTAAAGAATGGTGTTGGGATATTAATGGGTATTGCATTGAATTTGTAGATAGCCTTTGGCAATATTGCCATTTTGATTATATTGATCCTCCCAATCCAGGAGCATGGGAGGTTTTTCCATTTTCTTAGTTCTGACTTAATTTCATTTTTCAAGCTTTTAAAGTTCTCATCAAAGAGGTCTTTCACTTCTTTGGTTAAGGTTATTCCTAGGTATTTTATGTTTTTGGGGGCTATTGCAAAAGGAGTTGCTTTCACTTAGGCAAGATTCTAAGATGTAAAATTGACACAATCATGTCCTCACAGAGTAGCATGCTGAGCTCTTATGTCAAACTTGTCTGGTAGGGGCTCCTTGAACTTTAGCTGCTCAATATGTGTTTCTGCTCTCCTCATGCCCCCTTTTCTTCATTAGGACACAGGCCTGTGGTATGAAACAACTATGTAGTGCCAATGGCTCCTGGTACTCTAGAAAAATGCTCTGAGGGAACTTTCCAGTTCCCACATACCAATGCTTCTTTTACTCAAAAGGCATCCTGGGCAGCTAGCATTTGATCTCAGCAGGAAAAAGTTTCATATACATCTTGGCACTGAAGGGCACTAATGTCCATTAATTTACTGTATACTTAGCTGACCTGCCAAAACAGCAGCATTCATACCAATAATCCACATCTTATTCCACTCCAGGTTACCTAAATAACTTATTATGCCTAGGGTCTTAGGGCAGAGCTCCCCCTCCCAGCTTTCTCCCATCCAAGTACTAACCAGGCCCCATCTTGCTTAGCTTCCAAGATCAGATCAGCTCTAGCACATTCAGGGTAGTACGGCTGTAGGTGAATAGCTTCCTACTACACATTACACACACTGCGTGTGCGTGTGTGTGCATGCATGCATGTGTGTGTGTGTGCTGGTACCAGAGTTTGAAATTAGTGCTGCATATTTGTACAGCTTGATGGCTCTGCTAGCCATGCCTTGAGCCATATTTCCAGCCCTAAGCTCTCTCTCTCTCTCTCTCTCTCTCTCTCTCTCTCTCTCTCTCATTCTCTCTCCCCCCTCTCTCGGTACTGGGACTTGAAATCAAGACTGACACTCTATCACTGTCTTTGAACTGCGATCCTCAGATCTCAGGCTCCTGAGTAGCTAGGATTCTAGGCGCATTCCACTGATGCCCAGCATGCTTTGACCTTTTCAACCTCCCCTCTCTTCTCCACTGTACTCTTTCTGCTGGTCCCTAGCCTTGGCTCTCTGTCTTGCCTCTCAGCCCTGTTTTGCCTCCATCTTCCTTAGCTCTTTCACAAAGCCTCATGCAAACACTGCAGTTATAGGCAAAAACAGTTGAAAGTGGCCCAAGCAGATCACTGCCAAGCTTGCAGGGAACCATTCCATTTTCCTATGGCTTTGTCATCCCGGCCCATCTCCAGTTCCACCATCCATCCTTTCCACTGAGCTAGGTGATTAGATTGCACAGCCAATGAAGAACTGTACTTGCCTCTGAGATGCATGGGCCAGAGAGGGAGACAGACAGCTGGCTCTGTGATGGCTGTGAGAAGCTGGACTGGTGTTTGTGTAGAGGGGAGGGGACAGAATGTGCCTGCCTCTGAGATCTTAAGACAGGTGGCTTAAGCTGAGCTTTGATGGATGCGTACGACATTTGCCGATAGAGGAACAATCAAAGGGCATCCCAGAAGTATACATGCTTCAGTTCCCGATCAGGGAACAAAAAAAAAAAAAAAAAAAGAAGAAGAAGAAGAAGAAGTATACATGCCATGGAAGAGAGAAGGGCAGTGTGTATTTAGTGCTCTGGGAGAAAGGAAAACGTGGTGCCTGGAAAAGGGTATATAGAGCCAGGTGGCCAAGAATGTACAGGATCTCATGGGGAAGCAGAAGGTTGGGCTAAGCATCTTGGCCCCTTGCTTGGTGTCTGTTAGGAAGGGAAATAATGAAAACTATGTCTGAAGATCACTCTGACTGGTAGTGTGGCTCAGTGGTAGAGTACTTGCCTAGCATGTGTGAGATATTGGATTGGTTCATTTTCACCCCTGAAAATAAATTATTCTGGAAGGCAGAGAACCAGAAGAAAGATGGCTAGTCAGGAGACAATTATTGCCCATGGTCTTAACAAACTGGGGTCCTAAACTGGGATGCTGACTATGGGAACAGGAGCAAAGGGATAGAGAATGGTGTCTGTTTCTTCTCCATCAGGCCTTTATCCCTGATTTGTTCTTCACCTTTCCCAATACCTTCTCTTGTGACTGTGCACAGGGCCTGAGCCTCAAGTCCATCTCCCATGGCAGGGTGTCCTCACCTCCAATTTGTCTTGGGATCTGACCTCTCATCGGGTCATAGGATCAGATCTTGGCTGCCTTCTGGGAATTTCCAAGTAATTCTGGGACAAGAATGTCCTACATTGCCACACTGCTGCCTTGCCTCTGGGCCCTGACCCAACTCCACAGAACTGCAGACGTCAGCTGCCTGGGGGTTTCTGGGGCCTAACCCAGAACCAGGAAGATCATTTTACATGGTTCTTGGGCAAACATGATTTCCTGGTTTACATCATCAATTGATATGCACGCTTGGAGGATTCAGCTTGGTCACCTAGTGGCAATGCCCTTCCTTCACTGTCTACTGTCAAGTTCCTTAGTAGTGGCATTTAATCAGGCCTTTACCCTCCTATCCTTCAGAAAAATCTAGAAATGTGTGCAAGTGGTCACAATGACTCTTGAGTATAAATGGCATTTAGGAGAAGAGAGTCAGGACATTAAACATCATGCAAGACAAAGAAGAGCTCTACACTTAAAAGAATTGCTTCACATCAGTTGGGTATGGTGGCGTATGCCTATAATCCCAGCTACATGGAAGTATAAGCAGGAGGATCTCTGCCAGCTTGGCCTGGGCAAAAACGATGAGACCCTATCCAAAAGAAAACCAAAGCAAAATTGGGTTAGAGGTGTGACACAAGTGGGAGAGTGCCTGCCTAATAACCTGAAGGCTGAGTTCAAACTCCAGTGGTTTGATACACACACACATACACACACACACACACTCATCACAAGTGGGCCAAGAGTACAGTAGTCTCCCCCTTATCCATGCCTTTAAATTTTTTTTGCAGTTTCAGTTACTATCAACTACAGTGAAAAAATATTATATGGAAAATTCCAGAACTAAATACTTCCTAGTTTTGTCTGTCATCTCTTATGGTGCCTAATTAATAGATTAAATTTTATCGTAGGTATGTGTGTATAGGAAACAACATGGGAACAGATAGGTCTGGATACATAAAGAGTTTAGGTATCCACTCAGAGTTTTAGAATACATCCCCGGTGGATAAAGGGATTATTGGAATTTCATTGGAAAACACTAGGACCGTGAGCTCAGAGAGGCAGAGACTGTGAAATCCTTGACTGAGTCCCCAGTGTGCGGCAGCATGTCACAGAACAAAAGAATGTACAATTAGTGTTTTGTTTTATTTTTAGATTAATAAATCAAGTTATTGCTTCATAAACCAACACCTCCTGAGCCAAATGCTTGGCTCTGGGAAAGAGGTGGAGAAGTCTTAGGGCCATGCTGGGAACAATGCCAGCCTTAGGTGGATACAGGAAAAGGTAATCTGGAATGCCTGGAGCACATCACCTTCCATGACTAGCAAGGGACCCCCAACTAGGGAGGAGAGCTCACAAGCTGAAGGCTGAATATCCATTCATCCCTCCCACAAACACTTGAGTTTGTACAGAAAATGTTTCAAAGCACATTTTCAGATATGTTCATGCTGGAAGGCTGGGTTGGGGCTGGTAGTAAAAGTTAAGGGCCTGAGAGGTTCCTGCCCAGCTAGAGCCAGAGCAGACAGACCCAATCAGACAGTCTCCTGGGACCAGGGGTGCTGGTGTGGATGGAAATATGCGCCACATGGCCTGAATTGCAGGGCTGGCCTCTGGCTCCCACAGCCCCAAACACTTCCAGATGGATTTATTTATAACTCCCAAAACTGAGGCAGTGCTCACTCAGTTGCTTTTCCTTCCTCCCCTCCCCACTCCCAAGAAAGCCTTGGGTACCCCGCCCCTCTCCACTCCAGAAACCAACAGGGGACAGGGAATGTGCAGCTGCTGAACCCCAGCTGGGAATCTTGGTCATTGCCTGTCCCCTAGGTGGCAACAGCAGCCCATGGTGTGAATTGGTGTGAATGTGCCTGCAGAGCCTGGCAATCTTCCTGCCCATGGCTGGTTAGATTTTCCAGATGGCTCTTGCATGGGTGGTTGGAGCCACACTCACCCTGGCAAGTTTCACTTCAGGACTGCCTCCACTTTCTTTGTATGAATAAAAATTGTTATTATAAAGGTGATGTACAGAGGAGTTATCATTTCATAATCTATTTTAAAACATATTATCTTTAGTTGTACAAACAGTTTCAATTCAAAAAGTTAGATTATGAGTACAATGCATGTTGATCAATGTCACCCTTTGCAGTGTTTTCCCTCACCTATCCCAATCTCACCCTTTCCCTCAAGTTACCGGGTTCTGTTTTCACACATGAATATTGAATATAATAATTGTATTCACTCACCCTTCCTCTCTCTATTTGCCTGTTCACTGCCTCCACTTTCTAAAGCAAGTCAGTCTTCTCATTCTGTCTTTGGTAACTGCTGAGCCTCCTCCCTTCCATCTTCTCCCACACAAGACACTGCTTCTCACTGTACACATATTCAGACACTTTGGACTATGACTTTGTCCAATTCTGACAGCTTCTTTTTTCAAACAGAACACAGCTCTGAAAGTTTGTCACATAGCAAGTTAAATAGCAGAAACAGAAGGAAAGGCAAAGGCCTATCCCTGATGCTATTGGCTCCTGAACTCAGTATCCTCATGTGTGAAGTGGGACAGATGCCTGGCAGGTGGCACAGTTAAATTTCTGTCTCTCAGTTACTCTGAGCACATGTTGGTTCTGTCATTCACTGGCTGGGTGACCTTCTAGGAGCCACTTTCTTCTCCTAACTCAAGTTCTTCATATTTCTTTCAAGGATTAAAAAGATAATGAATTGAAGTGGCTCTGTAAATTGTCTGTAGGAAGCCCTCAATAAGGAGGAAGGAAAAGTTGTGTGCCAGTAGCTCATGCCTATAATTCTCCTGAGATATAAGATTCATGGCCCTGGCAGGAAAAGTCCATGGGACTCTTACTTCTCATTAATCACCACCAAAAATAAAAGCTGGAAGTGAAGCTCAAGTGTTAGAGTGCTGGCATTGAGTACAGAAATTCAGGGACAGCATGTAGGCCCTGAGTTTGAGCCCCAGGACTGGTGCCAAAAATTAATAATAATAATAATAATAATAATAATAATAATAATAATGAGGAAGGAACAGGGCTAAGAGTATAACTCAGGAGCAGAGCATATGGCCCTAGGTTCCATCTCCAGCACCACAAAAACACAGTAAGGAATATGATAGCCTATTGTTCTGTTGCATTATTACAGAGTTTACAGCCCACAGCTCTTGAAATATGACCAGGCCTAATGCAAACATTACCATGACTTCTCACACATAGAGAGGCAAATCTGAGCTGGGAGAGATATAACAGCTTGGGAAAGAGAATTCTTATAGGAAGACACAAAGTATTTGGGCCCAGACCTAGATGATTCTAAAAGATTCTAATGTCAAGATTTCCCCTTTGCTGAGATTGCCCTGCCTTCCTCAATCATAGTATTCCCACTCCTTCCTTTAGGGCTGACCCGGAGCACCCTCATGTCCAGAGGTTTAGGTCACCCAGCATCTTGGAGAGGTCTGGAGGACTTCGATGGCCCTGAGGCTGAGGTCTTCTCACTTTCTTCATCTCCTAGTTCTAACCGGAATGAAATTTCTAGCATCATATCTGCTTCCTATAAATCCTCTTTGCCAGCAAAGTGACTCATTACGTCTGGAGAGTTCCCCCATTCAAGGGTCCAGATGTATTTCCCTGCAGCTGTTCAGCAACACAAGACACCAGACTTCTGCCTCTGTGGGAGCCTTTGGCATTTGGCACATCCCTTTCTGCTTGCTGCTGTGCAATTCACCACGCCTAATTTCTCCATGTTTTCCCACCTCACACCATAGCCTGCCAGAGTGCCACAGTGATAACAGGCAGAAGTGAACTGCAAGTTCTGGGTGCACATAGACAAGGGACCAATGGTGCTTCTGTCAATTCAATGTGACTCACCAAATGGGCCCCCAAATCCCAGCATTTAGGTTTCATCTGTTTTTATTCCCTTGTCTTTTCATCGAGCTGCCCAGGAGATTTCAAATTCTGCGTAGTCCACAAATAAGTGAACGGTTATCTGATAAATGCCCACCACTGAAAGGAGCTTAATAAATGCTCACTCTATCCAAACAAAGGAGCTCAGAGTTTGTGCACAAACTCCTAGAGTCCCAGAGGCAACTTCTCCCTATTTTCAGAAGCTTCTTTAGGTGCTTATGACAAAAACCACTCGTTCTACAGCTCTAGTCCTCCAGTGCAGGCTCTCTGCGCCTCAGTTTCCCTTCTGTGACATGAGAACAATATCACTTATCTCTCAATGTTATTGTGAGGTAGCTAGTAATGAGTCATGGACGTGGCAGTCCCTAAATAAACGTGACATTACAAAGATGGTCCTTGCAGCAAAAGTAAAATTCTGAGACACTATAGAATCATCTAGAAGAAAATCATTTTTCCTCTCAATATTGGGGAGGCATCTAGTACATACATAGCAACATGGGATAAACAAAATAATTAAACTAAAGTCTCTTTCCTACAAAAGACTGTAGGACAGATAGAAATTTAGTCAAGTGTAATAAAGTATTTCAGATAACTCAAATGCCTGTAGGAGCTGGGCAGGTACTATAGATGAGTAAAGAAGGTAGGAGGAATATAATAGGAAGTGGTGTGGCAGAACAGCACATACTCTACCATCCCAATTCAGCTATTGTACTGTGATAGCACAAGAGTGCTACCAGACTTTTTTTGGTGCCAGTGTTGAACTCAGGGTCTGGGTGCTGTTCCTGAGCTCAAGGCTACCCCTGGAGTGCTCTACCACTTGAACCACAGCTCTACTTCCAGATTTTTGGTAGTTTAGTAGAGAAAAGAGGCTTATGAACTTTCCTGCTGGGGCTTGCTTCAAACAGCAATGCTCAGATCTCAGCCTCCTGAGTAGCTAGGATTACAGGTACAAGCCACAGGCATGAGCCACCAGTGTCTGGCATACCACTTCTTTGTTAAGAAAAAGTCAGGGCTGGGGATATAGCCTAGTGGCAAGAGTGCCTGCCTCGGATACACGAGGCCCTAGGTTCGATTCCCCAGCACCACATATACAGAAAACGGCCAGAAGCGGCGCTGTGGCTCAAGTGGCAGAGTGTTAGCCTTGAGCGGGAAGAAGCCAGGGACAGTGCTCAGGCCCTGAGTCCAAGGCCCAGGAGTGGCCAAAAAAAAAAAAAAAGCCAGAAATTTGGATTGCATGGAAAGATTACTAATTGTTATATATTGGTAAATAGTGTATAAAGCATTCATCAATGTGCGAACAGTAGAATATAAATTTGCCAAAATAGGAGTGACAGTAAATACTAGAAGTTTACAAAGGAACACTCAAATCCCTTGGGTTGGTATGACTACCTCAAGGTAGGATTCATTCTGTGCCCTCAAAGTATGGGTATGACTTTGATGTGTGGGAGGGAGGTGCTTTAGCAAGATCAAAAGTAGAAGTAAGAGTTAATGGCTCATGTCTGTAATCCTAGTTACTCAAACGGGAGGCTGAGATATGAGGATAAAGTGGCTTTATTTTATGCCAATATTGAATTCAGGGTCTTGCACTCTCACTTGGCCTTTTCACTCACGGCTGGTGCTCTACTACTTGAGCCATAGCTCCACTTCTGGCTTTTGCTTTTGGTTAATTGGAAATAAGTTTCATGAACTTTCCTGAACGTACTGGCTTAGAACTGAGGTCCTCAGATCATAGCCTCATGAGTAGCTAGAATCACAGGTGTGAGCCACTGGTGCACTGCTTTGTTGCTCACATTTTATTTTTATTTTTATTTTTTGCCAATCCTGGGGCTTGGACTCAGGGCCTGAGCACTGTCCCTGGCTTCTTTTTGTTCAAGGCTAGCACTCTGCCACTTGAGCCACAGTGCCACTTCTGGCCATTTTCTATATATGTGGTGCTGGGAACTGAACCCAGGGCTTCATGTATGTGAGGCAAGCACTCTTGCCACTAGGCCATATTCCCAGCCCTGTTGCTTACATTTTAATAAGGTAAAGTTGTTGTTGTTTCTTCATTTGGTTGAACTCAGGATCTGGGTGCTGTTCCTTAGCTTTTTCACTCAAGGCTGGCACTCTACCACTTGAGCCACAGCCTCACTTGTGGCATTTTAGTGGTTAATTTGAGATACAAGTTTCACAGTCTTTTTCTGTCCAGGCTGGCTTCGAACTGTGATCCTCAGATCTCAGCCTCCTGAGTAGGTAGGATTATAGATGTGAACCACTGGTGCCTGGCTAGATCAAGGTTTAAAGCTAATCCACACAAATAAATCCTGAGCCCTTTTTTTCCCCTTTGGTTGGTCCTAAGGCTTGAACTCAGGGCCTGGGCACTGTCCCTGAGTTCTTGAGCTCTTTTGATCAAGGCTATCACTCTATCACTTTGAGACACAGTGCCACTTCTGGTTTTCTGGTGGATAATTGAAGATGAGCCTCTCACCAACTTTCCTGCCCAGGGAATTGCTTTGTCAAACTCCAGCCTCCTGAGTAGTTAGGATTACAGGCATGTGCCACCAGCACCCTGCCTACTTTCAGACTCCTTTTTCTAATTAACCATTAAAAAGCTGGAAGTGGAAGTGTGGCTCAAGTAGTAGAGCCACAGTTTGGGCAAAAATACAAGCAAGAACATGAGGCTCTAAGTTCAAGCCCCAGTACTAGCATGAATGTGCGTGCGTGGCACACACACACACACACACACACACACAGAGAGAGAGAGAGAGAGAGAGAGAGAGAGAGAGAGAGAGAGAGAGAGAGAGAGAGAGAGAGAGAGAGAGAGAGAGAGCTGAAAGATGTATTCTATAGCCAGAGGCGAGGGATGTCTGGCTTTCATGTGCTAGGGGCAGGGGTAACTTCCAGCCACTAGGCTGGTCTCAGAGGAGGTTTATCCTGAAAACAACCAGGGAGCTCAGCTTACAGGGGACAATCACTCTCTCTTCCTTAGAGAGAGTGATTCTGAAAAGGCCTTCAGAGAGAAATATTAAACAGACAGACTGCCTGACATCTTATTGGTAAGGGTGCATAAAGGACACTTTAGTTAAGGCCAGGGACTTCTCTGGAATCAAGTGATGCAAAAATCTAGGGCAAATCAAATAATGCAAAACCTTGGCTGACAACTGTAGAATCATTTTCAGAAGGTGGGTGGGAAAACCTCAGGACATCAAAGCCAATTGGTTCTTTCAGAACACTTTCATTGATTTGCCTGACTTCTCACATGCAAAACCAAACTCTATTTGCAATAGGAGAGTGTCAGTCCTGAGCCAACAGTAGCTGATTGTTTGCATTAATGCTTCTGAGTCAGAAAAGAAAATAGCAAAGAAGTGGTAGAATTTCACTATCTCTTTGTGAAGTAAACTTTCTGCCCAAGCAAATAAATTACCATATACTGCAGATATGTTTTCCTCAATTATTTTTGATGCTCTTCATGAAGAAACAGTAATAGTCATGACAGACTTCAAGTATATTGTAAATTACTAGCATTTCCCATCTCTTTTATTTCACCCTTTCCTTCCTTCCTTCCTTCCTTCCTTCCTTCCTTCCTTCCTTCCTTCCTTCCTTCCTTCCTTCCTTCCTTGTTTATTTATTTAGGGTACTGGGCATGGAATCTAAGCAATATCTCAATATCTATAATGGAGCTGCACCTTCAGCCCTCCATTCCACTTTCCCTGTAGTACCCTGTACAAAACAAGCTCTGATTCGCAGCATTTGAGGATTTAAATGATGTGGGTTTCGTATTCTCACGTGAACCTATCTCTAGCAACCAAACTGACAACAGTGAGTTTAAGGTGGGAAGAGATGCAGAACAGCACAGTGTTCAGTTACAAGAGATGGGAAATATCTAGAAAATGTAGATCATAGTAATATATTAGGAAGTGGGAGCTAAGACTATTCTTTGGCACTACTAAGGGCATGTGTGCATGTGTGCGTGCATGTGTACCAAGGTTTGAACTCGAGGCCTCAAGCTTTCACTCAACTTCCTTGGTCATAGCTGGTGTTCTATACCACCCATGCCTCCAATCTGGTATTTTGCTGGAAGCCCTCAGACTTTGCTATCTATGCTGACCTCAAGTGGCAATCTTCCAGGTCTCAGCCTCCCAACTAGGTAGGATTACAAGCAGGAGCCACTGGCACTGGGAAAGCACTAGGGTTTGAAATCAGGGCCTTGTGCTTGTCATTCTACTACTAGAGTCACTCCTCTTCTTCTTTGTGTTTTGTTTTTTTTAATAATAAATGTTTTTATTTCTCCCATAACTTTAGAAATGTGAACATTCTGTGATTAGTAAAGACTTCTAATTGACTTCTTCATTAGGCCTCAATTCCCTTCTATATAATGTACTCTTGTTCAGGAAGACAGTTAGCTTCTCATCACCCTTTTTGTCTAGATAATATCCAAATAAAAATCCCAAAGGGATGAGTATATGAACCCAATGAAATTCACCGTGACTGCTACAGCCTAGCCCGGCCCGGCCCAGGTGCCAATCACAAACAGATGACCAAGGACAGCCACAGTGAACTCTGTGACCTGTGCAGGCAACTTTAAAAAAATGTAGTTTATGTAATTGCAGAAATTAGTTTGGCTTAACAATTTTTAAATCATTTTAGACTTACAGAAGAATTGCAAAAACAAATCAATATAGCTTTGTTTCCCTCTTGTATACCCTTCACCCAGCCTCTCATTAGGCTGACATCTTACAGAATTATAAAACATCTGGCCTGGGAATGTGGCTTAGTGATAGAGTACTTCCCTAGCATGCATGAAGCCCTGGGTTCAATTCCTCTGTAACACATAAACAAACAAATAAACAAAAAGCTGGAAGTGGAACTGTGGCTCAGGTGGTAGAGTGCTAGCCTTGAGCAAAGAAGCTCGGCAGTGCTCACTCCCTGAGTTCAAGCTCCAGGAGTGGCAAAAAACAATCCATCAAAACTAAGAGACTAACCTTGCAGTAACTTGGTGAACTAAAATATAAAATTGCTAGGAGTTTCCCAGGTCTCCACTCATGTTTTCTGTGTATTCTAGGACGCAATCCAGGATCCCATGTTGCATGTGTTTGGCCATTTATTTTGTAGAATGTTCCTCAGTTTCAGTTTATATTCTGTTTTCTGGAATAATTTGATTTTTAATGATGGCTGTGTTTACATGTTGGCTCATACATTTCCTAAATATTTAACAATTGGATCTCATGAACCAGCTCCAGCACACCACAGCAAAATAGATAATTCATTGGATTTTCATTAGTTCTACAACTATTTATTGAGCGCCCTCTAGGGGCTAGTGCTGGAGATACAAACATGATCAAAACAGTCCTTGCTACCCAGAAAACCACAAGTAATTAGGAGGCAACAATAGAGTGGTAGTAGATAGTTAGGATGGAGGGTAGAGAATGTACTAGAGCAGGGCAAAGCATGATGGCTCACACCTGTAATCCCAGCTATTGAGGAGATAGAGATCAGGAGGATTGCAGTTTGAGCAAATATTTGGTGAGACCCTCATCTCAACCAACAAGCTGGGTGTGGAGGTTTATACCTATAACCCTAGCTATGCAGAAGGCTGTAGGTAAAAGGATTGTGATCCAAGGCCAATCATGGGCAAAAAAGGAGACTCTGACAGAGCATAAATGGGCTGAGGGAAGAGTGTCTCAAGCACAAGGGTCTGAGTTCAAATTCAGTACTACCAATCCCCCCTCCCTCCTGAAATAAACACCAAATAGCCAGAGAGCTCAAAAGTGGAAGGGAATAAATAACTCAGCTCCACTTTAGCTTTTTCACTTATTCTTGCCTATCTCCTTTTGTCACAAATTCAAAAGTAGAATCCTTGTCTGATTTGTTATTAGTATATCCCTAGCTCCTAGCTCAGGGCCTAGCCTGTTAGAGGTATTTGTGAAATCTTTGTGAAATGGATGAGTGAATGAATGGATCAAGATCTGAGAGCTGCATTCCCCACTCTCTGTAGTCCCAACTTCATTTTTTACTTAGAAATCTGCTGCCTTTTCCTTTACTCAGAATTTAAACCTTATGCGGACAGAAACTCTGACACACACAAAATTCACAACTTGCCTCTTGCAACTGCAGTGAGATTGTGAAAGAAAACAACTAATGCTTGTTGTGTTTAGTAGGTGCAGTGTCCACCCTATACCATACCTATGGGGGTATATACTTCAGGAACCTTTATTGGACCTGTAGTAGGTGTCAGACACTATTTCAGCTCTTCAGTGAATTAAGAGTGAAAATCTCCACTTTTAGGGGCTCAGATGGTAATTTGTTCTCTATGCAAATAATCTTTCTATGGAAATCTGTGGTTATTCCCACTTAAAAGTGAAAAACTAGGCCCAGAGGCTAGCTAAGTAACTCAAGGTTACACAGTCACGAATGGCAGAGTCTGGCAGATTGGCTTTGAGTCTGATCTACCACTTGAGCCAAAGCTCTGCTTCCAACTTTTTTAGTCCCTAATTGGAGATAAGCATCTCATGGACTTTCCTGCTTGAGGTGGCCTGGAACAATGATCCTCAGATCCCAGTCTCCTGGCTAGGTAGGATTACAGGTGTGAGCCTTTGGCATTGGGCTGAGATTGTGTTTTTAACTGCTAGCACATGGCTGCCTGAAGAGCTACAGGACTATGCCTGGCAAACCTGCAAATGACTGACAAATCTGAATTCTTGTGATTCTTGGTAGGAGCATGGTGTGCTGTGGGGGCAGGAAAGAGATTGGACAGGGAGGTCTGAGCACACACAGAGCGCAGTGATCCCAGGAGTGGCCTTGGACACAGCATGAGCCTTGAGATCACCAGCTGTGCTGGGAGCATGGGGTCACCTTGGTCCCTTGCTGGAGACAAGCATGGAGTCAGCCAGGCTTGGGGAGAAGGCTGCATGGACTTAGCTCTCTGTTTGCTTGTTTGTTTTGTTTGCTTTCTGTGATCATTGTTGTAGAATCCACCTTGCTGATGGTGGCCTTGACTTATTCCCCTTGCTCAGTCTTCCTGTTCAGTAAGATGAAGAAAAAGTTTGGCCAAACCCCTCACTGGGCTTTTCTGCTTTTCTGTTTCCATTGGAAAGAAAGACGGCTTACCAAGTGCTCTCTGATTCTTGGAATGAGAAAAGAAAATAGTTTATCAAAAGAGTAACCCGCACGCCACCCACTTTACTCACTGGACTTAGGATGCCCAGAATTCCTGGCAGGGTGAGGCAGGGAAGGCGCCTCCCTTCTGCTCAGCCCTCAAGGAGTCCATGTGACAATGATAGCTTCCATCTGGCCTGCTTTCTTCCCCTTCAGCTCCACCTGCCGCCTTGATAATTCAGAAGGACAAATTGAATATCTTCCTTTCAGTCTCTTCTATCTCCAGCTGTGGGCCCAGCTTCCCAGACCCTGGTCAGCAGAACTGTGGAGGCTTGTGGAAGACTTTGAGCAAATATCAGGTTCACTGAGACTCAGTGTTCTCAAGAAAAAATGTGGGTCTAACAATGCCTACTTCATGCAAATGTGATGAGGAGCAAATTTTTATGCCATTGACAAATCATGAAATCAGGGCCTCACATTTACTCACAGCTGGCACTTTACACTTGAGCCATGCCTCCAGCTAGACATCTTGCTGGTTAATTGAAGATGGGGTCTTTCAGACTTTTCTATCCTGGCTGGCTTCAAACTGGGATCCTCAAGTCTTAGATTCCTGAGTAGACAGGATTTCAGGTGTGAGACACCAGCACTACCTGAGGATTCAAATTTTGGCTGACAAATGCTTGATAAACATTAAGCTCCAGCTAGAGTAGTTAAGAAAGCTTGTCCATGTGCCCACCAGACTGGCAGACATGGTGCAAGTATTTGCTCTGAGAAGTGGCTGCTGGGATGCCATCTAACAACTGTCTCTTCTAGACTCCTGCCCTGCATGAGACCCACAGCAGGGAGCTGTGCAGGCTCAGCTTAGTGCTGCAGCCTGAACAGCCCCACCCCCATAGTTATTTGAACAGCTGGAACAGGGCGTAAGTATAATGTGGGTTGAAGACAAGATAGTGCTTTGCAGGAAGTCAAAAAAGAAATGGGGTATGGCAAGGGCAATAATCTTTCTCTGGGCACCCTGTGGCTTAAGTGCTGGATACTTGTGGCTCATGCTTGTTAATTCTAGCTACTCAGGAGACTAAGATCTGAAGATCATGGTTTGAAACCAGCCTGGGCAGACAAATGTGAGAAACTCTTATCTCCAGACATGGATGAGGGAAGTTCCAGGGCAGCTTGAGCAGAAAAACTCTGAGAGACTCTATCTTCAGAATAATAAGCCAAAAGGTTCGAGCATGACTCAAGTGACAGAGTGCTAGCGGAGCAAGCAAGCAAGCCAAGTAAGAATGTGAAGATCTGAGTTCAAGCCACCAAGCCACAGTACACACACACACACACACACACACACACACACCCCAGGAAGTTAAAATTCAGTAAGAACTGGTTTGTAGACAAACGAACAAAGGCTTCCTGGTCCAGTAATTACCTCTAACAGGATAGCCAAGGAAGTTTCACGCAGAAGATATTTGTGCAAGTCCTGAGCAGAGAGAGGAAGACATGCAGGTATCTGGAGGCAAAGAATTCTGGGTAGAAGGAAGAGCCTATGCAAAGACCCTGGAGGCTGTTTTAGGAACAGCAAGATGATGAGTGGCTGGAGCAGTGGGGGAGGACAGGTCAAGAGGGGCACTGTAAGGACTTCGGCTTCATCTGAAATAGAGATCCACTAGAGGGATGTGAAAATCTGATTCGTGTTTCAAGACCACTGAAGCTGCTGTAAGGAGAATCCATGACAGAAGAAGCCCCTTCAGAGGGCTGTTGCAAATCTCCAGGTGAGAGATGATAATGTCACAGACAAGGAAGGTGATGACAAGTATTTGATTCTGGATGGATTATGAAGGTGGAGACATGACATGGAAGGTGAGTCAAATATTAGTTGAGCAAGACCTGGAGGTTAGGGTTCTAAGCAATTGAAAAGTTAGGGTCACTATAATAGAGACAGGAAGAACTCTAGGAGCTGCAGCCTTCAGAGGAAAGGCCAGAAGTTTGTCTCTCTTTGTTTTTGCCATACTGGAATTAGAACTCAGTGTCCCATGCTTGCTAGGCAGGTCACTTGAGCCATATCCTGGTTATTTTGCTTTAGATGCTTTTAGATAGGAATTTTTGCCCCAGCTAGTATTAGATCTCAATTTATGTTCTTATGCTTCCCACATAGCTCGGGTTAAAGGCATGTAGCACTACGCCTGGCTTGTTTTTGTGATAGGGTCTTGCAAACTTTTGCCCAGGCTGGCCTAAAATCCTCCTCCTCCTATCTTCAACTCCCAAATTAAGGAATTTGGTTTTAACATGTTAAGTTTGTGATGCTCATGACATGGTAGGGAGATGCCTATGAAAGCCAGCCCCTATAAATAGTGAGTCAAATTACCCAGGAGCAGCTGCAGCAGCAGCTCTACCTATTCTTTCTACCCTGGAGCATCGTCAGAGGCCCATGGGTTCAAAGCTTCCTCCCTGACTGATGACACTATGGGGAGGGAGTGGAAGTCTTAGTAGGTTGGGCTTCATGGAAGGAAGTTAGATTATTAGGGGCGTGCCCTCAAGGCGGTTATTTGGACTCACCTTTGCCCCATTCCTCTCCTCACTTTCTGACCATGATAGACCTAAAAGCAATGGAGTCAACTTAGCATAAACTGAAACCTCTGAAACTGAATATGTGAAACCTCTTCACCTTTTAAGTTTGTGTCAGGTATTTGTTACAGTGCCATAAAGCTGACAGCCAAACCTTGCTGCCTCCATTGCTCTCTCATTCAGTGTGCATGGAGCAAGCAACCCCAAGCAGAGAGATCCAGCACTCTAGAGGCTTCCCTGACAGCCTCATCCCCTTTCTGTCCACCTAACATATGTGGGTTCCAGTGCAAAACATTTAAAAAAAAAAAGCAGATCTGCTCTGCTTCAAATCCTCCCTGGATCCCCAATGCCTCCAGTGGAAAACGGGCTAAAGTCTGCAGTATGGCCAAGAAGGCCCCATTTTGTGCCGTCCTGGCTCCTCATTTCCTGACATGCCACCCACACAGCTGCTCACCAGAGCTTAAACTACAATGGCTAGCCACAACTCCCAGGGACCTGGGCCAGGAAAACCTACCTACCTAGCCCTACCAAGAGCTTGGTTTACTCTTCTTCTACCTCCTGGTAAATCTGTCTCCATCCTCAATTCAGCACACCCAGAAGAGTTTCCTTAGGAAGCTGAGGCTAAGCTCTTTCACATTACACAATCGCTGTTCCTTCTTCTGCTTCTCCCAACTGGACTTGAGTTGCCACTTAAGGGCAGGAATCATTTCTAATTTATCCATCTCTGTAATCTCAGCACAACCCTGGTCAAAACAGTCAATAAAGTTTATTGTAACTAGGTATGGTGGCACACACCTAGAATCCCAGCTGCTTGAGAGGCTGAGGCAGGAGGATCATTACAGCCTTAGATTTTGAGGCTAGCCTGGAATGAAACTTCATTTTTTTCTTCTGTTTCTTTGTTTTTCTTCGCTACAGACTCAGATTTGAGCCTCACAACCAGCTACAGGCCTTTTATTCATCACACCTTAAGACTTCCTGCTGGATGGAGGGCAATCATTGCTGAAATGGGGCTTCTGGGGTTGCTGTTATCTACTGTTCAGTACTTGGGAGACAGAGCAAGCCTCAGCAACTGCTTGTATGCTGTACTTCCTTCCTTTCTTTCTTCCTTTTTTTTGTCCCTCTCTATCCCTTCCTACAGAACAAGCCTCAGCATCTGCCTGCATCCTGTGCTTCCTTACTTTCTTTCTTCCTTCCTCCCTCTCCCTTTCCTTCCTTTCTTCCTTCCCTCCCCCCTTCCTTCCTCCCTCTCCTCCTCTTTTTCATGTAACCTATGCTGATCTCAGACACTTCTCCTGCCTCAGCCTCTTGAAAACTTGGACTATAGTTGAGCACAAAACTATTTCTTTAAAGAAAACGGTTTTGTGAGTGAGTGAATGAATGAATGAATGAATGATTATTCTAATATAGTAGAGATGCTGAAAGAACAAAGAAGTATTCATTTGGCCCAAGGAGGGACTCGGCTGGAGTGGTACACAGATGTCATTTGGAAGACCAAGAAAGAGTTTGCCAGGCAAAAACAATTCTCAGGGATGTGCTCTTCACACTAGTCACACACTGACAGCCAGGAAGCTGAATGTAGCTTGCATATGCTTTGGCTTTGGCCCTGTCTTCCCCGCCCCCTGCTCTCCTACAACACAATGTTTTCAGAAGTAATGTGAGGAGACAAGCGTTGTGGTTACTCAGACCTAAAGTCTCTCACACTTGGCCAACTCTCACCCTTACGTTCCCAGCCAGGGCTGGGTGGGGAGGGTGGCCCTGCATGCATGTGACTTGCTTCCCTTGCAAACTTGAAGGCCCGCTCACTGAGTTAAAATCCTAGTGCTTAAGGATTTGCCTCATCCAGACAGAGCTCTCATGTGAGGGGAAACCCCCATATTGTCAGACCTGGCTAGCTGATTGGTGCCTATGGAGATAAAGACCCAACTCTTCACTAGCACCAGTCTACCTCAGTGCCTCTGAGGTATTCCAGAGAGTTCTACATGGTAGGAGGGGATGGAGAGGGTGGGAAGAGTGCAGGTACTACCTTCTGAACTCATACCAAGGCTTGATTTGCTCTGCCTCCCCACTCCCAAGTATTGAAAAATAGATAAAAGCTACCCCCAGAAACCCCATATCAACAGCCATTGCAATCAAACAAGAAGTCTTACTGCATGATGAAGACAAGCCATGGCTGGCTGTAGCTCTGGTCTGGGATTGCCGTAAGTGCCCAGCAGCCTTGGCTCTGCTACCCACTGGGCACAGGAACTGGCTTTCTAGGGCACTGTGGGCAGTGGAGTGGGCAGAAATGGCTTCACTTAAGACCTCTGTGACTTCCAGTGGGAATACTACAAGCCAGCTAGGGGAGGCATAGATGTATCCAGACACCACCAACTGCTTCCCAGTTGGCTAGGTGTAAATGAAGGTGCAAGCACTTCCCATTCCTCCTGTCTAGCTGATGCTAGAAGGTTCTCTAGCCTTGGCCCTCATGTTTTCCACTAAATCCCTAACCCCTGGGCCACATCTGGCAAACTCTCTTGGCTTCAAGCTGCACAGAAGAAAAACACACAGTACAGCTACAGTCCAGTTCCCTACTCATGTCACAAACATGCACATAACACTCATCCCACCCACAGTCATACCAGTCACCACATCAGGACCCTGTGTTAACGAACTGGTCATGGCCACCATCAAACCTCTCCCAGCCAGCTTCTATCAGCCTTCAGTTCCTGCCCACTCAGTTTTACAGTTCCACACTCAAAGTGCCTGCTTGCCCTTACAGCCACCACAGTCTTAGTATACCATCCAATACAAGGATGACATAAGTTGGTGGCAATCATGGCAAGGAAACCAAAACCACAGATGTCTCAAATCAGTTCTTCAGGGCTTTGCAAAATATGTACTGTAGAATTTCTTTGCAAAGTTTTCCTTCTCTGTTTTATTTGACTTTGACAAACAGAACTACCAGGGATTTGTCTCCCTGATACATAAGCAGGCAGGCAGGAAGGAGCAGGAACTCTAGGCAAAGCCTCACAGAATCACTCTCTTTTACCCTGGGGAACCTCCCTGGAGTTGTTCCAGCATGTGAAGCTACCTAGTCAGAAACATGGCTTGTCTGCTCCCCTTTGCCTCTCTCCCTCCCTCTCCCCTCCCTTCTATCCCCTTTACCAAGAGCATGGATTGCTTTGTGAGAGCACCTGTCATTGTGTCTCCAAAGCCTTGAGCCCTCTGCATGGAGCCTAGGGACATCCATGCTCCGTGTTCAGTAGCACAGCGCTGTGAGCCATCAACCATCACTTTTGCCCGGTGTCTGACTATGGCCAATGACAATCACACATCCACCCAGCCCTCTGCATAGCTCTCATTCCCTCTCACCCAGATGCTGTGTGACTCAGCTGCTGTCCATGCTGGGCCAGTGTCTTCCAGCCACCACCACTTCTGTGTCTGTGACCAGGCAGATTTGCAGCTCATGTGGCCTCTGAGACGGATTTATGCCAAGGATGGCAGTGAGGAGAATGCCTCCCTGCCCGACTGGGCCCTATATGCATGTCTGTCTCTATGAAGTCCAAGTGCAGATCAGGCCACTTGTATCACACACCCCTCATTCAGCACTTTGTCCTAGAAAGGACCCTGCTGGGAAAGTTGGGCTAAATTCACACTTTGTGCCACTAACCAATGCCTTCTGTGTATGCCCAGCTGGCCACCAATGGGTGTGCTGTGCTGGTCTTTTCTGCATGCTAAATGGGTCCCACTTGTGCTGGGCAGTGTGAAGACAATCACTATCAATGGAAAAACATCTCCCTCTGCAGCTGACTGCCAGGTCAAAAAATCCAAAAGGCACAAACCACTGTTCTTTGGTGGCTGGATTCCGGCATGCAAAGTCAATCTAGACTGACTGCTGTAGATTGGGTGACATTGGAAACCACTTAAGCAAAGCATGGGCAATTTTCATTTCAAAGCAGGTCAAACAGAGAATTCCAGTTGTGCCAGAGTTGAAAGGAAAGCAAACAGCACCAAATCCAAGGGTCACAAGTGTAAATGCCTCTAGGCAGGGAAGAGCTAAAGAAAATGGGCAGAGGTGGGGAGGTGGAAGAAAATGAGGGTGGAGATGAAGCATTAGAGCACCCTGGCCTGTCCTAAAGTCACTTGTAGCCAATTTCACACCCTTACTAACAAAACTTTCTGCAGGTCACTTGGGCCCAAGAGCTGCAAGTTCAGGACACCCTTTGAAGACAGAAAGCCCAGAAAGAGGAAGATTTATGTGAGGTCATCCAACAAGACAGAAGCTCTTGTATCGCTATTTGCAAATTGAGTTGCATGATGCCTTTGTCACCCTTTTGGAAGCCATGCTCTTCTGAGCAATCTCCTATGCTGTTCCAACAATAGTACAGAAGATAGATTGCCTACCTTCATGAAATGCTCCATCTGTTAGGGAAATGGCAAGAACAGAGCCTAGAAATGGAGTTGGAAGCAGGTTGTGCAGCCCCTGCAGGCCAGACTGAAACATGTGGACTTTATGCCTTAAGCAGCAGAGCAGCCTTTGGGAAAGTGTAAGCAGGCCTCACATAGCTGTCCTGTACTTAGATTCTTCTAGCAATGGTGACAAGATGGACTGGGGCCAGAACAATGGGGGGGGGGGTGGTATAACTGGAGGCACTGAGATTTGTTGAAGAAATCATCCATGCTTGAGGCCATGAGGTCAAAGGGCATCAAGGACAGTGGGCGGGGGCTTCTGGATACCTAGTATAGGGAAGTGATGGGCTAAGGTGAAGGACTGGCTAGAGGTAAGGAGATGGAAGGTTGGAGATGTTTCCAAATTAGAGGATCTGGGTTGGGAGAAAGTGACTGAGTGGGGATGCCCAAATATTTTTCTATGACAACAGCCTGAACACTAATAGAAAGAATCTGGGATGGTTTGTTTTATGTTACTGTGGCCTGTTCTTCTTCACTATGGAAAATTGAGCCTGGGCCTTTTGACCCCTCCAACTTCTCTCTATGCCCGGAAGTAAACCCTGGGGAAATCCTACTCCAAGTCTCTGGTTGAAATGGTTGACCAATTTAACAAATACTAACCAAATAAATAACTAAAATACATTCTCCCACCCAGTCTCTTTCTGCCCCCCCCCACTCCAACCAAGCTCTGTGGGAAAGTCAATTTAGGAATTTCCCACATGTGCCTTGGACGGCAGTGCCAGAATGATGGTCTGAGTCAGCTTTAGCCTTCCTAAACTCTATGTGCTTCTCCTGTTAAAGGAAGCATTTGCTGGCTACAAGAGCCTGGGTGTCACCTGCAACCCCACCCAGAACTCCTGTGCTGGCTTCCAATGGCTAAGGCCTAGGCTACCAGGTAGAGAGAGCTCCTGAGCATGGGACCAAATCATCAACTCCATGCACAGGCTCCACTCTCCCCATACCCACTAGGGACAGTCCAATTGCCTTCAGTTTCCTCTCAAGTCACCCTTGCTGGTGCCCTCTGGGTGAATGAGCCAAAATTGCTGTGGTTTTCCAAAAATAGATAATGACTTTCAGTCCAACACTTGGCCATAGAAAGGAGACAAAAAGCCACAGATGAAATTGAATCCGAACAGATGGATGGGGTTCCAGAGAGAGTAGGAGCCTTAGAGTCCAACTTTGGTTCAAAGCGCAGCCAGGCCCCCTGCCACATGTGTAGCTTGGTCACAGTTTTCTCATGTCTGCAATTGCAATTATAACATTTCCTTGTCAGGATTTTGATGTGGATTAAGTGTGATGGTGCATGCACAGTTCCTGGCACATAGCAAATGCTCAATCAAATCAGTTTTGTCTTTCACATCTGCTTTTGAAGACAAGTCATTTTTAAGTAAGGACCAAGTAGATCAGCAAATGTTGCTTGGCCAACAGACCGGGTACAAAAAAGAACTAAAGGGAAGGGGAAGCGTGCCAGTACCTTATACTACTACCAAGTAGGAATTCAAAAGATGATACCAATCATGGATAAAACAAAATCATTAAAGGACTGTTATAGTGCATTTATTACTAGAATAATCAAAATTTCAAAATTGCTGGGTGCCAGTGTCTCGCTCCTGAAATCCTAACTACTCAGGAGGCTGTGATCTGAGGGTCCTGATTCAAAGACAGCCTGGGCAGGAAAGTCTGTGAGAGTCTTATCTCCAATTAATCAGCAAAAAGCAGGAAGTAGAAGTGTGATTGAATTGGCAGAGGGCCAGCCTTTAGCAAAAAAGCTAAGGGACAGTGTCCAGGCCCCAAGGTCAAGCCCCAGTACCAACACATACATAAAAATGATGACAAGGTATAAAATGGTGACCGATCCTTAAAAAGCTTAGAAAGAAATAAAAAGATTGCCCAAAATTGGTAGGGAGAGTAATATAAGTGTTTTATTTAAAAAAAAATGAAGACAAGAGGAAAAGAACGAAAATTGGTTGCCTCCCAGAAAGAGAACTGAGGGTGGGGGATTTTCATAGACTACTGTAGTTTCTTTCCATGGGTATGTTTTGCTCTAGTTACAAACAAACCCAACTCAGCAGCTAGGACTAATGACAATTCTGGACAATTTTTATCTTTTCGTGTCTTCTGGGTATGCTAGCTTCTGTCCCTAACCTGTGATACCATAAATGTCCCTTCGCAGAGGCAGACCAAAACCTAAAGAAGGGCAGAAATTGCTAAGGCTAGTTGCTGAAAGAAGCCCATGCAAGGGAGCAGAGAGGGAAGTTGAAGTGGCATGGTGTATAAGGCAAGTTAAGAGGCCCTGCATCAAACACATTCTCCAGTAGGAAAGGGTCTGTCTGTCCCATCTCAGGTCCTCTGTACAGTGAGGTAGTTCCTTCTAGGTGGCTATAAAGACCACAGGTCATTTCCCTTTGTACCAAGACATAATACACATGAGCTACTCAACTCTACCACTGCCCTGCAGCTTGACCCCCACAAAGAGAAGTCAATGGTAATTTCTAATTTTCAAACTTCATTGGTCTAGAAAGATCCACTAATGCTTAAACTATACCCAGCAATGGTGCCCAGTGGGAATGTAAAGACAGCTTCGAAGGAGAAGAAGTTAAACCTTTAGGTGGAAAGCCGTAAGCAGAACTCAAAAATTGCCAGGGAAAACTGCTTGCTTGTGTGACAGTTTTGCCTAAGGCCAGGCCAGGACCAGACTTTCTGAAGTGTACATGTATGCATTTGCACATACATACACATGCAAAGCACCCATGTATACACATGTATTCACAACCACCAAAATTAAACAATGATCTCTGATAATGCCCCCTTGTCAAGTCTATCGTGATGACTCTGGACAGTTATTTCCCCTTTTCTTTTGTCATAACAATTTTGTTGAGATATAATTCACATACTGTAGTGCTATAGATTGGATGCTGAATATCCTCCTAGAGGTCTGTGTTAAAAGCTTGATTCCCAGCTTGGTACTATTGGGAAGTATGGAAGCTTTAAGAGATGGTGTTTAGTGGAATGTCTATAGCTCATTAGTTTGTTTGTCACATATAACTTCAATTGTTCTGAGGTATATTCCATCCACACTTAATTATTTTCAAACAAGATTAAAAATTGTTAGTGCATATTAATTGCATAAAATGGGCTTAACTGTGACATTTTCATGTGTAATATACTTTGATAATATTTATCCTCTATTATATTTCTTCTTTCATCCCTGTCCTCCTTCCTAATAGCTGCACTCTTTCATGTCTTTCCCCCTAAATTCTGTGTATGAGAGGAAACATGATATTTGTTTTTCTGACTCTGGCTTATATTGCTTAACATGATGATCTCCAGTTCTAGTCATTTTCTTAGAAATGACAAGATGTTGTTCTTATTGCTGGCTAACACGCCACTATGTATTTGTACTACTTTGTCTTTATGCACTCATCTGTTGATGGCATCTAGGCTAGTTCCATAACTTGGCTATAGTGAACAGTGTCCTGATAAATATAGTTGTATTGGTTTTTTTTATAGTAAGATGACTTTTATTCCTTTGGGTATATATCTAGGAATGTCTGTACCTAAGTTGTTGAGAATTTTTATCATGAAGAGATGCTGAATATTTTTGGTAATACTGGATCTTACACTTACTAGGTAAGTGCTCTACCACCTGAGCTAACCTGCTTTGGTTAATTTTCAGTAATAAATATTTTTATTTTTATTATAAAGGTGATGTACAGAGGGGTTACTGTTTCATGAGTAAGGTAATGAGTACATTTCTTTTTGGACAATGTCACCCATCCTTTGATCTTTCCCAGCTTTGGTAGTTTTTTAAATTAATTCATTCATTAATTTGCTGGTCCTGGGGCCTGGGAGCTGTCCCTGAGGCTCTTTGTTCTAGCGCGGTACCACTTGAGCCACAGAGGCACTTTTGTTTTTTACTGAGTAGTTTATTGGAGATAACAGTCTCACAGACTTTCCTGCCTGGGCTGGCTTCAAATGGCAATACTCAGATCTCAGCCTCCCAAGTAGCCAGGATAACAGGTGTGAGCCATTGGTTCCCAGCTAGTTACTTTTGAGATAGGGTCTAACCTTTATGCCCCAGATGGCCCAGACCATGATCTCCTGATTATGCTTCCTATCTTGCAGAGATATCAGGTACATACCACCAAAGCCAAATTTTATTGTTTGAGATGGGATCTTGCATACTTTTTGCCCAGGCTGGCCTTGAGCTATGATCCTTCCCAATCCCCACCTAGGATTAAAGTAGCTAGAAATAAAGGCATGAGCCACCATTCTTGGTTGAGGTGTTGATTTTTTTTTTGGTACTATGTGAAGTGATGTCTATTTCCTTTCATTTTTTCCCCATTTGGTTTATCACCTATTGTCACTGTTGTTTGTTTATTTGGTGCCCTGTGTGTTGTATATATGTTTACCTATTTTGAGGAAGTAAAGAATGGTCAGACATAGGGCAAAGGGTGAACCAATGCGACAATGATACTCACAAGATATTGTGTTGGAAGAGGTGTTGATTTTTATTGGCTGCTTTTTCTTTATTTATTAAAATGACCATCCATTTTCTTGTCCTTCATTCTGTTGATGTAATGTGTCACTTTAATTGGTTTGCTTATATTGAAGCAACTTCGCATCCATTTGACTAGGGAAAATGCTCTTTTTTCTCTTCTATTTAAAAAAAATATCTTTAAATAGTTGTACAAAGGGGTTTCAATTCAACATATCAGACTATGAGCACAATGCATCTTGATCAATGGCAAATGACCATTTGGTATACTGTTGCATTGAATTTGTTAGTGATTTGTTGAGAAGTTTTGCATCTATATTCATCAGAAAGCATTGAAATTTTCTTGTTTTTGTTGTATCCTTATTTGGTTTTTCTTTAAAAAAATTTTGGTGCCATTCCTGGGGCTTGAACTCAGGGTCTTAATACTGTCCTTGAGTTTCTTATGCTCAAGCTAGCACTCTACCACTTTGAGCCACAGCGCCACTTCTGGTTTTCTGGTACTTAATTGGAGATAAGAATATCACGGACTTTCTTGCCCAGACTGGCTTCAAACTGCTATCCTCAGATCTCAGCCTCTGGAGTAGCTAGACTTACATGGGTAAACCTGGCTGGTGCCAGGCTCCTTGTCTGGTTTTAGTATTAGGGTAATGTTGATCTCATGGAATGGATCTGGAAAGAATTCGTTCTCTTTCAATTTTCTCAAGTAGTTTAAAGGGAATTATGCTAATTCATCTTTTAAAAGTTCGGTAAAAGTAAATAGAAATATAGTTCAGGGTTTTTCTTTGTTGGGAAATCTCTTTACTTTGTTGATGGTATCCTTTGAAGCGCAAAAATTTTGACTTTTGATAAGGTTCAGTGTTTATTTTTTTCCTTTTGTCACTTGTGTCTTTGGTGTCATAGCTAAGAAACCATTGCCTACTCTAAGGTTATGAAATTTTGTACCTAGGCTGTCTTTAAGAGTTTATAGCCTGGGGCTGGGAATATGGCCTAGTGGTAAGAGTGCTTGCCTCGTATACAGGAGGCCCTGGGTTTGATTCCTCAGCACCACATATACAGAAAATGGCCAGAAGTGGTGCTGTGGCTCAAGTGGCAGAGTGCTAGCCTTGAGCAAAAAAGAAGCCAGGGACCGTGCTCAGGCCCTGAGTTCACGGCCTAGGACTGGCCAAAAAAAAAAAAAAAGAGTTTGTAGCCTTAGTTATTATATGCATGTCTTTGATCAATCGATGGTGAGCTAACTTATACACTGTATAAGGTTATGGGTCTAACTTCATTCTAAGATGATGAATTCTCCCTTCTTTTGATTTATAGGGGGCAATACCCTACTTGGGAATTGGATCTAGACAAAAGCATGACTCATACTAATTACAAATAAAAAATTTATTAGGTCTCTATTAAAGACTCATAATGCCTTCTATTTTTACAGTAAATCTTCACAGTAGACTTTTCTATTCTCATTTTATCATTATTCAAAGTGAGACAGATGAACCTGTCCCATGTTGCACAATTGACAAAAGGTTGAGCCCATCAATCACCAAAGCCCAGACTCACAGTGCTACATTGGCCCGTTCATTCATCTCATCTTATAAGCGCTCCAGACACATGGACTGTGTGCCTAGATAAACACAGGTTGTTATGGACAACTGCTTGGGTTGGATAGGATGCAGGCCTGGGATAGGATAAAAGATGCCAGAGCCAGGACCAGTCTAGCAGAAATATGAATGCAACCACAGCCTTGAGTGTGGAATGCAACAACAGCTTCTGAGCTAATATAGGGATGATAGTTTATTCTCCCACAATGGAATAAACTGTCTGGCTTGGAAGCCTTTCTTCTAGACCCACCAAATGTCATTAATTTAAGGACTTGTAGTGAGTGCTCTGTTATCCCTGACAATTCTGCAGGGATTTTCCTGAGAAGCTGTTCGGAGCAGAATGTCATGGCTGTGGCTGTGGTTCTATCTAAAGCACTCAACGGTGGCATCTAGCAGAGCCAAGGGAGAGATGTGACACTAGTTCAAGGTCCTTCCGTCATGGAGAACACTGTAATCAGCTGCTGAGAGTGCATGGGATGTAAGAAACCCAAGGAAAAAGTTTAAGAAAGACTTAATAACTTCTTCATTTAGTAGTAGTCTTAATAGCTATTTACACTGACTTCCTATATGCCAAGCATTGGGCTAAACACTTTAGATGTATTGACTTGTCTATTTCTCATGACAATCTCATGGTATAGATACTATTATCATTTCTATTTGCCATCTGAGAAAATGAGGCAAAGAGAGGCTAGTGAACCTTCCTGTGGTGACACAGTAAAGGTGAAATTGGAACTCAGGCAACCCACTGCAGAATACAAATGAGATACTATGTAACTTGGGGAGGTGGGAGAAAAGAGGGCACTCACTGCCTCCCAGAAAGCAATATTGAGATTCCAGAAGCTCTCCACAATCTTCTCAGTTAAGTGTCCCAAGAACTCTGAAAAGTTTTAGAATAAATATGAGTAAAATGTGATGCAATGACCAGGACTGTGGTTTTAGTTACTGTAACAGGTAAAGAAGGAGAGACCAGTTAATCCAGAAGTTCCCAATGCTACCTAGCATAGACACACATACTCAGGATAAGCAAATACCAGCTACTGTGTATGAAAGAACTGACTGTGTGCCAGAGGAGGCGTTTAACCTCACCTCCTCCAAAGGAATCAGACTATCACCTTATCCTATTCCCCAGGAAGCTACCCAATCCTTTCTTTGGCTCTGCAACTTGTTCTAAACCTAGTTTTAAAATCCCTTGGTTGGCATCAGTAGCATTCATAAATCCTAGCATATCTTGACATTGACCTACCTCATACTATTTTCTCACAATTACACTACTTCTAGATAATCCATCCTAGAGAAAAAGACAATGCCCTGTGATTTTGCCCAGGGAGAATGGAATCTCAAGATCCTCTTAAGTTTTCCTGGCTCCTTGTGTATATTTCTCTCTTTCTAGTACAGTGGCAAGAAAGCAATATTTAGTGAGACAAATTTGGACTCAAATCCTGCCTACCCTATTCCATGCTGGAAAGCCTTGGGAAGGTAGGTCACTGCCTTGGGGTGTGAATCTGTGAAATCATGCTGTCACAGCAGCTGCACAGAGGTTGTTGGTAGGATGAAAGTAATGATGTAATGAGAACATGTAGTACTTCATAAAAATAAAGCTAGGAAGGAGAGGCCTAGTGTGGATGAAGCACTGCATAGGAGGAACTAAGATTGGACTTAAGTCAAAGGAGCTACTTAGGAGGCTGAGATAAGGAGGATCGCAGTTGGAGACTAGTATAACCGTGCATGTATACATGTGAAATCCCTCCTCAACCAAGCGGTCGGTGTGGTGTTGCATGTTTGTTATTCCAGCTATAATTGGAAGTGTAAAATATGCAGATCACAGTCCAAATGCCTATTTGGGCAAGTAGTGAGAACCTGTCTCAAAATAACCAGTGCAAAAAAAGGGCTGGAGGGCATAGCTCAAACAATAGAGTGCCAGCCTACCAAGTGCAAAGCTTGAACTTTATAACTCAGTACTGCGCAAAAATGAACTGATCTGGAGCTCAAATAACTGTTAGTCATGATTGCCATGCCACCACCTTGAGACAAGAAACATAACAAAAGAGGGCCAAAGGTCAGAGGGGCGAGGGTATGGTGGACTCCAGGCTTTTTAGAGAGGTGTCTGAAGGCATTTGCTGATGGAAAGAGAGAGACCAACAGGTAGACAGACAGACAGACAGACAGACAGACAGAGACAAATAAAAAGAATCTGAAGAGGAGGCAGACGGTGTCTAAAATCCAAATGTTGTGGAAAAAGCTAAGAGGTCCCTCTGCAGGGAAGCTGTAGGAGGAGAGAGGGTGTGCTCTGAACAGAATTAGAGGGAGACATCTGGATAAAAATGTGTCCAGGAATGATGGAAAGAGTCACTTAGAGGAATTTAGGATCAGAAACTGTGAGGTCATCACCCTTACAGTGTCATATCTGCAAATAGCCAGAAGTCAGCAGGCCCTTCGTCATTAACTCTGAACGTCCTTTGCAAAGGCAAATAAGGGAGTGTTCCAGGGGGCAGATAGGTTGGTATTTACCTATTTAGCCCTCTAACCTTGAAGCCCAGCTTTGGTCACAAAGGAGCAGCTTTCCAGAGTCATATCACACAGGCTAAACACAAGGGGGAACAGAAATGAGATCTGATAGGGCTGTGTCTTCTTTATGGATCCGGGGCTTGAATTCCGGGCCTTGTGCTCTTACTGGTCTTTTTCTCTCAAGGTTGGCACTCCATCACTTGAGCTAAACCTCCACTTCTGGCTTTTTGTTGATTAATTGGAGATAAGAATCTCATAGGCTTTCTATGTCTTTCTATGTCTTTCTGTCTTCTAACTGTAATCCTCAGATCTCAGCTTCCTGAGTAGAAAGAATTACAGGCTTTTGCCACAGTCACAGAGCAATCCTACCCTTCCTTACAATTGACCACTCCTGAAAAATATATGGAGGTAAGAATTAGAAGGCCAAGTAGAGATTCAATTGGCCAGAAGGTGTTCATTCAAAAGATTCCAGTGGCACAGTCTCATCCCATAGTCTACTGAGGCAGGAGCGCATAGCCTGAGTTGTGTTCTGAGAGGGAGAAAGTGAAGCAGAGAGAAGCAAAATAATCTTCCCCAAAAGTCAGTGCTTATCCCAAAATCAAGTCAAAATTTCAAAGGTACAGCAATATCATCAGCAGAAAAGACCCGACCTGACCCCCAAGCAGTTCACAGGGATGAGATTATTTCTGCTGCTCCAAGGATCACAGTGATTTACACATAATTGCTACTGTTTCTCTTGTTTAATGCCTGATTCTGGAGAGCAGCTACTCTGCAAAACATCAGCACCTATGTGAGAAACCTCAAGTTATTTATTTGCTTTATTTTTGAAATAAGCCTTATGTTAGAACTCCATCTCACCATCTTGTATGCTTTCTCTCCTTCTGCATCAAGTCTTAGGTTTGTGCTTAATTAGATCTTAGTGTAAATAATATGGGGAGAAGCTTCCACAATTTTTTCCACTGGAAAAATGTGAAGGGGTGGGACATACAGAATAGTTGTGTGGGAGGCTGGTGTTTCTCTCCAGTACAATAACCATTTCACTGGAGAAACAATTTCAAAGTACCTATTTAAAGTTCCTGGCAACTTTCCTCAGAGTATATAGCAAATGGAGGAATAATTATTTGAGAAAATAAACTAAAGCTTGGTAAGAACAGTGAATCTGCAGCATTTAGGCCCTGGCATGCTCCAATTCCACCCTCTATGTCTACTCCATGTCACAAAAGTGCTGTTTTGGACAAGTTTGGCCAAGAAAACAGAACTCCTTCATCACCTTCTAATGTTCCAGCTATATTTTCTATATAGGAGCATGTTTCCTCACCCTCTCCCTTCTAGCATCACAAAAGCTCTGTTCTGGACAGAAGTAGCCAAGAGTAATGAGCTACCTTTCTCTACCCAGCTCCAAATTGTAGGCTAGAAACTTGGTACTAGACACAGTAGACAAAGAACACTGGGTTGTCATTGGCTTACCCTAGATTGCTCATAAAGTGGAGGTGCTTTACTGTAGGTTCCATACTGCAGAGGCAAACTGAGAAGTTAAAAGCCTGCCATTCCCTTCTCAATTCTATTTAACTCATTCCCAGGGCATCAAGCATCAGTCCAGGAGAAGATGGCACTGTCCCTCTCCTCAGCTCCAGTGCAGCAGCCTAGAAGTTAGAACCTGGGTTAGAACCTGAAGGCTGGCCATAAGCATGGAGAGCACCATAGCACCCCCTCCCCAATTAGAGAGTGACTATGTAGAACATACCATGGAGAAGTTCATGCCTCAGGGCACTGCTGAAAATAATAGAGATCTTAGTGACAAGCAGTTAAGAGAAGGCTGGTAGTTTTATGCACCTAGTAGAAACAAGAAAAGTATCAGAGACAGGTTAGCAGAGATAGGCAGGGAAAGAGATAGTTGAAGATGCCTCACTGGATCACACTGATCACTACACACCTTCAAGTATGTGCATAATCAGACTTGGGACAACTGGAAGCCATCCCCAAGCACATAAAGATTGAATCAACAAAGGACAGAAACTACATTGGCTCACAACCTCTGATCCAACATTGGCCAAACAGTTAGCTACTCTGACGCTAGGGCCACTTGTAGGAAGCTAGGCCTAAAATTTAACTGAATCTATCTCAAGTGGTCTAGAAGACTATAATATGTATAAGATATACTCTCTCAAGAATAACTTGGGAGAGAACTTGTTTTTTTTTCTTTTGTTAGTGATACTGATGAATGAACTCATGCCTTGTGCTTGCTAGACAGGCATTCTACCATCTAAGCCACACCTCTAGCTCTTGTTTTTTTTCCCCCTGTATGGGAGCTTGAAATCAGAACTCAGGGCTTCCCACTCTCTCTTGGCTTTCAGGCTCATGTCTAACATTCTCCCACCTGAGCCATGACTCCATCTGGTTTTTTTTTGTTTCCCCAATAGTTAGGATAACAGGAATGTACTATGGCACCCAATCATTGGTTGAGATAGATCTCACAAGCTTTTAAGTCCAGACTGGCCTTGAACCATGATCCTTCAATCTCTGCTTCTCAAGTAGCTAGAGATTATGTGATTGAGCCAGTACGTCTGGCAGCAAAGAACTTTCAAGTTATTTATTTCTGGTTGAACATAGGGCATAATGATCTAAGTTCCTTGACTTATGAAAGTAGTTTGCAAGCCATGTATCTCACCATATACACCTCCCACCAATGGCAGAGTGCTAGCCATGAGACAGAATGCTAAGAGAGTGTGTGAAGCCCAAGTTCTGAGTTTAAGCCCCCATACAAGTGGTAAAAGAACAACAAAAATGAACAGAAGCTCAGAGAAATTTGAGACATCCTTACTCACATCAACACATAGTAGTACCAAAAGATGTGACAGGGAAAAAGGCAAACTAGCCAAAGAAATATTGGCTAACTTGATTACTTTAATATGCCTATGGAAGAAGCTCAATGAACTTCAAGCAGAATACAAAGAAATTCACACCTAGATACATCACAGTTGTTAAAATATTAAACTATTGAAAGGCAAACAGAAAACCGTAATTCAGCACATATAAGGAAATCCTCGTAAGTTTAACAGCTGACTTTTGAACAGAAAGAATAGGAAAAAAACAGTGATATGGCATATTCAAAGTGGTAAAAGGAAAAGACAAATCTGTCAATCCTTGAATCCTATGTAACTACTTTTCAAAAATGTGGGCCCAGCACTCGTGGCTCACATCTGTAATCCTAGCTACTCAAGAGGGCTGAGGATTGTGGTTTGACACTAGTTTGAGCAGGAAAGCCTGTGAGACTCTTTTTTTAAAAATGTAAATGTATTTGTTTTGTTTTTGTTGCCAGTCCTGGGGCATGGACTCAGGGCCTGAGCACTGTCCCTGGCTTCTTTTTGCTCAAGGCTAGCACTCTGCCACTTGAGCCACAGTGCCACTTCTGGCCCTTTTCTATATATGTGGTGCTGGGGAATCAAACCCAGGGCTTCATGTATGTGAGGCAAGCACTTTACCACTAGGTCATATTCACAGCCCCTGTGGGGCTCTTATCACCACTAAATTATCTAAACAGCCAGAAGTGGAGCTGTGGCTCAAGTGGTAGACCTCTAGCTTTGAGCAAAAGAAGCTCAGGGGACATGCCCATAGCTAGTAGGTATGCCTTACAAAAAGTACTAAAGGAAGTATTTTGGATTAAAAGGAAAAGATACCAAAAAGCACTTTAAATTCACACAAATAACCATTGAGCTCTAGTAAACATAATTACATATGCAATGAGAAGACAGTACAATGGGGACTAAGGGTGTGGCTCAGTGGTAGAGTGCTTTCCTAACTTGTGCAAGACATATTTATTTTTCTTTCTTATTTATTCTTTCTTTCTTTTTGCCAGTCCTGGGGCTTGAATTCTGGGCCTGTACACTGTCCCTGAACTTCTTTTGTTCAAGGCTAGTGTTCTACCACTTAATCTACAGCACCACATCTGGCTTTTTCTGAGTAGTTTATTGGAGATAAGACTCACAGACTTTCCTCCCTGGCTTGGCTTCGAATCGAACTGTGATCCTCAGATCTCAGCCCCCTGAGTAGCTAGGATTACAGGTGTGAGCCACCAGCGTGCTTAACTTCTTATTTCTCTTAACTGATTTTAAGAACAATTTCATAAACAATATTCATAAAATTAGATAATTTTCTATAACAAGCAGAAATATATTTTGCAACAACAGCTAAAAAGGTGATTAAAACACAGATGTGCTCGAGTAAAGAAATGCTATCTGATGATATTAAGTCTACAGAAAGAAATTAAGAGGACCAGCAAACAGTAATGAAAAATGGTTAGTATGTTTTTTAACCAATGTGGGGTGGTTTAATGCTGGGAATCCCAGCCATACAGTTGATGGAGGCAGGAGGATCAGGGTTCCAGGTCATCTCTGGCAATTAGTGAGAGTCTACTATTTTACAAACAAACTAAAATCTGAGTAAAATGGCTTAAGGCTATAATCCAGCTACTCAGGAAGCTGAGAATGGGAGGATCTAAGTTCAAGGCCAACTCAGGCAAAAAAGTTTGCAAAACCCCATCTCAACCAACAAAAAGCTGAACGTGCTGGTACCAGCCTGCCTTCTTAGCAGTGAAGAAAGTGTAAATAGGAGGATCATCCTCTATGCTGGCCTGAGTAAAAAGTGAGAGATGATTTTAAAAAATAACAAGTATAAAGGGCTAGGGGGCGTGGCTCAAGTGGTAAAGCACCTACCTGGCAAGTACAGGACCCTATGTTCAAACCCACGTATTGCCAACCTCCCTAACTAAAACTAAAAGGACTGGGTGTGTTGCTCAAGTGGTAAAGCACTTACCCAGCAAACACAAAACTCTGAGTTATTCAAGCCTTAATACTGTAAAAAGAATAGAATTTTAAAAACTTTATATTGTCCTCTCCTTTCTTATATTACTTTCTTTAGACTAGACAAGACTTGGTAAAGCAGTAATCATAATCAGATATTGTTGTATTAGAAACATGCATGTATCACATAACAGTAATAACACAAAAGTGGAAGAAGCCAGGGAACTATATGAAAAAACTCTCACTAGAATTAACTTTGTATAAATTGGAAGTAGATTCTGACAAGTTAAGATGCATGTTGTAATTCTTAGGACAATAGTTAAGAAAACAAATTAAAAACACACAGTGGAAAAATCACTAAAGAAATTTACAGCTAAGTGCAGTGGCTCATGCCTACAATCCCAACAAGTCAGAAAATTAAGGCCTGATTTTCATGGTTTGATGCCAGCCTGAGCAGACTAATCTAAGAGATTCCTAGTTCCAAATAACAATGAAAAATCCCAGGAGTAGAGACCCGGGCAGTAGGAACGGGCGCATCACCTGACTGCCGCCGCCAGCCCAGCCCAGTGCCCTCATCCTCACCCAACCCAGCCCTCAGGCCCGAAGAACTACAACTCCCAGCATGCCTTGACGGTCCGAGACGCTGAGATGCTTCTCCAGTCTCCCTCTGGGCCGGCTTTCCTCACGGGTCCTCCTGACCGCGCGCGGAACTGGGCCTGGAGCCATGGAGGACGCGTCGCCTCTGCTGCTGAACAACAGCAAGCCACACCTGGAGAAGCTGACCCTGGGCGTCACCCGCATCCTGGAATCTTCCCCAGGTGTGACAGAGGTGATGATCACAGAAAAATCACCTGCTGAACATCATATGATTTCTTCATGGGAACAAAAAAATAATTGCATGAAGCCTGAGGATGTGAAAAACTTTTACCTGATGACCAATGGCTTCTATATGACGTGGAATGTGAAGCTAGACGAGCACATCATTCCATTGGGCAGCATGACAATTAACAGCATCTCCAAAATGACTCAGCTCAACCAGTCTTCCGTGTATTCACTTCCTAATTCACCAACTCTGGCAGATCTGGAGGATGATCTACAGGAAGCCAATGAAGACCAACCAGAAAAGCCTCACTTTGACTCTCGCAGTGTGATATTTGAGCTGGATTCATGCAGTGGGAATGGAAAGGTTTGCCTTGTTTACAAAAATGGGAAACCAGGATACCAGGATTAATACAAGATACTGAAATCTGGTCCCTGGACAGAGCATTATACTGGCATTTTCTCACAGATACCTTTACTGCCTATTATCGCCTGCTCATCACCCACTTGGGCCTGCCACAGTGGCAGTATGCCTTCACCAGCTATGGCATTAGCCCACAGGCCAAGCAATGGTTTATCATGTACAAACCTATCACGTACAACACAAATCTGCTCACAGAAGACACGGACTCCTTTGTGAACAAGTTGGATCCCAGCAAAATGTTTATGAGCAAGGACAAGGCCTTAATCCCCAAGAAGAAAGGACCTACTCAGCCTTCAGGTGGCCAGGAAGGACCCTCATTAACCTCTTCCTCTAAATCCTCCTCAGGAAACGCCATCTGAAAATAAGCACTCCTGCACTAGCCCCACAGCAGTGATTTCCACATACAGATGGTGTCACTGGTAGCCCCAACCTTAGATTCTCTTATGTGCAAATATAGGCATCTTCCTGAGTGACAGAGTCCTGAGACTTTTACTCCCAATGACATTAGTCAGGAATTGAAAGGTCATACTAGGCTCCCCAGGAGCCCTTCCGCCTTACAGTAGATTATTGCAGCCTTAGCTCCAAAGTCTGTGGAGATAAGCCTACTAAGAGGTTTCCTCTTTCTACACCTTTACCTAGCCGTAATTAGAGAAGTCCTTAGTCACATGTAGCTATCTAAATTTATATGAAAAAAATCATATCCTCACATTAGCTACATTTCAAGTATTAATGTGGCTATTAGATTGTGTATTGGAATGCATTCTGTTGTTCCAGAAAATTCTTGGGGACAGCACAACATTGGGGTTCTTTTTAGAATATTTTCATGCTGCTGCTCCTCAGATTATAATGCTTTACCATCATCACCCCATTTTACTCATTTTTAGTATTTTTTTTTCTGCCAGTATTGGGGCTTGGACTCAGGTCATGGTTGCTCTCCCTGAGCTCTTTTGCTCAAAGCTAGAGCCATGGCTCCACTTGCAGTTTTTTTTTTTTGGTTAATTGGAAGTAAATTTTCTTTCCCATGCTGGCTTCAAACTGTGATCCTCAGATCTCAGCCTTCTGAATGCCTAGGACTACAGGTGTAAGCCACTGGCACCTAGCTTTTGTTTAGATTTTTATAAAAGTTTGGCTTCCTAATCAGTTTGTCTTGTGATGTTCACACATTTGCCAAAAATACATCTGCTGTGCTTTGATTCTACTTTGCAGGACTCTTCATAAAAAAGTTTTGATGAAGTCAGGCACTGCTTACAAAAGCTTTCTACCTGTTCTGCCTATTTATATACCTCTGAGTTGTCTAGCCCCATCCTGTCTGATCCATGGCCTTCCTCTAACTTGGAACAGGGTGAAGGTTCCACAGTCCTTTGTAATATTCCTGATGTTTAGAAATCATTTTTCCATAGGTACATGGCCAGCCCACATAAACCTAATAATTGACACAAATCTGAATTTATCTACTACCTCTAACGGGGTTTCTGTAGACAAAAGGCTCAGGTTTTCAATTAGGACTATCTAGTTTCTCATTTTGCAGCTCCAGCAGGAAGATACTTTCCAACAGGGAAAGAGTCACTTGCCCAATCCTAAGATCTTTGAATGGCTGCATTTTGAACTGAAATCCCAGAAGTCAGAGTTCTGAGGTGCAACTACACAGTTTGTCTAGGCTTCCTCCCTTTGCGCTTCTTTTCCCTGCTAATTAGTTCAGAGCCTCTTCTGTCTTCCATAACCCAGTAAAAGTCTCCATAATTTTTCACCTGTACATTTGCTGTGACCCTACTTTGAGTACTTGTGAAGTTTAAAAAAAATTTTGATTCTTAACTGTAGTGATAGATGTTCATGAAAGAATGACTTCAGTTCTTCCTACATGTAGCACTTCAAGATCTCTAAGGAAAACCAAGGTGAAGCATTAGCTTTCAAGGACCATGGCAAATTCAAGCTGGTGCTTCCCCACTCACTGCCCCCCCCTTTTAATAGTACAAACTCTTGCAATACTGGTGTTCAGAAGTTCATGCTGAGTTTCATATTAACAGTCTTATTCAGTTGCTGACATTTCAACCATACTGGTTTGCTTTTAATAGTACCTCTTGTAGTTTCAAAACTAACCGTTTACAATTCAGCCTAGTCATTTTTAAACATGTGGATGTGCGGCACAATACATCTATGTCAAATTTCCCCTTGTTTCAAAAAGTATTTTGGCCCTTTTAAATTAACTTGATTCTTACACTTCAAGTATTTCCAAATGGCCAACAACTGAAGGGAGAACTGACCTCACCAATGTAGCATATGACTACTTCTTTAAGACAAGTCAAGATTAGCAGGGGATTTGGAAATCACCCCATCTTTCATTGCAGCAGATGCCTTCCCACTAGTACTCCCCAAGCTTATGGATGACTACAGTTTGGGTTCAGTTCTAGATTCCACAAATGAAACATCATAAAAACCTGGAACACAACAGTATCCTTGAAACCAGAGGTGTTCCATAGGGGTCCTCAAAAGGCTGTTGAAGGAGGGGAATTCTAACAATAAGGAAGGCTTGAGACCTGTCTCAGAGCATATAATAATGTACTCCAAGTAACCCAGCACAAAATGAAGATGTGGTTTTCTTGCTCAAAACTCAAACACTACCATTAAAATTCTGAAATTAAAAAAAAATCCCAAAGTGGAGCTGTGGCTCAAGTGGTAGAGCACCAGCTGTGAATGAAAAAGCTGATGAAGAGATTGACGCCCTGAGTTAAGGTCAGGCATGGTGGCTAATGCCTGTAACCCTAGCACTTAGGAGGCTAAGGCAGGAGAATCATGAGTTCAAGGTCAGTCTGAGGTAGTGAGACATTGTCTCAAAACAAACAATAAAAACACTGCAAAAACAAAATTAGCATTAATATTTCTCACCTCTGAAAAGAGAGAAAGAACAAACTCACATACTCATTCTAAGGCCAGCATTAATTTGATACCAAAGCCAGAAAAAAGATATCAGTATAGGGGTTGAAGGTGTAGCTCAGTGCTAGACTGCATGTTTTTTTGCTTGTCTTTGTTTACCAGTACTGGGGCTACACCCCACAGTCAGAGGAGAGGACCTGTCTGGCATGTATGAGGCTTTATGTTCCGTCATCAGTACCACAGTATGGGGGAGATTTAAAAATACAACCATTGCATGAATATTCATATGAGCATTATTCATATATATGTGTTTATATATCCCAAATGCTTAACAACCGGTAGACAGGTTCCACTTCTACCGTACAGTATGAGGAGCTTTGGGACCCAAATTCCCAGCAAAACAATAAAAATTTTTATAAAAAAAAGTCTTAAGCCAGGCACTGGTGGCTCACACATATAATCCTAGCCACTCAGGATGCTGAGCTCTGATGATAATGGTTCAAAGCCATCCCAGGCAGACATATCTGACAGACAATTAACCAGCAAAATGCTAGAAGTGAAGGTGTAGCACATGTGGAACTAAGCACTAGCATTGAATTAAAAAGCCAAATGAGAGCTTAAAGCCCTGAATTCAAGCCCCAGTACCAGCACAATAAAGGAGGTAGCAGATTTTTCTAAGAATTCAAATACTCAAATAGTACAGCCTAGCTAAAAGGGTCAATTTCTTTTTTTAAAAATTTTTATTGTCAAACTGATGTACAGAGAGGTTACAGTTTCATATGTTAGGCATTGGATACATTTCTTGTACTGTTTGTTACCTCCTCCCTCATTCACCCTTCCCCCCCTTTCCCTTTCCCCACCATGAGTTGTTCAGTTCATTTACACCAAACAGTTTTGCAACTATTGCTGAACTCCATGCTATGGAAACGATTGTTATATCACTGTTGTAACTACTTTCAATGTGCTATGTGTAACCGTAGCTTCTGTTATTGATGATCTTCTTGTATCCCCTTCCTGTGGTGTACCTGCACTATCTCTGTATCTTATCTGAGTACATTGGAAACCGTGTATACTGGTATTAGAACTAGGAAACTGAAAGAGACTACCAAAATCAAGAGACGCAGTGTAAAAAAGGGTCAATTTCTTGAAAGACAGACTTCTAAATTCACACAAGAACAAATGAACAGCCAGGTGTGGTGGTACATACTTGGTTGTGCAATTTGGCTAAGTAGGAGGATGGTGAGTTCTAGGCTAGCCTGGATTACATAGTGAATTCAAGGCGAGCAAGACCTACACAGCAAGTACCTGTCTTTAACAAAAAGAAAAAAAGTGCTGGGTAAAGTGGATCACATTTAAAACCCTGTCTAAGTGGGAGGTGGAAATTGGTAGGATCTAGGTGAATTCAAGGCTAATTCAAGCAAAATGTTAGTAAGATCTCATCTCAAAAAATACATTGGAATGGTTGCACACACAAATCTCAGCTATATGGGAATATAGGAGGATTGGAGTCCAGGTCAGCGCCAGGGAAAAAAATCTAGACCTTACCTTAATTTTTTTAACCTAGAGTTAAAAAGTCCCTGTTTCAAATGCCAATAGTAGCAAAAAAAAAGGAAGGGAAGTAGACAATCATTGTGATCTTTGTGTGTAAGTGCTGGTTCCAGCGCTTCAACTCAGTGCCTAGGCACTTCCCTTTATCTTTTTCCCTCAAGGCTGGCACTCTACTAGAGCCAGGGCTCCAATTCTGGCTTTTATTTTGCCTGTCCTGAGGCTTGAACTCAGGGCCTGAGCACTGTCCCTGGTTTCTTTTTGCACAAGGCTAGCACTCTACTACTTGAGCCACAGCACCACTTCTGGCATTTTCTATATGTGTGTTGCTGAGGAATCAAACCTAGGACTTCATGTATGCAAGGCAAGCACTCTACCACTAGGCCACATTCCCAGCCCACAATTCTGGCTTTTTGAAGGTTAACTGGAGATAAGAGTCTCATGGACTTTCCTGCTGGGATTAGCTTCAAACTATAATTCTCAGATCTCAGCCTCCTGAGTTAGGATTACAAGGTGTGATCCACCAGCACCTGATTTGAAATAGATAGTCTTTACTTATTTTGGGGTGGGTCATGGGACTTGAACTTAGGACCTGGGAGCTGTTACTAGCCTTTTGTACTCAAGGCCTAGTGCTCTCATCTGCTGAGCCTTCTGGCCTCTTCTGGCCTTTTTTGGGGGTGGTTAATTGGAGATAAATATCTCACAGACTCTCCTTGCGGGGGTTGGCTTCAAACTGTAATTCTCAGATGTCAGCCTCCTGACTACTACAGGTGCGAGCCACTGTTGCTCAGCTTTGAAACAGAGAATCTTAACAGAATTATTTTGACATTTTATTTTCATTAAGGCCTTCATAATTTTTCTTAAACTTTTTTGGAGAGCCTCTAAGGTCACAGAAAAACTGACTGGTAAGTTGAGCTTCCATACATGCACCACCTTCTGCCACTTCACCATACTGCACTAGATTTGTCAACGAACTTTCAGGCACAATACCAAAGGCATCAGCCATGAAAAAAATAATTGACAAACTAGATTCATTTAAAAGTTAAAAATTCTGGGAAGAAGGTACATGACACTCTATCTCCAAATAGTCAATGAAAAGCCAGTCTAAAGACCAGGTTCAAATGGTGGAGCACCAATTAGGAGCAAGTAAACAGAGTAGGAGGCATTGAGTTTAAGAGCCAGAACTGGCAAAAATGAAAGAAGATATGAAAAAAAAATAAAGTCATGTCTCTGGACTGGGATGTTGGTTAGTTTAGAATTACCTAGCAAGCATGAAGTAATGGATTCAAATCACAGCACTGAAGAAAAAAAAAAGGACACAGCTAAAAGAATGAAAACACAAGCCACAGGCCAGGCTAAAATATTTGCAAAAGACACATCTTATAAAAGCTGTTAATCTAAAACATATGAAGAAGTATTAAGATTCAATATGAATAAAGTACCTGAACAGACATTGCATCAAAGATGTAAACATGCCAAAAAGCATATGAAAAGACATTCAGCACCATATGTCATTATGGAACTGCCAATTAAGCAACAATGAAATAATATTATCCACCCTGTATAATGGCATAAATCTGGAGCCTAATGACTTAAAGTGCTGATAATGGTGTGGAGCAAGAGGAATGCTCACTCCCTGAGGTAAGAATGACTTGGGAAGATAGATGATATCTTTCTCACAAAAGTATACCTTGCCTTGGGATCCACAGTCATACTCCTTGGCACTTACTAAAATGACAACATATATTCACATAGTATTTATAAATGCTTTTTTTTTTTTTTTTGGCCAGTCCTGGGCCTTGGACTCAGGGCCTGAGCACCATCCCTGGCTTCTTCCCGCTCAAGGCTAGCACTCTGCCACCTGAGCCACAGCGCCCCTTCTGGCCGTTTTCCATATATGTGGTGCTGGGGAATTGAACCGAGAGCTTCATGTATAGGAGGCAAGCACTCTTGCCACTAGGCCATATTCCTAGCTCTATAAGTGCTTTTTGATATATGCCAAAACTTGGCTACTGCCAAGTTCAGTAGTAGGCAAATGAGAAAACTGTCGTATATCCTGACAATGGAACATTATTCAGAGCTGAATAATGTAGTCTATGAGTGACCAAGCTGTGAAAAGACATAGAAGAATCATAAAAGCATATTGCTAAGTGAAAGAAGCCAATCTGGAACACAGTGTTCAGTGTTAAATAGAAAACATACAGGAAAAAGAGAAACTAGGAATACAATAAAGAGATCAGCAGTTACCAAACATTAGCTGAGAAATGTATGAGTAGGCAGAGCACAGAATATTTTTAGGGCCATGAAACTATAAAACTTTTTGACTAGTCAAAAATCCATAACAAATATATGGATTTAATGATAATGATGTCTCATCATAGGTTAATCAATTATAACAAATATACTTCTGTGGTGTGGGGTTTCACAACAGTGGAGCAGTCTGTGCATTGTGGGGGAAGAGTATATGGAAACCATATTTTGTGAAACTTCCTTTTTTGGTGTCATTCCTGGGGCTGGAACTCAGGGCCTGGGCACTGTCTCTGTGCTTTTGTGCTATAGGTTAGTGTTTTATCACTTGAGCCACAGCTCTACTCCCAGATTTTTGGTGGTTAATTGGAGATAAGAATCCCACAGACATTCCTGACCAGGCTGGCTTTGAATCATGATCCTCATATCTCAACCTCCTGAGTAGCTAGGATTACAGGCTTGAGCCACCCATAGTACTCAACTTGTGCAATGTTTTATTGTATGCTTTTTCTGGGACTTGAACTCAGAGCTCTACCACCTAAACCATATCTCTAATTTCTATTTTACACAACTCTTCATAGAACCTAAAACTACTCTACAAAGTCCATCTAAAAATTTCACCAGGAAAAAATTCACCAGGCAGCTGAGATGTATAAAATTGGGATAGATAGGGAAGAACATTGAGGGGGTGGCACTAATCAAGATAGCATTGTATTTATAAACTGACATGTGGAAGTGAAACCCCTTTTTACAACTACTTAAAGGTAATAAAAAATAAAAACTTTAAAGACCCTGACAAATGATCATATGGCAAAGGAGAAACACTTATTCAAGAAAAATCAATTAAATTTCAGCATGATGAGTCAAACTGGGCTGTTGGAAATAAGAATCCCTTTCCCACTGCAAGAAGGCAGAACCACCCTTCACCAGTACAACCAGGAACACAGGGATAGCTTCTCTTCTCCTCCAGTTCCCAGCATAAAGGCTCTCTTTCTGGGAGGATCAGGACATCAGTATTCCTTGCCCTGCCCTCAGCAACCTTTGGCTCCAACTCCAGGAAAATAAGGCTGAGAGCTCCCTTCTTCACCAACCCTTACTCCTCACTTGTGAAATGGAGGCTGTAACTAGGGTGTGACACCACTGAAAATACTAAGGCTACCCAGATCTGGTTTCTAGAGCATACAGATACACTGGAGCGAAATGCCAAAGAGACAGGAAGCTGCTGAATATCCTTTCCTTCTGATGAGTGTTCAGCCCCTAGGCATGGGTGCTTCTCAGAAGCTTGCCATTGTCCCTTTCCCCACCACAGAACTTCTCTGCCTTGGCAGAGAAATCAAGACCTAGAAGAGAGTTCTGAATGTCTTTCCAAAGTCTCTGACTTCCTTTTTTATCTTATGCCTGTACTGGAGCTTGAACACAGGGCCATGCACTCTCACTTGGCTATTTTCACTCAAGGCCAACACTCTACTATGTGAACCACACTTAGGCTTCCATATTTTTGCTGGTTAATTGGAGATAAGAGTTTCATGGACTTTTCTACCTGAGGCTGGCTTTGAACTTTGATCCTCAAATATCAGCCTCCTGAATAGCTTAGGATTTCAGGCCTGTGCCACCAGTGCCAGGCTTGAACTTCATTTCTAACAATGAGGAGAAATCCCCACCTAAGCATGCTCCCTCTCTGATACAGTGGAGGTTAAGGTAAAGAACAATGGGTAAGATAATGGGAAGTGCATTGACATGGAGACTAAGCTGTTAACTGGCTAGTTTTCTGGAGAGAAACAAGGAACCAGACAGCTAAAATGAAACAAACTCGGGTCGGAATGAATCTCAGATACTAATCTATGGAACTATCACTTCAAAGACATCAGGATTTGTTTAGATCCATTTGTGGTACAATTTTTGACAAAAACAATAAAAGCAATCATTCGCAACTAGTGAGGCTTAACCACTGGGTGTGGTCCAGGAAAGAGACAAAGAGTGCTGCCCAAACCAGGGATGTGTATGGGCATTACAGAGCTGTAAATAACATCTCAGTCTCCATACTACTGGGCTGTGCAGGATATGTTGCATTAAAACATGCAGTGGGGGCTGGGAATGTGGCTTAGTGGTAGAGTTCTTGCCTAGCATGTGTGAAGCCCTGGGTTCAATTCCTCAGTACCACATAAAGAGAAAAGGACAAAAGTGGTGCTGTGGCTCCAATGGTAGAGTTCTAGCCTTAACCAAAAGAAACACAGTGACAGTGCTCTGACCCTGAGTTCAAGCCCCAGGACTGGCAAAAAAAAGCTACTAATTGGGACTGGGGATGTAGCTTAGTGGTGGAGTGCTTGCCTAGCATGCATGAAGCCCTGGGTTCGATTCTTCAGCACTACATAAACAGAAAAAGCCAAAGTGGTGCTGTGGCTCAGGTGGTAGAGTGCTAATCTTGAGCAAAAAGAAGCCAGGGACACTGCTCAGGCCCTGAGTTCAAGCCTGAGGACTAGCAAAGAAAGAAAAAACATGTAGTGGGTGACTACACAAATAAATAAACAAGTCTTGTATTGGGGATTGAAAGACTAGTACTCAGAATTGCCACAATATATTTTCTTAAACATCCAGCTTCCAACAAAAAAGTATGAGACAAGAGAAGAAAATAGCAAATCATGCATATACTGGAAAGAGCTAAGCATTTTAACACAGGCTTGAAATTCTAGAACTTGGGAGACTGAAGCAGGAGGATGAAGCAGCTGGGGTTAGGAAGACCCTGTTTCAAATAAAAAAAAGAAAAGAGAAGTAAAAAGAAACTAAGTCTACTTAAAACAGCATCAAAATGAATAAAACACTTACAAATAAATTTAGCCAAGGAAGTGCAAGAATCATATACTGAAAATTACACAACATTGCTAAAAGAAATTTAGCTAAGAGGAAATAGAGTCTAAATTTATAGATTGTAAGATTCAATATTGTTACCATGTCAATCTTATCCAAGAACAAACTACAAATGCATAAATAGAACTAATCTTAAAATTCACAGGGGTTCTAAGGGACCCTAAATACACAAATCACTCTTGGAAGAGAAGAGCAAAGTTGGAGAACACATACTTTTTGATTTTAAGTCATACTACAAAGCTACCATAATCAAAAACACATTGTACTGGCACAAAGATCAACATATAGACAAATAGAATAAAACCGAGAATCCCAAAATAGACACATATATTTATGGATAATTGATTTTCAAAAAGAATGCCAACAATTGAAAAAGAACATTTTCTTTAATAAATGGTACTGAGGCAACTGAATACTCATATGCAAGGGAATAAAGTTGGATTCCTACCATACACCATTGTAAGAAAAGGATCTAAGACTAAAATGTAAGCTATCTCTATAAAAGTCTTTGGACAAAACAAAACATAAGGGTCAATAATCCTGATCTTGGATTTGGAAATGATTTCTTGGATATGATACCAAAAGTATAAGAAACAAAATAAATAATACATAAATTCAACTTCATAAAAATTGAAAGTTTTTGGTACTGACATTCTCAAGAGAGTAAAAGCACAATGCACAGAATGGGAGAAAATATTTGTATATCATTCATCTAAAAAGGTCTAATATCTGTAATATAGAAAAGATAATTACAAACTAAACCACAGAAAGACAAATGACCCAAATACAATTGGCAAAGGATTTGGATATTTCTCCAGAGAAAATATACAGATGGATTACTAATGCATGAAAAGATGTTTAACATCATGAGTCATTAAGACAATGCAAATCAAAAGTACAATGAGAAAACATTTCACACTCACTGAAATGGTTATTACCAAAACCACATTAGAGCCAGGCACTGCTGGCTTACACCTGTAATCCTAGCCATTTGGGAGGCTGAGATTGGGAGGATTGCAGTTCCAGGCCATTCCAAGCAGAAAAGTTCACAAGACTCCATTTCACTAGAAGAAACATACAGTATCATCCCAGTGTGATGGGAAGCATAAAATGAGTGGCCAAGGTATATACTTGGATAAAAAATTGAGACCCTATCTCAAAAACAACTGGTGTAAAATGGGCTAGAGGAATGGTTTAGCCATAGAGCACCTGCCCAACAAACATTAGTTCCTGAGTTCAGATCCCAGTACGATAAAAAAAAAAAAAGTGATACTAGCCTGGTGCTAAGGGCTCAGGTCTACAACTCTAGCTACTAAGAACGCTGAGATCTGAAGATTGAGATCTAAGGATTGATGTTTGAAGGCAGCCTAGGCAGGAAAGTCCTAGAGATTCTTATCTCCAACTAACTAGCAAAAAGCCAGAAATGGAGGGGCTCAAGTGGTAGAGTGCCAGTGTGAGTAAAAAAAAAGTAGAGCAAGAGCACAAGTTCTGAGTTCAAGCCTCAGTGCTGATATACACACAAAAGTGATACTGGATAACAAATATGGAACTATTATGCAATCACTTCGGAAAATAGACCAAGTTCCTCATGAGATTAAGCACAGTTATTACATGACCCCCAAATTCCACTCCTAGGTTCTAAGTGAATTGGCAGCATATATCCACATACACACAATTTTTCCATTCAAAGGCCCAGCAACTGATGAATAAAGAAAATGTAGTATATCCATAGAATTGAATATCTTTCCACAAAAAAGGAGTGACATAAGGATACATCTGAGCACATAGATGAATTACATTGCCTATAACTACAGTCCTCCAAATCTCAGCCTCCCAAGTAGGATTACAGGTGTGAGCCACCAGTGCCTGGCTCTAGCATGGTTTTGATAATAACCATTTCAGTGAGTAGGAAATGATTTCTAAGCTATCTATAAAAGATATACTGTAATGTATATTGTCATTTATATGAAGTATGATAAAACCATAGGCATGAAAAGAAAATTACTCTGCCTAGGTCTGGGTAGGTAACAAATCGTACAAGAAATGTACCCACTGCCTTACATATGAAACTGTAACCCCTCTGTACATCACTTTGACAATAAATAATTATTCAGAAAACAAGAAAAAGAGGCTGTAAGATTGAGTGGGAGAGGTTAAGAGTACAATGTTTATTTGAAATGTTCTAAAATTGTAGTGATGATTGCACACCTCTTTTATTTTTTATTCATGCTTTTCACATAGGATCTCATTATGTAGATCAGGCTGTCCTCAAACTTGAGATCCTCCAGCTTCAGCATCCTGAATGCTGCGATTACAGGGTAGACACCTCTTTTAAATATAATAAAAATCAATGGGGCTTTGATGGCTCAGTCCTATAATTCTAGTGACTCAAGAAGCTGAGATCTGAGAATCGAGGTTTGAAGCCAGCCCCAAAAGGAAAGTCCATGAGATTCTTACCCCTAATTAACAAAAATTAACAGTGGAATAGTGGCTCAAGTGGAAGAGAACTAGCCTTGAGAGAAAAAAACTCGTGACAGCACAGTACCTAGGCCTTGCAGAAAGGTGCAGGACATGCACCTGCAAACAAACAATAACCTGAAACAAAACAAAACAAAAAACTAAAAAGTTCCTGCATGGCAAAGAACATAGCTAACCAGCTAAATGGCTCACAGATTTGGAAGGGTAATGGTGATCACAGAAATGGAGGGACAAAGAGTGAACAAATGCCGCAGTGGTATTCAGTAGACACTTATGGGTGGGGATGAAAGGGAACCCTAACACACTGCCAGTGGGACTGTAAACTTGTTCAACCACTTTGGAAAAGCCCTATGGAGATTCCTCAAAAAACTAAACATAAAGCTTCCCTATGACCCAGCAATTCCACTTCTGTGCATTTATCAATAGAACACAAATAAGGTTACAGTAAAGTCATCAGCAGTAACGCCAAGACATGGAATCAGCCCAGATGCCCCTCACTGGATGAATGGATCAAGAAAATTTGTATAGATACACAATGGAATACTCATCCATTAGGAAGAATGATATTGTAGTATTCATAAGGAAATGGAAAGACTTGGAAAAAATTATTATTAAGTAAAGTAAGCCAGACCCACAGAAACAATGATTGTATGGTTTCCTTCATTTGTGGTAGGTAGAATGTACCTATAAATCTATAAGTAAACAGTTGGGCAGTATGCAAGTGCTTACAAATGAATTAACTGAAGTGAAATTAACTCTATGGAGAGCTCAAATAGTATAATATTTTCAAAAGTCTAGGTCAAAGCCCAACAACATCAACTCCAGGAAATAGGTACTAGATCTAAGAAGAGGGTGAGGAGAGGGGTAGACAAATGAAGGGGAAAAGGAGGGGAGAATGCAGTGAAAAATTCATTGTATATAGAACAAAATTAAGAAAAATAAGGGAAGGAGTAGGTCCAAAGGGAGTGACAATGTTGAAGGAGGTGACACTGGTGGGGATGCATTGTATCTAAGTGCTTTGTTATATGGCACCTCCTTTATACATATAATTTTTTTTAAAAACCTACTGATTTTTACACTAAATGAATGAACTTTATAGTGTATACTACCTAACGCTTTCTCTAGTACAGATAAACCTTTGAGGATGAAATTTGTTGAGAGTAAGTGGCTCCTCTTTGATGTAGCCTTAGCTACATCAATCTTGAGTCAGTAAACCATGTATTCAGCTGGATTGTAGCTTCATGGCTATAGCCCCGTGGACAGGTGGGAGTCCAGTTATCAAGAACTCCATCTCTACCTCATTCCTGATCTTCTAGAAATTTCTTTGGCATTGGGAACTAGAAGGCTGAAATTGAAGCCCTGTGTTTTTCTTTCTGTCCTCTGTCAACCACTTTTCCATGGTGGCACATTCTAGTCTGGTAGCTGCCTAATTCTTTCATTCTTCGCTTTGTTTTCTACTTTCTTCAGTCCATGAGTTTGGTAGTTCGTAATTAATTTGTGGTTCCAAGCAGCCTTCAGACTCTCTGAAGCTGAGGTTAACTGCAGTTACAGAACCTGAGCCCAACTCTTCATCTTCTTAGCTGTGTCCTTGGTCAAGTCACTTAACTTCTCTGAATCTGTTCTTTCATCTGCCAAGTGAAAATGACAATTTCTACTGCTAAGATTGCTTTGAAGATTCAATAACTTGAATGGTTAAAAGTGTCTGTTATCCAGGTATTGATAGCTCACACCTGTAATCCTAGCTATTCAGGAGGCTGAGATCTAAGGATCAAGGTTCAAAGCCAGCCTAGGCAGAAAAGTCTATGAAACTCTTATTCCCAATTAACTACCAGAAAGCCAGAAGTGAAGCTGTGACTCAAAGCAGAGCACTAGCCTTGGGCAGAAGAGCTCAGAGATAGCGCCTAGGCCCTGACTGACAATGTTAAAAAAAGTGTCTGTTGCAATGAACATAACATTTTATCTTGTCCTATGTCAAGTTAAACCATTCAGTGTACCTGTTTACAGCAACTGACATCCTTTAGATACAAATAAAGAAACAAAGAAGGAAGCAGAGAAGGGGCTGGATTACATTCTCGGGCTCATGCCTATGTATAGCACAACCAGGAATGTTGCTACCCAGTTCCCCACTACGTAGTTTGGGGGCAGCCCAATAAAGCATCTTACAAAAAATAACATACCCTTCTCCTCCCACCCCACCTCCAACACGTTCCCACTGCTACCCAGTAATGGCCCATCTCAGCCCCATGAAGGATGGATGAGTAAGCCGGCAAATATTGCTCCCTGTATGACAGTATCTCACAGCAGCACAGAGAGCTGGGAAGGAAAGCTTTTACAAGGTAATCCCTGCCAGGCTACTAGGCCTGTCTGTCACTTCTGGTTTGAGCTAACTAGCCCAGGAGCCAGTAAAGATCCCAGAAGAGTCAGCTAAGTCCTATCCCATAATATCAGTATTCAGATAAATGCTCGATGAGAAGGCAGTTGAAAATCCTGTTACAACAAGCCTCCAGGCTTACCAGTGTTTTCCATTCCCTATGCTTTCTGGGGACATCCTAATTAGTATATCTGGTCCTCAATCTACTGCTGGGGCCCAGAATGCAGCCTATATTCTCTGCTTGCCAAGGCCACATAAACATTCCCGAGCCACTGTAGAAACCCAGTCCCTGACTCCAGATCAGCATAAATTTCACCTCTGACAGGAAGTTTTCTCAAGACACGCCCCCTCCAGCTCCCACTGCCAGATGTACAAGTCTCTCCTGCCTCCTCATTGTTTGGCTCCCAAGGCATTTATCACAGTTTGTCACATGTAACAGTTATTTATGGATGTGCTTTAGCCCTTCTTCTCTGCTAGTCAGGGACTGGGGCCAATTCATCTCCTTCATATCCACCCTCCCCTAGCACATACACAGCACTTTGAGGTGGAGCTGAAGTATATTCAATCAATCAACAGATGCTTACTGAGCATTTACTCAGTCAAATGCTAAATATCAGGGAAGAAAATTTCTGGGTCTGCTCAGGACCTTCCTGGAAGTACTCCAGCTGTGGCACATCAGGCAGATAGGGGTCTCTAAAGGCAGGAGGAGTAACTAGCTTCCTCTCCTCCTTTGCGGAGTTATGAAAGATGTAGCTGTTTGGGCCTGTGCCTACTCCCCAAAGAGCAACTCAGACCTCTACTGCCCTAACCCCAATTCATATCAGCTCCCTTTGGTTGGGAGACTTTACCTCCAGGCAACTTATGAGACCCAGAGTGCCAGGAACAGCTCCCTTCTCACCCAGAGATATCAACTTCTCCCTAATTACCTTGTGCTCCCACCACCAAGGATCCGTGAATATATGTCCACATGTGGTACTAGGAGGCCACATATTGTACAGTTATTATAAACCCAGGAAATTTCTGCTTTCTGGAAACCTTGGTTTCCATAATGTTTAAGAAAATTTAAAGTTTCTGTTCAGTGGCCTGATTTGCTGGTTTAGGAGGACGGCTGAGCCCACCATATTGCCTCATCTTTCCCTGAGGAGGTAAACCATAGGCCCCAGACAAAGCCAGGAGGAACATGTGACCATCTTGGAGATACAAAGACCCTTCCTCCTGCCAGCATCATGGAGAGAGCCAAGTCTGAACTCTTGGTAATGTTATCTTTGAAGGAAGTGTGGGACTATACCAAGACTGTATCATGCTTGGATTAATAGTCATGGCTAAATGGCAACCTAGCTCAGTGACTAGCTCGGTAATTTTGAACAGATCATCTCTCCTTTTTGAGCCTTGGTTTCCTAATGTGTAAAACGAGGTTAACAATATATTTAGAACTTTCAGAACTCTCATCACCCAAGACCCTGTCAGAATGTAGCTTGAGGCATTATAAAGCAAAGGAGAGATTATATTCATTTTATGGTGTTTTTTTTAAATCACTATTTGCAAAGGTGGGTAAGATCACTAGAGAGGATATCTTTAATGGACCCTTTTGTTGTAACACCAGAGAACAGCAAGGAGGTGTCTCCTAGCTACTCACAAAGTAAGTTGAGTAGCCCGCTTATATAGCCAGAAGGGGATAGCACAAAGGTTTCTGTACCAACCAGTCACAGCAGTCCCCTTGTGTTTGCACCAATCATGGTACAGTCCACTATGTAAATGAATGGTTGCATTTGAACCAATTACTGATTATCTGTTAGGGTGAAGTGATCACTATGCAAATGAAAGATTGTGTTTGAAACAATTACTTATTATCTGTTAGGGTGAAATGCCCCCTTCCTCCTCTGGCCTAGATGGAAGTAACAGTTATGGCTGTGGGTTTTCTGTTGAGCCCAAGCACCTTTTCAAAGTGCTTACAATAAAGGCTTCTGAGCACTTTAACAATAGTTAACAAAAAATAAACTTTCAAGAGGGTGCTTACAGCTGGTCTCTCATGTCTCTAATCTTACTTACTCAAGAGGCTAAGATCTGAGGCTCAAGATTTGAAGCCAGCCTGGGCAGAGAACTCTTCAAGACTCTTATTTCAAATTAACCAGAAATAAGCAAGAAATGGAGATATAGCTCAATGGTAGAGAGCCAGCCATGAGTGAAAAAGCTGAACAAGAATACAATGTCCCAACATCAATTGCCAATACTGGTACATACACTTAAAAAAGTAATTAGAAAAAATTGCTATTTAGCATGGCATGATGGCACATGCTTGTAATTACAGCTGTTCAGGAGACAGAGGTAGGAAGATAGAAGTCCTAGACTGGACTATACAAAAGTGGAAGACTCAGTCTGAAAAACAAATGAAAAGCAAAAGGACTAGAGGTGTGGCTCAAGTGGTAGGGCACCTGCCTAGAAAGCTTGAGGCCCTAAGTGTAATCCCCAGTATAACCAAGAAATAAATCACTGTTTAGAAAGATCATGCTATACAAATGTTCTGTCCTCCAGACTATCAGCTCCCTCTATAGCAAACCTTAGAGGGCATATCCAATCATCTTATTTTATTTATGAAAAAACTAAGGCCCAGAAAAAGAACAGTCTGCCTCAGGTCACCCAAATCACAGTGTCAGAGGACCATCTCTATAACAGTTTCATGAAGAACTCACTTTTGCTGGCTCCAGCCCCCTAAATTCAAGGCCATTGCTTCTGAGATTTTTCTAATCTAAGAATACCTCACCAACAATAAACTCATGTTCTTTGCCTCACTTTGGCTGTAAAGAAAGATTAAAGGTGACCAAGAGTAAACTTTGAAGGGTTAGGGAAATTTCCATTATCTTGATTTTAGTCCCGATTTCATGGATGTCTACATATGATAAAACTCAACAACCTATGTGCTCCCAACATATTATTTAGTGGGCAGCATTTTTACCACAGTACGTAAAAACAGGCTGTAAGGGGAGGATGCAAATGTGGCCATAGGAAAAGCTTAGCACTGTCTGAGTGTCATTGATGTGGCCTTCAAGGAGATTTGTTGTTTGAAGTCCACATTCACACTTCTCTGGCTCATGGATTAGCTACAGGCAACTTTCTCAGAAGTTGTCCTATCCAGAGCTACCCAGAGTCTGGAAGCTCCCCTCTGCTGCTGCTTAGTTGCTACAGAGTGTGAAGCTTATGAGGTAATCTCTGCCTACTCTTTGGCTCACCCATGTGGTACTGGGGGACAAGCCAGGGATAGGGCAGGACTAAATTTTCTGATATCTCTCCAATAATTCATTCAGGAGAAAACTGCAGTCTGAAATGAATTTTAAAAAAATCTAAGTGCTAATGAAACAGAGTAATTTATATCATTTGAAAGATTCCTATCATCTTCCTCTATAGCTACCCTATTCCCATCCTCTGCCATTATTCCTCACCGCACAGCACCCAGAAGGAACCTAAGATTAGTTTCCAAGTCACAGAATTGGCTCTTTATTTTTATTTATTAATTTTCTTGCTTCTCCAGCTCAATGCCCTTTTTGAGAATTTACCACGTGCAGGGCTGGGCTCTGGAAAACAAAAATGACTAAGCCACTTCTCTGCCCTCCACATAAACTCACAGCCTTGGACATAAACTCAAATAACACTCACAGAGAGATGGGTGCCAGTAAGAATCTCTAAGTGAAAAAGAGTGCCACTGCTGCCCAAGGCATGGGGAGGCATCACTGAGATGAGCACTAAAAGACATGTCCTTTTCCCTTAGTAATAAAAACTGGAATTTGGATGGTGTGTCATATTTTATAGTGTTTATCAGGTCATCCTGCCTTATCAACACATCATCCAACAATAAAGATGGACTATATAATCTTCCATATTTGACAGAGAAGTAACTGATGTTTACCATGGATGAACTTCACATATATGCCACTCAACCTAAGGCACTGGCTTTGAGTCTCTGTCTCATTAAAGTCCCAAATAGGCACAAGTGGGAGGAACAAAGAGGCCAGATAGCCATGAGCGTTTGGGAGCATAGTAGGTATTTTGGTCATCAGAGAATTGAGGCTTGAGTAAGGACTTGGTGATTTTGAGGCTGGAAAGTTACTTGGGACAAGTTTGTTGGTAGCTTGAAACTCTAGGGGCATAATTTATATAGTTATCCTTTATCAAGTATGTTCTGTACAAGTGAGGTTAGAGACAGATGTGGTGATACAGTCCTATAGTTCTATCTACTCAAAGTCTGAGATAAGAGGATCATTAAAGTCCATGATTTGAGACCAATCTGAACGATATATGGAGAGAAAAGGAAGGAAGGAAGGAAGGAAGGAAGGAAGGAAGGAAGGAAGGAAGGAAGGGAGGGAGGGAGGGAGGGAGGGAGGGAGGGAGGGAGGGAGGGAGGGAGGGAGGGAGGGAGGGATAATGACTCACAGCTATAATCCTAGCTACTTCTTCAGGCAGAGGGCAGAGAACAGAAAGGTAGGATCACAATCTGAGGACAGTCTACACACGCACATACACACACACACACACACACACACACACGGAAAACAAAAAGACATGGGCAGCACGTTAAGTGAGAAGTATAAAGAGGAAGATTATAGGCTAGGCTTAGGCATAATGTGATACCCTATTTGAAAAAAAGTAAAAAGGGCTGGGGTTATGTCTCAAGTGTGGAAAACTTGCCTAGAAAACACAGGGCCTGAATTCAAATCCCAGTACTGACATAAAGCAAGAAAGAAAAAGCAAGCAAGAATAGGGTCAAATTTGTGACTGGAAGGGAGGTAGGAACAAAAGTAGCAGTGTAAGCCTGGCACTGGTGGCTCATGCCTGTAATTCTAGCTGCTTCGGAGGTTGAGATCTGAGAATCAAGGTTCAACCCCTCAAGGCTTTCCCCCCCCCCACCCCCCACACTTTTCCCCTTTATTGTCAAAGTGAAGAACAGAGGGGTTACAGTTTCATATGTAGGACAGTGAATACATTTATTGTTCAACTTGTTACCTCCTCACTCATTTTCCCCCACCTCTCCCCTTCTCCTCTCCTCCCCCCCCCCCGGGGGTTGTACAGTTGGTTTACACCAAATGGTTTTGTAAGTATTGCTTTTGGAAGGCTTTTTTTTTTTCTGATCCTGGAGTTTGAAGTCAGGGCCTGGGCTCTGTCCCTGAGCTTCTTTTGCTCAAGGTTATTACTACCATTTGAGCCACAGTGCCATGCCCAGCTTTTTCTGAGTAGTTTATTGGAGATAAGAGTCTCATGGACTTTCCTGTCCGAGCTGGCTTTGAACCACAATTCTCAGATCAGTTTCCTCTGTAGCTAGGGTTACAGGTGTGAGCCACTGGCGCCTGGCTGCCTCAAGACTTTCATCTCCAATTAACCATCAGAAAGCCAGAAGTGATATAACAATTGTTTCCATAACATGGAGTTCATTTCACTTAGCATTATCTTATGTGTTCATAAGGGTATAGCTATTGGGCCTTGTGATGCTCTGCTATGACTTTCCTAAACCTGTACTAATTATTCCCAATAAGGGAGACCATAGAGTCCATGTTTCTTTGGGTCTGGCTCACTTCACTTAGTATAACTTTTTCCAAGTCCTTCCATTTCCTTACAAATGGGACAATGTCATTCTTTCTGATAGAGGCATAAAATTCCATTGTGTATATGTACCACATTTTCCTGATCCATTCGTCTACTGAGGGGCATCTGGGTTGGTTCCAGATTCTTGCTATGACAAATTGTGCTGCGATGAACATTGTTGTGCTGGTAGCATTACTGTGATTTTGTTTGTGGTCTTTTGGTTGTAACTACTTTCAACATCCCATGTGTATCTGTAGCTTCTATTATTGATGATGTTCTTGTATCACCTTCCTGTGGTTGTACCTACACTATCTCTGTAATCTTTTCTGAGTATATTGGAAACCGTGTATACTGGTATTGGAAGCAGGAAATTGAAAGGGAATACCAAATTTGAGAGACACAGGGTAAAAAAAAAAACAAACAACTACAAAAGCAATACTTGCAAAACTGTTTGGTGTAAGTGAACTGAACACCTCCGGGGGGGGGAGGGAAAGGGGGAGGAGGGAGGGGGTATGAGGGACAAGGTAACAAACAGTACAAGAAATGTATCCAATGCCTAATGTATGAAACTGTAACCTCTCTGTACATCAGTTTGATAATAAAATTTTGAAAAAATAAGAAAGCCAGAAGTGTGTCTGTGGCTCAAGGGGTAGAATGCTAGCCTTGACCATGAAAAGCTCAGGGACAGTACCCAAGCCCAAAATACAAGCTCCAGGACTAGAACCATTTGGTGACATATGATGTATGTAGGAGCTCCTTTCATTTTAATTTTAGCACCCCCACAAAACAAGCAATGGTATGGGTGACCCTGGTCCCTATTTTCAGACATGAGTAGATTTGAAGAGAAGGAAAATGGTAACACTTCAGGTAAATCACAAAAGCCATTTCCTTCTGAGAAGGCTCCTATGGAAGGGGCAGCAGGGTCAGGGATCACAAGGCAGGAAGAGAGGAGGAAGATAAAGGGAGGGCCAGGAAGTGAAATGATGCTCCAGATCACATCCTGACAGCTAACTGGGCCCCAGGCTTAGGCTCTCCAGGGATGCCCTGGCCCCTTTCCCAGTAGAACAGACCTAAGTCTAAGCAATCTGTTTTCCTCTTCAACTCTGTTGTTGCAGGCAAAAGAGAAAGTATATGTATAAAACATTTTGCTAGTTGTCCAAGTAGTACCAAGCAGGAAATGGAGAACTCCTCAGAGAAAAGAAGTGTGTGTGCAGGCCAGGCAACCTGAGGCACATCTTGGCTTGTGTCTCTTCTTGGTTGGATGATCCTAACCAAGCTTGCTAGGAAGAGTCAAGTTCCTGTGCTTCTTGGAGCCTCTGTGTGCTCAGCTGTCAAACCATCTTGATCCCTACTGGAGTAGTGTGAGAAATCAAAGAGCTTAATCAAGAGAGGGCTCTACGATAGGTCCTGAGTCCCTTCTCACTGTTCTGGGAGTTGCCCACCACACAATGGAGCTAGGAGTTGTCTTATGAGCAGAGAACAGGAGCCTAGTGTGGATGTTGTTAGGGAAAAATCTGTTTATGAGTGCTTCCCAAGTAGTGCCTTGGTAGAATATGGGCTGGAAAAGAGTGAAGCCAAAGGAGAAAAGATGTGAAGAAATTCCCTGGAAGTTCCAGCCTGGGAATGCCTAAGCCAGTTCTCTGACCTCCATATACACTCACAGTATTGCAGAGAGATGAGCTGTGTAGGAGGTAAACTCAGTGTGTGTGTAACTTAAGCTCCAGACTCATATGTTCATATATATAGAGAGGTGCAGCCTTTGGGAGGTTATTAGGATTAGATGACAACATAAGGATAGGGCTATGGTCATGGTATTAGTAGCTTTATAAGAAGAGGAAGCATACATACATGCTGAGTCTCACCACATGATGCTTTCTATCACATTATGATGTAGCAAAAGGATCTCACTGGATGCTGGAGGCATGGCTTTGATGTAGCCTCCAAAAGCATGACCTAAATAATCTTCTTTTTTTTTTAAATAATCTTCGATATAAATTATCCAGTCTGTGGTACTAAGGTACAGAAACAGAAATACAGACTAAGAAAGGCACCATCATTTTTTCCTTGAATTTGGGCAAGTAAAGCATTAGAGGAAAATGACTAGGAAATAAAAATAAATAAAAAGTCAATGGCCCTGTGTCTTACAGAGGAAACTATTAAAATTATTCAAGAAGGAGAGAGAGGAGATGGAAGTGTGGCTCAAGTGGCAGAGTGCCTGTCTAACAAGCTCAAGGTCTTAAGTTCAAATCTCAGTACTGCCAAAGATACAGAAGTAAAATTCAAAGGACCATAGATACATTTACTGTCCTGACTGTGGTGAAAACTTCATAAAGCCAAATAGATCAAATTGCACTTGAAATATATGTAATTTGTTGTACATAAATTATATCTCAGCAAATTTGTGGGTTTCTTTTTCAACAAGAAGAGAAAAATCTATTCTAGGTTTCTTCATTCACGCCAGAAAGCATCCAGATCCAGAAATGGAAAGGGCCCTGGAATGAAATCTTTGTAGCTCCTGTCACCTGGCAATATCCAATCACTTGCAGGTCTTGACAAAAATTTAGTATCTTACATAATTATACAAAGGAGTTGCCATTTAGCAGAGCAGTTTATGAATATAATGCATTTTGATCAATGTCACCCCTCTCAACACATTCTCACCTCTCACTGCCAACCCACTCCTCCCACTTTTCTTATTTTGTAAGCTATGTATCGATTTTTTTTGCCATTTAACAAAGCTGTTTATGTTTACAATGAATCTTGATCTGTGTCACCACCTTCAACATTTCTGTGGGCCTTTTAATTAATTAATTTTTTTATCATATCCACATGTGCCCTGAATAATTTTTGCGTGGTATAAAGCCAGGGCTTGCCACACACTAAACATATACTCTATCTCTGAGGTATATCCCAATCTTCTATTATTTAATATTTTTCTTTCAATTCTTACTCTTTTTACTGAAGATACTCATGTAAGTGAAAACCATTATCACATGACCTAAATTGAAGGAAACTATAAAAACAAACATACTGCAATGAAAATAATAATGTTCATTTATGTCTAATCCAAAAGCATGAGCTGTACTCCCAGGGGAAGGTAGAGCCACTTTAAGGAACTAGTTCCAGAAAATAAGACCCTTGACCTTGAAGATACAGACCTGGTGCCCAGATAAGAATGAAAACGCTGGGCGCCAGTGGCCTGTTATCCTAGCTACTCAGGAGGCTGAGATCTGAGAACCATGGTTTGAAGCCAGCCCAGGCAGGAAAGTCTGTGAGACTCTTATCTGCAATAGACTATTCAGAAAAAGACAGAAGTGGAGCTGTGGCTCAAGTGGTAGAGCACTAGCCTTAAGGAAAAGAATCTCAGGGACAATGCCCAAGTCCAAGCCCCAGGACCAGCACACACACACACACACACACACACACACACACACACACACACACACACAAATAATGAAAATAACATCTGGATGAAGCTGACAGATGATTTAGTACCAAGTTTCTTTGGGCCTTTACCTGGAAGCTGCTACCCCAGTGGAAAGTTAAATGATATACATCTCGATCCAGGCTGGAAAGTGAGACAGAAGGAAGTCAGCTGAGGGACCAGCCATGATGCCCTGTCTCTATCATTCAGATGGCCTTTGCTGTAAGATACAAAGCAAGCATACAGGAAACGATCTACTTCATAGTTCATACATTGTTCATTGTAATTTTTTTTGTGTGTGCTAGTCCTATGGCATGAACTCAGAGCCCGGACATTGTCCTTAAGCTTTTGTGCTCAAGGCGAGCACTCTACCACTTGAACCACAGCTCCATTTCAGGCCTTTTTGGGAGTTAATTGGAAATAAGATTCTCAGAGTTTTTCCTGCCTGAACAGGCTTCAAAGCTCAATACTCAAATCTCAGCCTCCTGAGTATCTAGGATTACAGGCAACCAATTGTAATTTTTAAATGATTTCCTCCTTGCTTTCTTGTTTAATTTTTTTTTTTTTGGCCAGTCCTGGGCCTTGGACTCAGGGCCTGAGCACTGTCCCTGGCTTCTTCCCGCTCAAGGCTAGCACTCTGCCACTTGAGCCACAGCGCCGCTTCTGACCGTTTTCTGTATATGTGGTGCTGGGGAATCGAACCTAGGGCCTCGTGTATCCGAGGCAGGCACTCTTGCCACTAGGCTATATCCCCAGCCCTCTTGTTTAATTTTTTATAAATTTCCTATTGAGAATGCCAGCTGTCTCAGAAACCTAAAATAGAAAAATCTAGGTCTGCTCTCAGACCACCTGATGTAGTATGAACAGTTGGGACCAGTAAGAGGGCCCAGCCTCAAGAAGAAGAGGAATCTGAAGAAATCTATCTGTTATGATCTAAATGTTGTTTCCTAATCCCTCATCCCCAACTGAATCCAAATGTTAGAACCGAATCTTCAATGTGATGATTTTAAGCCATGGATTTCTTGCTCTTGTGAAAGAAGTTTAAGGGGAGGGTGATTGCTTGCCCCTGCCACCATATCCATAAAGAAGATGCCATCTGTGAGGAACAAGCCCTGCTAGACACACTTATGCCTTGATTGAGCAATAAATTTTTATTGTTTATAAATTACTGTGTATATTTTGTTACAGCAGTTGAAATAGACTCAGATTCTATCTCATGTCCAATGAAATCTTGAGACTACTAAGAACCTGGAAGGGCTTTCTTTATTGCTAATAACAGGACTTAAATCCATGCCCTTGTGTATGCTCAGTGTTTTACAATTGTGCTACATCCTCAGTCCTTTCTTATTTTTTACTTTGAGACAGGGCCTAGCTAAATTGTCCAGACTTGCCTAAAATTCACAATCCTCCTTGCTTCAGCCTCCTGAGTAGCTGGGATTGCAGGGATGAATGGCCATACCCTGAGGGAGGCATCCTTTTTGCTTTGACTTACATTTTCCATAAGAGTCACCAGCTCTTTAATTCACTCAGCCATCAAAAAACAATGAAGATTCTTTTTTAAAAATTTAATTTATTAATTGAACACTAATTTTTTTGACAAGGTGTTGTGCAAAAAGGGTACAGTTACAAAGTAGGGCAGTGTGTACATTTCTTGTGATATCTTACACCCTGTTTTTCTTTCCCTTCTCTAGGTCAGGTAGACATATATAAAATATACAGTGTATCAAGAACATATACAGTAGCCACATGGCAAAGCCCAAGAAAATTCTCCTAGGGCTTTAAATGTAATGTCGATATAAGACAATATGTCGACAGTAGTCCTAAATGAACGTACATACATAGCTTTTGAGCTATTGTATTCCACTGAGAGGTCAATTTTTGACCTTTATATGTAGAGTAGTTGTTTGGTTTTAGTTACATATTGTTGGGTCACTGCCCCAATCCTGTGGGAAATACCATTTGGCAAGCAGTTTTTGGTTTCACAGACCTGGTCTCTACTGTCTCTCCATCTCCCTTTCTTAACAGTCATATATCAGGAAGATCATGCTCCTTTGTTTTCTGTGTTCTAGGCTTGTCTCGCTCAACATTATTTGTTTGAGTTCTGACCATTTCCCTGCGAATAACAATATTTCACCATTCCTAATCACTATGTAGTATTCCATTGTGTATAGGTACCATATTTTTTGGATCCATTCATCTGTGGAGGGGAATCTGGGTTGTTTCCATATTTTGGCTATTGTGAATTGTGCCGCGATAAACATGGAAGTACAAATGTCTTTTTGATATCTTGGGTTTTGCTGTTTAGGATATATGCCTAGGAGTGGTATGGCTGGGTCATAGGGTAGGTCTATATTGAGCTTTTTGAGAAACCTCCATACTGTTCTCCAAAGTGGTTGTACTAATTTGCACTCCCACCAACAATGGAAAAGGGTTCCTCTTTCCCCGCACCCCCTCCAGTATTTGTTGTTGCCTGAGTTCAGAGTACAGGCCATTCTAACTGGGGTGAGGTGGTATCTCAGGGTTGTTTTTATTTGCATTTCCTTTACTACCAGGGATGTTGAACATTTCCTCATATGTTTCTTTGCCATTTTTATTTCTTCTCTTGTGAAGTTTCTCTTTAGCTCCTTTGCCCATTTCCTAATTGGTTTATTGGGCTTGGAGGGGCTTAGTTTTTTGAGTTCTCTGTAGATGACAGATATTAGGCCTTTGTCTGTTGCTGTGCTGGTAAAGATCCTTTCCCATATGGTTGGCTGTCTTTCTGTTTTGGTGGCTATGTCCTTAGCTGTGCAGAAACTTTTTAATTTGTAGTAGTCCCATTTGTCGAGTCTTTCCCCTATTTGTTGTGTCCCTTGGACTCTATTCAGGAAGTTCCTTCCTGTGCCTATAAGTTCTAGCGTCTTTCCTACTTTGTCCTTCAGTATTTTCAGGGTTTCAGGTCTGATATTGAGGTCCTTGTTCCATTTTGAGTTGATCTTGGTGCATGGTGATAGGCTTGGGCCTACTTTGAGTTTTCTGCATATGGCTGCCCAGTTCTCCCAGCACCAGTAGTTGAAGAGGCTATGTTTATTCCATTGTATGTCTTTAGCTCCTTTGTCGAATATCAGCTGACTGTAAGAGTGCGGTTTTATTTCTGGATCTTCAATTCTAATCCATTGGTCTTCCGGTCTGTTTTTATACCAATACCAGGCTGTTTTTGTTATGATGGCCCTGTAGTAGAGCTTGAAGTCTGGTATTGTGATACCTCCTGCACTGCTTTTTTTGCCTAGAATTGCTTTGGCTATTCTAGGTGTGTTGCTGTTCCATATGAATTTATGGATTGCTTTCTCTATTTCAGTGAGGAATGTGACTGGGATTTTGATAGGGATTGCATTGAATTTGTATAACAATTTGGGCAATATGGCCATTTTCACTATATTGATTCTGCCTACCCATGAGCATGGGAGGTCTTTCCATCTCCTTGTGTCTTCTTTGATTTCCCTTATTAGATTTTTATAGTTTTCATTAAATAGGTCTGTCACATCCTTGGTTAAGTTGATTCCTAGGTACTTTGTTCTTTTTTTGGCTACTGTAAATGGAATTGTTTCCATAATTTCCTTTTCTGTTTGTATATTGCTGGTGTACAGAAAAGCTGGTGACTTTTGTGGATTGATTTTGTATCCTGATACTTTGCCAAAATGGTTTATTAGGTGTAGGAGTTTGGGGACTGAGTTTTTTGGGTCCTTCAGATATAAGATCATGTTGTCTGCGAATAGGGATGACTTGATTTCTTCCTTGCCGATGTAGATCCCTTTGATGTACTCCTCTTGTCTTATTGCTATGGCTAGGGATTCCAGCACTATGTGGAAAAGAAGTGGGGAGAGTGGGCATGCTTGTCTTGTTCCTGAATTTAGGGGGAATGATTTAAGTTTCTCTCCATTTAATATGATGTTAGCAGTTGGTCAGTTGTATATGGCTTTTATTGTTTTGAGGAATGTTCCATCTATTCCTGTTCTCTCCGGAGCTTTTAATAAGTATGGATGTTGGATTTTGTCAAAGGCTTTTTGGGCATCGACTGAGATAACAATGTGATTCTTGATTTTAGTTCTGTTTATGTGGTGAATTACGTTGATTGATTTACGGATGTTGAACCATCCTTGTGACTGTGGGATGAAGCCTACCTGGTCATGATGTATAATTTTCTTGATCAGTTTCTGGATACTGTTAGCTAATATTTTATTGAGGAGCTTAGTGTCTGTGCTCATGAGTGATATTGGTCTGTAGTTCTCTTTTTTTGTTGGGTCTTTGCCTGGTTTGGGAATGAGTATGATATTACCTTCACAGAATGAGTTTGGGATTTCTCCCTCTGTTTCTATTTCGCGGAAGAGTTTGAGGAGCATTGGTATTAGCTCCTCACTAAAGGTTTTGTAGAATTCATTGGTGAATCCATCTGGGCCTGGGCTTTTCTTTGTTGGGAGGTTCTTGATTACCTCCTGTATCTCACTGTAAGTTATTGGTTTATTTAGTTGATTTATTTCTTCTTGGTTCAGTTTGGGTAGTTTATACTTCTCTAAGAATTGATCCATTTCTGTAAAATTATTGTTTTTTACTGAATAGAGGTTCTGGAAATAGCTCCTTATGATTGTTTGAATAGCGTCTGTACTTGTTGTACTTTTTCCAGTGGAGTCCCTGATTTTACGTATATGAGTCTCTTCCCTTCTTTTTTTTTTTTGTAAGTCTTGCGAGGGGTCTGTCAATTGTATTTATTTTCTCAAAGAACCAGCTTTTAGTCTTGTTTATTTGTTGAATGATCTTTCTATTTCAATCAGATTTATCTCTTCTTTAATCTTTGTGATCTCTCTCCTCCTAGTCATTTTAGATTCGGTCATTTCTTGTTTCTCCAGTTGTTTTAGTTTCATCGTGAGGTTATTCACCTGCTCTGCTTCAATTCTTTTAATGTGAGTGCTGAGGGCAATGATCTTGCCCCTCAGTACTGCCTTAGCTGTGTCCCATAGGTTTCTTTGTGATGTATTTTCATTGTCACTGTGGCTTATGAATTCGTTGATTTCATCTTTAATTTGGTCTGTGGCCCAAGTGTTGGATAACAGTGTGGGGTTTAGACTCCAAGAATGTGTATAGCCTCTGTGGTAACCGTTGTTACTGAGGGTTCCCTTTAATCCACTGTGATCAGATATAATACATGGGATGACGTCAATAGTTTTGTATTCGCTGAGGTTCTTTGTGTGGGCATGACATGGTCTATTTTGGAGTATGATCCATGGGTTGCTGAGAAGAAGGTGCATTGGGTCTCTGTAGGGTGGAAGATTCTGTATAGATCTGTCAGATCCATTTGGGATATGGTGTTACTTAGGTCCTCAGCTCCCTTGCTAATCCTCTGGGGGTTGGATCTGTCTCTTGGAGAGAGTGGAGTATTAAAGTCTCCCACTATGATTGTGTTTGCATTTATCTTGTTCTGTAATTCTGTGAGAATTTGCGTGACATATGTGGGGCCTCTTCTGTTCAGTGAGAATACATTTATCACCGTGATGTCTTGATTCTGGATTATTCCTTGTATTAAAATGTAGTGTCCTTCTTTGTCTTTTTGAGTTGATTTTAATGAAAAGTCCAGCTTGCCTGAGATCAGTCAGTTTGGCTACACCTGCCGTTTTGGTAGGTGCATTTGCTTGGAAGATCTTTCTCCATCCTTTCATTCGGAGCCTTTTTCTGTCCCTTGCTATAAGGTGGGTCTCTTGTAGACAACAGATGCCAACTTTTTGTTTGCAGATCCATTCTGCCAGTCTTCTCCTCTTTATCGGAGAGTTTATACCATTTATATTCAAAGAGATCAAGGATAAGAGTGTTTTTTCTCCTTCCATTTTCTTGTTGGGCTGTTTTTTCCTCTTTTTTTTTCTTCTTGTCGTCAGTGAGCTGCTCTTTCTGTTTCTGTTTCTGTCTGTGTGTCCTGTACGATCTCTATTGAGTGGGCTTCCCCTCTTAGAATTCTCTGTAGGGCTGGTTTTTTATTCACATACTCCTTTAGATCATCTTTGCTATGGAAAGATCTGGTTTTCCCTTTAAATGTGAACTCTAATTTCGCTGGATATTTAATCTCAGGTTGCATAATGTTGGCCTGTAGAACTTGGATGTTGTTCTTCCACTAACTTCGCGCTTGGTAGGTTTGTGTGGAGAGGTCTGCTGTTATTCGAATCCTCTTCCCATTGTAGAAAATTTCTTTCTTCGTTTTGGCTGAATTCAGAATTTGCTTTTTATTCTTGAGATCTGAAGTCTTGAATATTATGAGCCTTGGGGTTGCTTTTCTGGGTCTGGCCTGCCAGGTGTCCTATAGGCTTCAGTTTCCTGGATGGGGTCCCTTGTGAGATTGGGGAAGTTTCAAGTGAAAATATGATGAAGCCCTCTGCTCTGGTATTCGGCTCCTTCTTCTATTCCTATCATGTGCAGATTATATCTCTTGTTTTTGTCCATTAGTTCCTGGATTAGTCTTCCCTGAAGCTTCACCGTTTCTTGGAGTGTGGTAATTTTCTGGTTGTTGTTGGCTGCTTCATTGTCCAAGCGAGAGATTCTGGATTCCATATGGTCAATTCTTTGTGCTGTGGATTCAATTGCAGAGTTTATGGATGTCAGAGAGCTATTTATGGTTGTCAGATCAGCTCTGATTGTGGAAATTTCTTCCTTTAAAGAGTTGTATTTTAGATCTATTTTTTCATGCATTTCACTTCTCAGGATGCTAAGGTCTTCTTTAACGAAGGTTTGCATTGTATCCATTTTTGCTTCTATTTCTTTCTTGGCTTCCTGGATGTCCTTCAAGACTTCCCCTCTAAACTCCTGGAATTGTTTTCTCATTTCGTTTCTGACGCTTTCCATCATTTCTGTTAACATGGCCTCATTTGCTTTTTTATTCTCCATCTCATCTTCAGTCGTGTTGCTTTTTGGAGCTGGCGAGTTGGCTTGCCCTTTGATGAACTGTGTTATATTTCTTTGTGATTTGCACATCTGGAGATCTGTGGGTGGCTTCCCTGGTTTGGTTTTGTGCTGGTTCCCGCTGGTCCGTCAGTGGGATCCTTGTGTCCTGGTGTCCTGGCTCTGGGTTTGGGTTTGGCTTTGAACCTTGCTTCCCAATGGGTGAGCGTGACCTTCTCGGTTGTTGCTGAGGTGGTTACTCTCCCTGCACTTGGGGGCCAGTAGGTTCTGTGTCTTTCTCTGCGGGACAGTGTCCTGATGCTGTGCTGTGCTGACCCTAGCGTGCCCCTGTTGGGGGTTTGCTGGTTGCTGATTCAGCATTGCGTGCTGGCTTATCTGTTCTTTGGTTCTTTTTTCCACTCTGTATCTTGGTCAGAGGAGCTCACTTCTCAGGCAGTTCGTCTTCCTGTGTGGACTGCTCTGGGGCCGGTGTTGTTGAGGTGCGGCCCACCCACTTGTGCGAAATGCGCCAAACTGATTCGGTAATGGCTGATGGAGAGCTCTGCCCTCCTGTGTAGGCGCGCCTACCAGAGCGGGTGCTGTGGCCCGGGGCCCCGCCCACCTGGGTGCTGTGCGCCCACTACAACGGGCGCTGCCGCTGTGGCCCTGCCCACCTGAGCGGGGTACGCCTACCAGAGCGAGCCCCGGGTTGTTTGGGTGTGCTTGCGCCCTCCCACGAGTCTGCTGTGGGGGGCGGTATGTGTGGGACCCAGTGGGATCAACTGTCCAGGAGCGGGTTAGCGCCCTCAGACTGCGCATCAGCTGCAAGGGGTGCATGTGATCAGGCCCAGGTGTCCCTGCTGTGCTGGTATTGCCCACCAGCGCCTGTGATTTTAGTTGTAAAAGTCCGCGAGGTCCAGGCACCTTGGGTGGGGCTTGCACTGCCGCCTGTCCCCTGGCCCCTGTAGGAAAGGGGGCAGGGCTGATTCGGCCAGTTCAGGATCTTGGGCGGCCTTAGGGCTGCTCCGCCCTTCCCCTGCTAAACTCCTGTGACTTCCCAGAGCCTGATGGGAGCTTCCCGCTAATTTGGGGATTCTTTGTTCCCTTGGGGTGGGGAGGGGAAGGGAGGGAGATCTAGTTTCTTTGTAGGGTTTGGGTCTCTGATAGCTGATCTCCCGTTGGGGGAGGGGGTAATGGGGGACTCACTGGTCCTGTATTTTGTGTGTGTCCCTCGCCGCCGTTGGTCCTTCGGGTGTGGTGAAAGGTCGTGGTGGCATCCCCGGCTCTCCCCTTCTGCACCGCTGGGTTCCCCAGCTGCTTACATTCGTTCTGGGTTTGGATCCGAACTTCCTGTTGCCGCCAACACTGTGTGTCTTGGTCCACACTCTCCCTGGTGTCCGTGGAGTCCCGCTGTCTGGATTCTGTGCTCCCGGCAGTCGGTCTGCCAATCGCCAGGTCCCCTTTCCCAGTCTGGCCCTATTCGGGCCAGGGTCTGCTGGTGGGGGGAGGGTGCCCCGTAGATTCTCCGGCTTCGTGTAGGTTTTCAGCTCTTCTTTTTTGCTCCTTTTTGTTTTTCTGCGTTTCTCCACTGCTTCTGGCTGCTGGTTTTGCTGGATTCTTGATGGGGTGTTGGGTGCTGGAGTTCCCAGCTTGCTATTCAGTTGGAGCGAGTTGGGGTGCCTCCCTACTATGGCGGCACCATCTTCTCTTCCCAAAGATTCTTGAATGGTATTTTTAGTGACAAATCCAGGCATTTGGCACTTACTTCCCCAATGGATACATTCCTGTTCTTTTTCTTATACTAATGGAGAGCTGAAAAGATTCTAAGAAGGGATATAACTCCTTGTTAGGAAAATACAATAGTATTTGTTTTGCATAGAGGAGGAAGCAGATTTATCTCCTCCCTGCCTCCTGAAAATGGGTTCAAGTTTGAGGAAAGCTATCACCTCCTGCCTTCATTCCTCATTCCTCCTCTATTTCATGAGTTTTTTTCTTTTCATGATGACTGGCTGATCAACAGATAAAATGGAATACAGGAGTTAAAAAGAACAGAAAACAGAAAGCTATGGGAAGACCATCTCAACACGTGTGGGCATAGAAGAAAGAGAAGCTTCAGAATTGGCTGGCTGTAGTTTTACAGCCTCCAGTCTGTGGAGAGTCCAGAGTTAACTGACTCTACCACAAGGCTTTAAGTCAAGGCCATTCAAACCTGGAAAACCATGGTTGTGTCCAATTTCCAAGAGCTCCTGGAAAACAAAGTACAGATTCTGAGTGCAGAATCTCATAGACTAGTTAAAAATCTTACCTACCTACCATATGAAAAAAAATGCTTAACATCAATAACCATTTGAAAAATTCAAATCCGCCTACAACAAACAAAGCACTGGTGACTCACACCTGTAATCCTACCTACTTGGGAGGCTGCAAATGAGAGGATCATAATTCAAGGGCAATCCTGATAGAAAAGTTTGAGAGATCATTTTCAACCCATAGCTTGGCCCTAAGTGGAAGACTGAGACTTGGAAGATCAAAGTTCCAGATGAGCCCAGGTAGAAAAATCTGTGAGACTCTATATCAACAGGAGTGTGGACACGTGGTGCATACCTGTGATCTTAGCAACTACAGGAAACCAAATGTAGGTGGAATGCAGCTCAGCATTCAAAATATAGTATTCCCTCAAAAAAAAAAAAACACAAAAAAACCCCAAACACCATGAGATACCATTTACAATGTCTGCAATTTAGGACAAAAACACAGAAAATAAAGTGTTGGTGAGGATGTGGGGAAAGTAAAATATTTATATATTGTTGGTAGAGTTGCAAAGTAGTACAGCCACTGTAGAAGCCAGTATGGTGGTTCGTCAAAAAATTAAACCCAATCTCTGCTTCCATGAAGTGAAAAGTAACTCTGCCACATGTTCCTGCTCATACTATATACTGCCTAAGTGTATGTGGTCAAGCAATCAAAAACTAAATACCTTCAAAGCATGAAGAAACCTGTCATGGATCTTGATAGTATATACACAGTATCATCTAGTACAAAAGAGTGCCAAAAATGTGTGATCTGTGTCTTATCCGGCCTATGTACTTAACTTTCTGTTTCTTGGAAATTCAGGGGGTGAAGGAACAAATTAGAAAACTCCATGAGAGATATTCAGGCAAATTTTGAGGGAAGGATGTTTAGGCTAATCATTTTGCAAAGTCAATATCAAGGAAAAATAAAAGACAAGTGCAAAGACTGTACAAAATTAAAACAATAAAAATTAACCACCAAATTTCCAAAAGATTCAATAATTCTACTTCTGTTGGGAGGTAAGCTAGCAGCTAGACTCATCCTGACCCCTGGCTGTGCCAGTGTCAACAAGATGTAGGGAGCCAAACGTGCAGCTAGATTCATTCTCACCTCTGGCTGTGCTGATATCGCTAGGATATGCTAGATGCAAGGACCTTTGTTCAAGGCCACTATCCGGAATTGCTTTGCTATGTCTGCACCTTGCTATGTCCGCTGGAGTAGATTCCTATGTTAATCAACCTTATCCTGTGTTTACTGTAATCAAATGTTTGCGAACTTCAAAGCCTCTTTGTGTTCTTAAATTTTAACAACCCTATGCTATTCCCTGGTTCCAAAACTGCATACAAGCTGGAAGTTAAGAATAAACTTGGCTGCAGTCTTGAGTTTCAATCTCGAGATGCAGACCTCCCGTACCCCATCTTTGCCTCTTGTCTTTTTTCTCTTGTCTTGTATTTTTCCTTTTCTTTAATCCTCGCCCCCCTCATTCAGGATTCCCTTTTCGCTGCCAGCTGGCTCGGCAGGTACTTCTATGTATATACCCCAAAGAATTGAAAGCAGGAACTAGAATATCCACTTGGATGATCATGTTCTTAGCAACACTATTCACAGTAGCCACAAGGTAGAAGCTACATAAATGTCCAGTGACAGAGTTGCATTAACACTGCGTGGTATCCAATGGAATACTATTCAGCCTTAAAAGGAAGAAACTTCTAATTTATGCTACAATATGTACTTTGAGGACATGGTATTAAGTGAAAAAAAGCCAGATACAAAAAGACTGATATTATACAATTCTATTTATATTCAGGATCTAGAGTACTAAAATTAATAGAGACAAGAAAGTATAATTTTCATTTATTAGTGATGGGGGAAGGGAAGTTATTGATTAATGAGCTCAGAGTTTCCCTTTGGGAAGATAAATTCAGGAGAACGATGACAATGACAATTGTCCAATAATGTAAATGTACTTCATACCACTTAAACTGTACACTTAAAATGGTTAAAACTGTATGTCTATTTTTACTACACACATAAAACGTATCTTTCCAACATTAAAAATAAATAGATAGAGACAACAGAGTAAATAATGTCAGCCCTCAGCTTGTGCATGATGCACAGGGATGTGTTGGGGGAGGTGTGTATCAGTCCAGGTGCTCATGGAGATCCCTCTGCTAGTTGGACTAGACAAGCAGGAGGAGGAGGGAAGGCAAAAAGAGAGCAGGAAATAGAGCATGGAGTGCCATATGCAAAAGAAGAGGAGGGCAAGAGCTTCTGGGTATTGAGGAGTTAGGGTGATGTTCCTCTCAAAGAGTACTCATCCTCCCCAAAGAGAAACTCTTCGGCCTTTAGCAACCTCCCATCCCAACAGTATTTCCCATGGCCCTTTAAGTACAGGCAATACTAAAGGCTGACATTGTCCTAAAAGACCATATTTTTAGCGAACTTCCATCCATAAAGGGAGACAAGGCATGCATTCCTAACCATAAATCCCAAGAAGCTGTGGCAAAATGGGAGGGAGGGAGGGGAGACTCCCAGATGGAAGAGGCTGGGGGGACTCCATGGAGGAAGAGGTTTTTAAAAGGGACCTTGAAAAACCAACAATTCTTTTCTGCTTGCTTGTATTTCTTGTGAACTAAGGTCCTCTGTGTGTGTGTGTGTGTGTGTGTGTGTGTGTGTGTGTGGTGTGTGTGTGTGTGTGTGTGTGTGTGTGTACACCAGTACCAGGGCTGAACTCAGGGCCTGATGCTCACTTAGCTTGTTTATTTGTGGCTGGCACTCTACTACATGAGCCATACCTCCGATCTGAAATGTTGCTAATTAATTGGAGATGGAATCTCATAGACTTTTCTGCAAGACATGTCATTTCAAAGTCAATATTTTAAAAAGACAAATAAAAAAAAGATCATAATAGATTCAAAGATGACTGAGATCTGGAGGATATTGAGGATCTAGATCTTAGGCCTCTTTGAATCTAATATGATCTCAATCTCCTGAATAGCTAGAATTATAGGTGTGAGTCACCAGATCTGTTTGCTGAATAACTATAACTACAGGCATGTCACCAGTGTGAATTTAAGGTCTTATTACACCGGTGCAATTCTAAGGTCCTCCTTTTATGCTTATAATTTCCAGTACCTTAGACTGACTTTCCTCAATCTGTTTCTTTCAGCAGAGCTTTATGTTAATGTTAGGTCTGAAATCAGTGAAAAAAATGTTAGTTTGCTTGGCCACCATTAGGGAAAGACTTGGACCAAGACTCACAGAGACATTAATCACTATATCAAATATTGACCACTGAATGTATTTAGATACCTAGAGTTGGAAATCAGCACCTCGCAAATGAAATTTGACAGCATGTTTATGTCTATAAAATGTCAAATACACAAATGACCAATAAAAAAAGTTCTAGCCACTCTCTGTATATTTTTTCTATGTGATGCCATCTGTACAAGTATTTAGAAATATGTATACACGTATTGTGGGTATATACATGTATTTTTGTGGGATTCGAAATACATGGCATTGGAATGTTGAGCATTATAAAAGATTAGTTGCAAAAGTCACTGAATGCCAAGCCCAGGAGTTTAGTCTTAACTTTAATGCTTGTGTCAAAATGAGTATTAACTCCAGTCTCCATCACAGTTCATGCTACCCCTAAATGTCAAGCCAGACCAGATATCAGGAGGGTGTGGCTGACACCTACTTGCAGAAATGACTTGCTCAGTGTGGGAATAATAAACAAGCAGTCCAAGTCCTGTCACAAGGACAGAGGGCTTACAAGCCTTAAGAAAGACTCTCTGAGTCAGGCACTAGTGGCTCACACCTATAATCCAGTTACTCAGGAGGCTATGGTCTGGTCACAGTTCAAAGCTAGCCCAGGAGAAAAGACTGTGAGAGTCTTATCTCCACTACACTACCAAAAAAGATGGAAGTGGGGTTGTGGCTCAGGTGTTAGAGCACTGACCTTGAGCAAAAGCAGCTCAGGGATAGTGCCCAGGCCCTGAGTTCAAGCCCTAGGACCAACACTCACAAAAATGAAAGAAAGAAAGGGAAGAAGGAAGGAAGGAAGGAAGGAAGGAAGGAAGGAAGGAAGGAAGGCCCCCAGAGTTAAGCAGGGGAGCAGAGCCATGGTATAGATCTTCCTCACAGCCCTGGAGAAGCCTGGAAGGCATGTCCCACTATTGGGCACTTCCAGTGGCAGGAATACCCAGGGATAGAAGGGCAAAAGGACTTCTTCCTGTAGGAGTCACTTTGATGACGACACAAGCTTCAGCTGCAACTGAGGCAAAAGTCCTACTCTCCTCAGCATTTACCACTCTCCAATCTTAAGGTCATGCTCTGTTTCATTTCTGATCCTGGTGTACCACCAGGCAAAATCCCATGCCACCTGCCCTGAACAGGGAGCCAGGAATTTGTGCTGAGTACTGTTGGCTGGGCTTGGGGCATGGGTTGGGCATTGGAACAACTACTGAAGCTCCTTTAGTCTCACCTCCTGCCCCTGCTCATGGGCTTTCTCTTCTGGAAGTTACCCTTTGCCTCTTGCCTGGGCCAGATGGGCAGCCAGCAGGCACCTGGCCTATGTCTCTGGTTGGACTAACTTGTGGCTACACCCATTGTCCAAAGGATTCCAGGTAGGGAAGGGGGAAGGGAGGCGAAGTACTCTGATGGATAGAACAGAGCACTTGAGAAATCGAAGAAATGGGTAAACCAGACCCAGAGTTGGAATGTAAAAGCGCATGCTCAGGTGGTCACAATCCCAGTGCCGAAAGGCCTAGCCTTCCAAGCAGCCTGGGGCCTCCTGCTGTTGTCTGCCAGCAATGGTATGGTCTAGAGTGGCTAGAGGTCATACAGCAGGCGCCTCCCCACCCCCACCCCTAGACAAGCCATGTGGCATCCCTGGGAAAGGAACCAGCCTGGCCCCCCACCTCTGCTCCCACTCCCTGTGTGGGGCTCAGTGTGGGGAGGGGGAGGAGTATTTGGAGTTCCCAACAATCCTGCTTGTGGACTGAGAGCTCTTGGCATTCCCACACACAGAGCCCAGTGATTCCTGCCTGGCTGAAGCTTCTCTGGCTGGGGAGGAAGGGAGTGGAGATACTTTGGGTCTGGGGCCAGAGAACTCAGTTACTGTCTGATATATGCTCCTGGAGAATTTTATCCCTATCTAGGAACCAGGCAGGTCTGGGACAAAGCCACTCACTGTGGCACCCCAACACTTCTCAGCACCACCACCTCTGACCAGCAGGGCTCAGAGATGTTAATACTGCCCACAACATGCAGGGCAGAGTGCCTTTCCAGCTCAGCTCTCTCTTCTTTGTCTTTCCAACCCTTTGTTTCCTAAATCATTCCTATTCATCCTTCCTGACCCTTCTCAGACATCCTCTCCTCCAGAAAGCCCACCAAGCTGGAGTGGGGAGAGGGAAAGGAGTGGGCTAGCAAGGAACGGGGAATCTTCAGTCTGAGCATGGGGGCAGAGAAAGGGGCCATATTCAATTTTGCTGGAATGAAAGGGAGGGGAGGGGCAAGAGCAGGGGACAAACAAAGTGGGGGCACCATGCTCCCTCCCACCATAGGGCTCTTGTCCACACTGGTTCCTCCATCTGGACAATGCTCTTTACTCTTTGCCTAATTAATTCCTGTGCATCATTCACATTTCCTCTCAAATATGCCGTTCTCAGATAAGCATTCTTGGACATACAGAAGGCGGTATTCCATGTGGCTAATTTGTTAATATGTCTCCAAGATTGCCCTATGAGCTCCTTAAAGACAGACATGGAGTCTGGTTTTCTAGATAAAAAATGTTTTGCTTTGGTTCTATGGCATATTACATCCTCTGTATTTACATAGCCAATGAATGAATGAATGGCTCCATAGCTCTGTCAGCATACAACTCTGGAATGAGGCTGGAAGTATCACTTATTAGTTACGTGGCCTTGGTCAAGTTATTTAATGTCTCTGTGTTTCAATTTCTACATCTGAAAAAACTGCAATAGAAAAAGAAATTGTTATAAGAACTAAACATTTGTAAAGCACTTCAGCAGTGCTGGACATCTGACAATGTGTCCTGTGTTCACATGTTCCAGTGATATAAATCATCAATCGCATCCTCTTGTTTTTCTCCTGTCCCATTGGCTCAATGACTAGCAAGGCCATAGTCATTTTCCAGCAGATTTTAAAGCCTCCCTTCCTTTCTCTCCCTGCTGCTAATAATCTCTCCAAAAGTGCTATGGCTCTTGAAACACCAGTCTCCAATCTGTCTCCCATCATTGGAGTGGCCCTATTTCTGCTTTTAGTCCCTACAACCTGTTAATCACACAGGGACCAGATTGAGCCAAAGAAAATGTCAGATTATGTACTTCCTCTCACAGGAGTTATCCTTGCAGCTCCTCCTCACCATGGGGGTGAAACCCCAGCTACTTCCAGTGGCTAACCAGGCACTTCTCAAGGGAGGCCCTGGCTGCCCCTCTGTTCACTGAGCCAGCCTCAACCCTAGTGAATGGCTCCCACTGTTTCTCAAGGTGCTGGGCCCTCTCTTGATTCCAGCCCTTGGTGGTGCATGCCCCCTGCCTGTCTCCTTTTCCTCCATCTCCCTCACTCAGCTGACTATTCTACATCCAGCCTGACATCACATTCTCTGCCAAGCCCTTGTTGACGCCTCAGGCCCCACTCCTGTTTGCAATGGAGCCCCTTCTCCACACTACCACAGCACAGGTTTCGTCTTCAGAGCAGCAGTACCCTGTTCCCATAGCTGCCTGGGTGCCAAGCCACAGCACCCCATGGCTTTAGAGTGTTGAAAGCAGTGGTTTGATCTTGCCCATGGCTGCCTGCTCAATATCTAGCATAAGGAGTTATGGTGGAGGTGACTCAAGAAATTTTATAACGTGAACTCTCAGTTCATCGTTCCCTGGTAAAGTCACAATAAAATGGAAGAGGGGACAATGCTTGACTGAGTTGTTGTGGTCATGAAATGAGGTACCACGAGACTACAAGTAGAGCACACCAATAACTGTCAGCAACTAGTCAGGGAAAGAAAAAAACAAGATTATCCAGGCCTAATATACACCATCCTGCTTCCTTCCTGCCTGCAGTCTCTTGAATAAAGCTGGAAAAACTGAACCAGAAAAGCAGAAAGAAGAATGAAAGAGAGAGAAAGAAGAAAAGAAGGGAGGGAGGGAGGGGAGTGGAGAGAGAGAAAGAAAGGAAGAAAGAAAGAAAGAAAGAAAGAAAGAAAGAAAGAAAGAAAGAAAGAAAGAAAGAAAGAAAGAAAGAAAGAAAGAAAGATCACCTTTAGTAAACTGTTGGGCGTGAGCTATCTTCCATATCCACACCACACCCTTGACTCAGTTTTGTAGCAGAACAGCCAAACTGGAGATCTGGGTTTTCTTTACACCCTGAACAGATATTTACAGGGTAAACCTTAGATGATGAGGGAGGAGGGAGGATAGCTCCTGCCAAGCAACCTCAAGAAGGAAGTCACAGAGCTGCAATGGGAGTGGACCCCTCCATCCAACTGGTCCATCCACTGAGAAAGAAGCCAAAGGGACATCTCAGCAGGAAGGCAGAGTGTGATAGCCTGCAGAAGATGAAGGTCTTTCTCCACACAAGTATGTAATCCACTAGAGAAAAAGACCCCAGTTCAAGTTCTATTTGAACCTTCTGTCTTCGCAGTGAAAGGAAGGGACAGTGTTGGATCTCCAATTGTCGCCCATTTCCCAAACATCAAGTTCAGGAAACTGAATGCTCCATCAATTACCTCCAACAGCCTCAGAGTAGCCACTCAATTTCCTCCCTCTTCCCATCTCCTCTGCTCCTTCTCCTCTCCCTCCCCACCTCTCCCTCCCCCTTCCTTTCCCTCCCCTCCCCTACCCCCTCCTCTCCCACTCTCTCTCTCTCTCTCCCTTACTCTTTGGTGGTTCTGGAGGTTTGAACTCAGAGTCTTGCACTTGCTAAGCAGATGTTCTACCATTTGAGCCATGCTTCAACCCTGTTTCCGTTTTAGTTACTTTTTAGGTAGAGTCTCAGTCATGTACCATCATGCCTATTTTGTTGGTTGAGATGGGGGAGGGATCTCACTAACTTTTTGTCCAGGCTGGCCTCAAACCTCAATCCTCCCAATTTCCCACTTCCTGATAAGGTAAGATCTACAAGTAAGAGTCAGCCTACCCAATTCAATTTCAACAAATTAAATCTCTGTTGCTTAGCACCTCTTTGACTTCATATTGGGCAATTGTCCCCTGGTGTTTGTCAAACACAGAGGTACATTTTCCACAGCCAACTACTATCTTCCTTTTCCACTTTACATTATTACACATATCTTCACATATTACCAGAGTCTGTGTAGTCGTCATGCTTGGTGGCCACACTGCATACTAACGAAATGAAACTCATACTCGGCTTAGTTAAATCTCCATTATTAGCTGTTTGGATTGTATCTACCTGTTGCTACAATAAATAGCATTTTGGAAATTTCCTCTTCTGGATTGTTTCTTTGGATACAAATTCAATTTCAGAATTACTTCAGAAAACACATGGAAAAAATGTGATGTGTTCTTCCAGCCTCTCCACTCTGTCCTTGAAGTAAGGTCTCAGGGGGAAGCCACTCCCCTTGGGTCAGTGCCAAGGCTCAGCATCTGCTCTTCCTCTCACTTGGAGAGGTAGAGTTGAGAAAGCCCATTGGTCTGAAATTTCAACAGGACGTGTAGATGAAGCAATGTGGACACAGGATGTCTTTTGGGGTAGGAAGAAGCTTTTGGTCTGAGCCCTAGCAAGTCTCAGACTCTGAATCTCTAGCAGTTAGTAAAGATCTTTTCATATCAAAGGCCTAAGCTTGTATTATAGTTGGTCTGAACTAGGCATTAGACTAAGAGTAAGCCCACTTAACACGTCTAATTAGTGAGATTTAAGAAGCCTCCTAGAAAATCCCCTGAGGAGGAGCCTTTGTTTCCTCTTTCTACCAGATGGGATGTAGATGTGATATTTGAGGATGCAGCAGCCATGTGCTGCCTATAAGTCAAGTCTGAGGATGAAAGCCTACTTCTTATGGATGGCAGAGCAGATGGCCACCTGAGTCTAACATTTATTGTTACCCATGGGGTATAAGCCACCATAATTTGGGTTCTCTGTTACTTTCAGCCCAAAGTATATATAACTCTACCAGTGTGTGCCTGGCACTTTGCTAAGCAGCAGTGATTACCAAAAAACTAGAAAACAGACCAGGCATAGTGATAATACTCTTGTAATCCCAGCTACTTCGGAGGTGGAGATTGCGAGGATATTATTATTTATTGCCAAGGAAAAAAATAAAAATTTGTGAGACTCCCATCTTGATCAACAAAAACTGGGTGTGGCTGTGTGTACCTGTCATCTCAGCTACATGGAAAGTATAATAGGAGAATCACAATCCAGATGGTCCAGGCATAAACTTGAGCTCTATTTCAAAAATAACAAGAGGAAAAAGGGCTGGGGGATGCAGATGAAGTGGCCATAGAGTACCTGCCTGCTAAGTGCAAGGCTCTCAGTTTGAACCTTAGTGTTGGGCAAAAACATGGTGGTTCTAAGCAGTATTATTCCTGTAAGCCATCAGCTTTAATGTGCTAATTAAACTTTTTTCCCAAAACACATTAAAATAAATTCATGGCTATTAACATTAAAGAATATTCAACCATACCACCTGAAATCCTTTCACATAGTACCTCCTGCCACCATTCTTAGGAAAACCACTGCTTGCACACAAGTGGGATCTGTTCTATGAGAGTAAGAATACAGGATCCCAGCCTCTGGTCCATGGAACTCTAGATCAATTCCTTCCCTCTACAATTTCCTCAGCAATTTACATTCTCAAGGAAGGGGACTTTAACTACTCAGATAAAGCTGAATGGGAGAGAGAGAGAGAGAGAGAGAGAGAGAGAGAGAGAGAGAGAGAGAGAGAGAGAGAGAGAGAGGGAGGGAGAGGGAGAGAGAGAGAGGGAGAGAGAGAGAGGGAGAGAGAGATGGAAAGGAGCTGCCCTCACTTTCCTGGTACTTGAGAAGATCTCGTTACAAATCAGGCTTCCATGGCTGTGTAAACTAAGGAGATGTCTCATCCATAACAGTCCGATGGGGCCTTGAGTCCTCCCACTAGGGCTCTAAGGAAAGATTATTACAGTTTAAGCAACCAGGACAATCAGAAAACCAGGATTCTGTAGCTTCCCTCCCTGCACTCCCTCCCTCCCTCTTGCCCCTCCCCAACACCTCCAATTTCTCTGAGTGAAGCCGGCTTAGCATTAAGCTATGACTCATACAAACCAAGAGCTGAGCCAGGGGCCAGGCTGCCAGAATCACTCCTCAGCTGATGACAAGCCTACCCAGAAGCTGGGCCCTCACCCATAGCAGACACAATGGTACAAAGGTTTTGGACCTTTAGAGTCTACAGTGTAACAAACATTCCCTGGGGAAGGTTGGCAGACCAGAACCTGGCAAAGCACTGCTGAGTAGGAAAGAACACAGTGTTCCTTCAATGCACTGCACTTGAGATCCTGCCTCCCCTAATGTCTTGTGCCAAAGGCCATAGGCCCTTCACCTATCTTCACAGTAGACCAACCATAAGAGTAGTAATAGTAATACTAATACTGATACTAATAATAGATGCTTACAGGAAAAAATGTCCAGCATTATTTTATTCTGATCAAGACCTGATTAAGCAAGTGCTTCTACAGAATCCATTTTAGAAATGAGGAAAGTGAGCTGGGTGCTGGTGGCTCATATCTGTAATCCTAGCTGCTTAGGAGGCTGAGATCCGAGGATCTCAGTTCAAAGCCAGCCCCGGCAAGAAAGTCCATGAGACTCATACCTTCAACTGACCAGCAAAAAGCAAGAAGTGGATCTGTGGCTCAAGAGGTAGACTGCTAACCTTGAGTAGAAAAAAGCTAAGGAAGAGTACAGATTCTGTGTTTAAGTCCTAGCACCAGCACACATAAAAAAATAAAAAAGGAAGGAAGGAAAGAAAGAAGGAAGGAAGGAAGGAAGGAAGGAAGGAAGGAAGGAAGGAAGGAAGGAAGGAAGGAAGGAAGGAAAGAAGGAAGGAAGGAAGAAAGGTAGGGAGGGAGGGAGGGAGGGAGGGAGACAGGGAGGGAGGGAGAGAGGGAGAGAGGAGGGAGGGAGAGAGGGAGAGGGGAGGGAGGGAAGAAAAGAAAGCAATTGAAAGGAACTCAAACGGTAAAACCTATAGGTAGCTACCAACCTAGCAGGTGGCTGGAGTTGTCAAAAAGACCATAAGGACCAATGGGATCACTTAGCAATTCTCTTCTACGGGATCCTAATGTGACATGGAGAAGGTCCTCCCAGTCAGAAACAGAGGTAGGAGGAGAGGAAGATGGCGCTGCCACAGTAGGGAGGTACCCTGACTCACTCCAACTGAATAGCGAGCTGGGAACTCCAGAACCCAACACCCCATCAAGAATCCAGCAAAACCAGCAGCCAGAAACAGTGGAGAAACGCAGGAAAAAGGAGTAAAAAAGAAGAGCCGAAAACCTACACGGAGCCGGAGAATCTACGGGGCACCCTGCCCCCAACAGCCGACCCTGGCCCGAACAGGGCCAGGCTGGGAAAGGGGACCCGGCGATCGGCAGACCAACTGCCGGAAGCGCAGAGTCCAGACAGCGGGACTCCATGGACACCAGGGAGAGTGCGGACCAAGACATACGGCCAAGGCGGCGACGGGAAGTTCAGGCCCACACCGGGAACGGACAGACGTAAGCGGCTGGGAAACCCACTGGTGCGGAAGGAGAGAGCTGGGGACGCCACCACGACCTTTCGCCACACCCGAAGGACCAACGGCGGCGAGGGACACACACAAAATACAGGACCAGTGAGTCCCCTATTACCCCCCTCCCCAAACGGGAGATCAGCTATCATAGTTCCAAATGCTACAAAGAAGTTAGATCTCCCTCCCACCCCCTCCCCACCCCAAGGGAACAAAGAACCCTCAAATCAGCGGGAAGCTCCCATCAGGCTCTGGGAAGTCACAGGAGTTTAGCAGGGGAAGGGCGGAGCAGCCCTAAGGCCACCCAAGATCCTGAACTGGCCGAATCAGCCCTGCCTCCTTCCCAACAGGGGCTGGGGGACGGGCGGCAGTGCAAGCCCCACCCGAGGCGCCTGGACCTCACGGAATTTTACAACTAAAATCACAGGCGCTGGTGGGCAATACCAGCACAGCAGGGACACCTGGTCCCGATCACTCGCCCCCCTCGCAGCGGAGGCGCAGTCTGAGGGCGCTAACCCGCGCATGGACGGTTGATCCCACTGGGCCCCACACATACCGCCCCCCACAGTGGACTCGCGGGAGGGCGCAAGCACAACCCAACAACCCTGGGCTCGCTCTGGTAGGCGTACCCCGCTCAAGTGGACGGGGCCGCAGCAGCAGCGCACAGGTGGGCAGGACCCCGGTGACAGTGCCCACTCTGGTTTGCGTGCCTACACAGGAGGGCAGAGCTCTCCATCGGCCTGTGCCCACTCAGTTTTGCACATTCTGCACAAGTGGGTGGGCCACCGCTCAACAACGCCCACCGCGGAGCAGTCCACACAGGAAGGCGAACTGCCTGAGAGGTGAACTCCTCTGACCAAGATACAGAGTGGAAAAAAGAACCAAAGAACAGATAAGCCTCCATGCCACGCTGAATCAGCAACCAGCAAACCCCCAACAGGGGCATGCTAGGGTCAGCACAGCACAGCACCAGGACACTGTCCCGCAGAGAAAGACACAGAACCTACTGGCCCCCAAGAGCAGGGAGAGTGACCACCTCAGCAACAACCGAGGTCACGCTCACCCATTGGGAAACAAGGTTCAAAGCCAAACCCAAACCCAGAGCCAGGACACCAGGACACAAGGCTCCCACCAGCAGACCAGAGGGAAACAACACAAAACCAAACCAGAGAAGCCAACCACAGATCCCCAGATGCGTAAATCACAAAGAAATATAACACAGTTCATCAAAGGGCAAGCCAACTCGCCAGCTCCAAAAAGCAACACGACTGAAGAGGAGATGGAGAATAAAAAAGCAAATGAGGCCATGTTAACAGAAATGAGGGAAATCATCAGACTCGAAATCAGAAAACAATTCCAGGAGTTTAGAGGGGAAGTCTTGAAGGACATCCAGGAAGCCAAGAAAGAAATGGAAACAAAAATGGACACAATGCAAGCCTCCTTTAAAGAAGACCTTAACATCCTGAGAAGTGAAATACATGAAAAAATAGATTTAAAATACAACTCTTTAAAGGAAGAAATTTCCACGATCAGAGCTGATCTGACAACCATAAATAGCTCTCTGACATCCATAAACTCCGCAGTTGAATCCACAGCACAAAGAATTGACCATATGGAATCCAGAATCTCTCGCTTGGACGATGAAGCAGCCAACAACAACCAGAAAATTACCACACTCCAAGAAACGGTGAAGCTTCAGGGAAGACTAATCCAGGAAGTAATGGACAAAGACAAGAGATATAAACTGCGCATGATTGGAATAGAAGAAGGAGCCGAATACCAGAGCAGAGGGCTTCATCGTATTTGCAATAAAGTTATTGCAGAAAACGTCCCCAATCTCACAAGGGACCCCATCCAGGAAACTGAAGCCTATAGGACACCTGGCAGGCCAGACCCCAGAAAAGCCACCCCAAGGCTCATAATATTCAAGACTTCAGATCTCAAGAATAAAGAGCAAATTCTGAATTCGGCCAAAGCGAAGAAAGAAATTTTCTACAATGGGAAGAGGATTCGAATAACAGCAGACCTCTCCACACAAACCTACCAAGCGCGAAGTGAGTGGAAGAACACCATCCAAGTACTACAGGCTAACAATATGCAACCTCGGATCAAATATCCAGCGAAATTGGAGTTCACATTCGAAGGGAAAACCAGATCTTTCCATAGCAAAGATAATCTAAAGGAGTATGTGAATGAAAAACCAGCCCTACAGAGAATTCTAAGAGGGGAAACCCATCTAACAGAGATCGTACAAGAGACACAGACAGAAACAGAAAGAAACTACAATAGCCAAAGCCCCACAGAAAGAACAGCTCACTAAAGACAAGGAAGAAAAAAAAGAGGAAAAAACAGCCCAACAAGAAAAAGAAGGAGAAAAAACATTCTTATCCTAGATTTCTTTGAATATAAATGGTTTAAACTCTCCGATAAAGAGGAGCAGACTGGCAGAATGGATTCGCAAACAAAAAGTTGGCATCTGTTGTCTACAAGAGACCCACCTTATAGCAAGGGACAAAAACAGGCTCCGAATGAAAGGATGGAGAAAGATCTTCCAAGCAAACGCACCTACCAAAACGGCAGGTGTAGCCAACCTGATCTCAGACAAGCTGGACTTTTCATTAAAATCAACTCAAAAAGACAAAAAAGGGCACTACATTTTAATACAAGGAAAAACCCAGAATCAAGACATCATGGTGATAAATGTATATTCACCGAACAAAAGAGGCCCTAAATATGTCAAGCAAATTCTCACAGAATTACAGAACAAGATAGACGCAAACACAATTATAGTGGGTGACTTTAATACCCCACTCTCTCCAAGAGACAGGTCCAACACCCAGAGGATCAGCAAGGGAGCTGAGGACCTAAGTAACACCATATCCCAAATGGATCTGAGAGACCTATACAGAATCTTCCACCCTACAGAGACCCAATGCACCTTCTTCTCAGCAGCCCATGGATCATACTCCAAAATAGACCATGTCATAGCCCACACAAAGAACCTCAGCAAATACAAAACTATTGACGTCATCCCATATATTATATCTGATCACAGTGGATTAAAGGTAACCCTCAATAACAACGGTTACCACAGGGGCTATACACATTCTTGGAGTCTAAACCCCACACTGTTATCCAACACTTGGGCCACAGACCAAATTAAAGATGAAATCAACGAATTCATAAGCCACAATGACAATGAAAATACAATACAAAGAAACCTATGGGACACAGGTAAGGTAGTACTGAGGGGCAAGATCATTGCCCTCAGCACTCACATTAAAAGAACTGAAGCAGAGCAGGTGAATAACCTCACGATGAAACTAAAACAACTGGAGAAACAAGAAATGACCGAATCTAAAATGACTAGGAGGAGAGAGATCACAAAGATTAAAGAAGAGATAAATCTGATTGAAAATACAAAGATCATTCAACAAATAAATAAGACTAAAAGCTGGCTCTTTGAGAAAATAAATAAAATTGGCAGACCCCTCGCAAGACTTACAAAAAAAAAAAGAAGAGACTCATATACGTAAAATCAGGGACTCCACTGTAAAAATTACAAGTACACACGCTATTCAAACAATCATAAGGGGCAATTTCCAGAACCTCTATTCAGTAAAAAACAATAATTTTACAGAAATGGATCAATTCTTAGAGAAGTATAAACTACCCAAACTGAACCAAGAAGAAATAAATCAACTAAATAAACCAATAACTTACAGTGAGATACAGGAGGTAATCAAGAACCTCCCAACAAAGAAAAGCCCAGGCCCAGATGGATTCACCAATGAATTCTACAAAACCTTTAGTGAGGAGCTAATACCAATGCTCCTCAAACTCTTCCGCGAAATAGAAACAGAGGGAGAAATCCCAAACTCATTCTGTGAAGGTAATATCATACTCATTCCCAAACCAGGCAAAGACCCAACAAAAAAAGAGAACTACAGACCAATATCACTCATGAGCACAGACACTAAGCTCCTCAATAAAATATTAGCTAACAGTATCCAGAAACTGATCAAGAAAATTATACATCATGACCAGGTAGGCTTCATCCCACAGTCACAAGGATGGTTCAACATCCGTAAATCAATCAACGTAATTCACCACATAAACAGAACTAAAATCAAGAATCACATTGTTATCTCAGTCGATGCCCAAAAAGCCTTTGACAAAATACAACATCCATACTTATTAAAAGCTCTGGAGAGAACAGGAGTAGATAGAACATTCCTCAAAACAATAAAAGCCATATACAACTGACCAACTGCTAATATCATATTAAATGGAGAGAAACTTAAATCATTCCCCCTAAATTCAGGAACAAGACAAGGATGACCACTCTCCCCATTTCTTTTCAACATAGTGCTGGAATCCCTAGCCATAGCAATAAGGCAAGAGGAGGACATCAAAGGGATCCACATCGGCAAGGAAGAAATCAAGTTTTCCCTATTCGCAGACAACATTATCTTATATCTGAAGGACCCAAAAAACTCAGTCACCAAACTCCTACACCTAATAAACCATTTTGGCAAAGTAGCAGGATACAAAATCAATCCACAAAAGCCAGCAGCTTTTCTGTACACCAGCAATATACAAACAGAAAAGGAAATTATGGAAACAATTCCATTTACAGTAGCCAAAAAAAGAATAAAGTACCTAGGGATCAACTTAACCAAGGACGTGATGGACCTATTCAATGAAAACTACAAAAATCTAATAAGGGAAATCAAAGAAGACACAAGGAGATGGAAAGACCTCCCATGCTCATGGGTAGGCAGAATCAATATAGTGAAAATGGCCATATTGCCCAAATTGTTATACAAATTCAATGCAATCCCTATCAAAATCCCAGCCACATTCTTCACTGAAATAGAGAAAGCAATCCATAATTTCATATGGAACAGCAACACACCTAGAATAGCCAAAGCAATTCTAGGCAAAAAAAGCAGTGCAGGAGGTATCACAATACCAGACTTCAAGCTCTACTACAGGGCCATCATAACAAAAACAGCCTGGTATTGGTATAAAAACAGACCGGAAGACCAATGGATTAGAATTGAAGATCCAGAAATAAAACCGCACTCTTACAGTCAGCTGATATTCGACAAAGGAGCTAAAGACATACAGTGGAATAAACATAGCCTCTTCAACTACTGGTGCTGGGAGAACTGGGCAGCCATATGCAGAAAACTCAAAGTAGACCCAAGCCTATCACCATGCACCAAGATCAACTCAAAATGGATCAAGGACCTCAATATCAGACCTGAAACCCTGAAAATACTGAAGGACAGAGTAGGAAAGACGCTAGAACTTATAGGCACAGGAAGGAACTTCCTGAATAGAGTCCCAGGGGCACAACAAATAGGGGAAAGACTCGACAAATGGGACTACTACAAATTAAAAAGTTTCTGCACAGCTAAGGACATAGCCACCAAAACAGAAAGACAGCCAACCATATGGGAAAGGATCTTTACCAGCACAGCAACAGACAAAGGCCTAATATCTGTCATCTACAGAGAACTCAAAAAACTAAGCCCCTCCAAGCCCAATAAACCAATTAGGAAATGGGCAAAGGCGCTAAAGAGAGACTTCACAAGAGAAGAAATAAAAATGGCAAAGAAACATATGAGGAAATGTTCAACATCCCTGGTAGTAAAGGAAATGCAAATAAAAACAACCCTGAGATACCACCTCACCCCAGTTAGAATGGCCTGTACTCTGAACTCAGGAAACAACAAATGTTGGAGGGGGTGCGGGGAAAGAGGAACCCTTTTCCATTGTTGGTGGGAGTGCAAATTAGTACAACCACTTTGGAGAACAGTATGGAGGTTTCTCAAAAAGCACAATATAGACCTACCCTATGACCCGGCCATACCACTCCTAGGCATCTATCCTAAACAGCAAAACCCAAGATATCAAAAAGACATTTGTACTTCCATGTTTATAGCGGCACAATTCACAATAGCCAAAATATGGAAACAATCCAGATGCCCCTCCACAGTCGAATGGATCCAAAAAATATGGTACCTATACACAATGGAATACTACATAGCGATTAGGAATGGTGAAATATTGTTATTCGCAGGGAAATGGCCAGAACTCCAACAAATAATGTTGAGCGAGACAAGCCTAGAACACAGAAAACAAAGGGGCATGATCTCCCTGATATATGACTGTTTAGAAAGGGAGATGGAGAGACAGTAGAGACCAGGTCTGTGAAACCAAACACTGCTTGCCAAATGGTATTTCCCACAGGATTGGGACAGCGACCCAACAGTATGTAACTAAAACCAAACAATTACTCAACTCATAAACGTCAAAAATTGACCTCTCAGTGGAATACAATAGCTCAAAATCTATGTATGTACGTTCATATAAGACTACTGTCGTCATGTTGTCTAATATCGAAATTGCATTTAAAGCCCTAGGCAAATTTTCTTGGGCGCGGCCACATGGCTACTGTGTATGTTCTTGATATATTTTATATTGTATATATGTCTACCTGACCTAGAGAAGGGAAAGAAAAACAGGGCGTATGATGTCACAAGAAATGTACACACTCCCCTACTATGTAACTGTACCCTTTTTGCACAACACCCTGTCCAAAAAATTTGTGTTCAATTAATAAATAAATTAAATTAAAAAAAGAAACAGAGGTAGAAGTAAATACTTATGCACACACACATACGCACATACTCCCTCACACATGCACACACACACACACACACACACACACACACAGCCATAGAAGAAGCCACGATGAAGTGCAAAGGCCTTGAAGTACAGTGCAGCCTAGGGAGAAATTATTGGCAGCAGGAACAGGGGCTTCTGAGTTGCAGAGCAAGGCAATCATGTCAGTCATTTGAACTATGCCCTTGCTAGTATCTCATCTTTCTTACTTCATGGACCATCTTCTCATCCATCTTACAAATTCCCCCCAAACTTTAGTAAATCCAAAATGTCAACCCTGTCTGCTCCTTCCCCAGGAGCACAAAAGTACCACTTGGCAAAAATACTCCAGTTGTAGGGATGGAACCATTCTGAATACACTGGGGCATCAGCATGGTCTCTTGGAATACCTACAGGCTTAACACTTCCAGCTCTCCAACATGATCCAACTTCACAAAGCAAGAAAGCGAAACACTAGATGGTAACACCCTCTGTCCTAATCTTCAAGTTCATTGAGTGTATGTCCTTCCATCTTTATCCCTTACCTCTTGTGACTACTTTCATATTTTCACTTCATATATCTAACCTCCAGCCTGACTGCCTTCCAGCTCTTCTCACTGTCCTCAGGGACCTCACATCTCTACTCTCCCCTCTCTCTCCAGGTCCTCTCATGTCTTCCTTTGCTGTCAAACTTTTCTCTCCTCTATGAGTGTAGAAAAAGGAAGTCCTCTCTCCCTGCATCCCTTAGTCACTGGCTCTGCAGTCCAGTACAGAAACTAAACTTCCTGAAAGGGCGATCCACACTGATCTATTTCCTCAACCCATTGTGGTTTCTCTGGTCTTCCCCTGTAATGGCCTCTCTTGAGCGGCCCTGCTGCCTCATCCTGAAGCATCCTCTGATTTTGGATTCTACCATGCCCTGGTCCTCCCAAGATGTGTTTTTGTTTTGTTTTGTTGTTTGTTTGTTTTGGGTTTTTTTTTTTTTTTTGGCCAGTCCTGGGCCTTGAACTCAGGGCCTAAGCACTGTCCCTGGCTTCTTTTTGCTCAAGGCTAGCACTCTGCCACTTGAGCCACAGCGCCACTTCTGGCCGTTTTCTATGTATGTGGTGCTGAGGAATCACGTATATGAGACAAGCACTCTTGCCACTAGGCCATATTCCCGGACCAAGATGTTGTTTTTTGACAGTGCTGAGGACCAAATCCTGGACCATGCACTTGGTGAGAAAGTGATCTGTCTACCACTATGCTGCATCCCTGTTCTTTCTTTTTTTCCAGTCCTGGGGCTTGAACTCAGGGCCTGAGTACTGTCCCTGGCTTCCATTTGCTCAAGGCTAGAACATGAGCCACAGCTCCATTTCCAGCTTTTTTATTTTTATGTGGTGCTGAGGAATCAAACCCAGGGCAAATACTTGACCGCTAAGCCACATTCCCAGCCTCCTATTCTTTGTATTTTACCCTTTATTCTTTTTTAAGTGCTGATGATGGAACTGGGACCTTGAGCAAGCTAGGCAAGTAAGCCATTACTGAGTTCCACTGCAGCCCTCTCCTGGCTTTTCTTCAGACTCTCTGGGAGATCTCAGTCTCCTCACTCAATGGACCCAAGTATTTCCTGAGCCTCAAACCTGAACCAATTAAGGTGTTCTACTGATGATCAAAAGTTAGTGGGGGGCTGGGGATATAGCCTAGTGGCAAGAGTGCCTGCCTCGGATACACGAGGCCCTAGGTTCGATTCCCCAGCACCACATATACAGAAAACCTCCAGAAGCGGCGCTGTGGCTCAAGTGGCAGAGTGCTAGCCTTGAGTGGGAAGAAGCCAGGGACAGTGCTCAGGCCCTGAGTCCAAGGCCCAGGACTGGCCAAAAAAAAAAAAAAAAAAAGTTAGTGGGCCCACAATTGAGTTCACTGTCAATCTTTTAAAAAATATTTTTATTGTCTTTAAGTAGTTGTACAAAAGCTTTCCCATTCATGGAAGTGGTTTGTTAATACAGTGCATCTTGATGAACGATACCACTTTCAACATCCCCATCCACCCCTTCCTACCCACACCTTCCCTTGCTCATCTTAATTTTAGATTATGTAATGCATTTTTTCCAACTTAACAAAGTGGTTTATATGTACAATGCATCTTGATCTGTGTCACCACTTCAACATCTTCATCCTCCTTCAACCCACCCCTTTTCTTCTATTCTCAATTCTATGGCATATATAATGAAATATTGCCTGCATTCTCCCCCTTCTCACTTTATTCTTCTGTCCCTTTCTCCTTGGTCCCACACTACCCTCTTGTTAGTACCCATTTCCTGATACTTATTTTGTTGGGCTTTGACCTCATATTTTTAAAGAATTATACTATTTGTGCTCCCCATACAGTCTATTATACTTCAGTTAATTCATTTGTAACCCCTTGCTTACCACCTACCCAGTGTGTTTACTTGTAGATTTATAGGCACATAGGAAACCATGCAATCTATGTTTCCATGGGTCTGGCTTATTTCACATAATATAACTTTTTCTAAGTCTTTCCATTTCCTTACAAATGGTACAATATCATTCTTTCATCGTGTGTATATACCACATTTTCTTGATCCATTTGTCTGTTGAGGAGCATTTGGACTGATTACATATCTTGATTATGGTAATTAATGCTGCAATGAACATAGTTGTACTGGTAGCTTTAGTGTGGCTTTGTTTGTGCTCTGTTGGATAAATTCCCAGGAGTGAAAAATATTACTGTCATTCTTATGCATCCGTAGCCTCTTTCTTATTTGCTGAATATTTCCTCCATTCCAGACATTACTTCAGAGAATTTCATAGGTGCTAGTCTCCTTAACCAATGTAGTACTAGTAGCCTCATTTTATATATGAGGAAACAAAAGAACAGGAAAGTTAAGGAGCTTGTACCAAGATCACACATCTAAATAAGGAAAGATAAGAGATTAAAAAATCTAGCAGTCAGGTTTCAAAACTTCTGCTCTTAAACATCATGCTATATTTTTTTTATCACTTATATCCCATTTTCCAAACCTGAGCCTTGTCCCTGACTCCTGACTTCCTTCATTCTCTACATCATCTACCTTAAAAAGAAGCTCCAGATCCATCCCTTTCAATCCATTACCATTACTACTTTTGTAATCAGGTCAGTAGCATCCCTCACCTAACTGCCAGTCTCCAATATCAACTCTCCCTAATCCACCTTCGTTATTTTTTCCATAGTGATGTCCAAAAGATAAGTCTGATCTGAATATTTGTGTTCAAAACACTTGTGTTAGAAAATCAACTTAAAAAGAGGAAATATTTACTTGGGCTCAAAAATTTTTTTAGGGGGCTGGGGATATAGCCTAGTGGCAAGAGCGCTTGCCTCATATACATGAAGCCCTAGGTTCGATTCCCCAGCACCACATATACAGAAAATGGCCAGAAGTGGCGCTGTGGCTCAAGTGGCAGAGTGCTAGCCTTGAGCAAAAAACAAGCCAGGGACAGTGCTCAGGCCCTGAGTCCAAGGCCCAGGACTGGCCAAAAAAAAAAAAAAATTTTTTTTTTAGGGGAAATTAGTACTAGGGTTTGAACTCACAGCCTCACACTTGAGTAATGCTTCCAGCCCCTTTTGCTTTGGTTATTTTTCAAATATGGTTTTGCTCTTTTGTCTGGGACAGCATGGACCATGATCTTCTTGTTTATACTTCCATCCATGGCTGAGATAACAGGAGTGTACCACTATATCCAGCTCTCTCTCTGTTGAGATAGGGTCTCACCAACTTTTGGCTTGGGCTGGCCCAGAACTGCAATCCTCCAATCTTAAGGTCTTCAATACATGGGCCTTCCAAGGCTATTCAAGATAAAAGCTACAGAACCATTCTACGGCTCCTCAGTACCATCAAGACACTATCTAGGCCCCTTTACATGGCTTTCTTGGATTTTCATGATCCAGTCTCTCGCCACTAGGCCTTCTTTTTTTTTTTTTGGCCAGTCCTGGGCCTTGGACTCAGGGCCTGAGCACTGTCCCTGGGTTCCTTTTTGCTCAAGGCTAGCACTCTGCCACTTGAGCCACAGCGCCACTTCTGGCCGTTTTCTGTATATGTGGTGCTGGGGAATCGAACCCAGGGCCTCATGTATAAGAGGCAAGCTCTCTCACCACTAGGCCATATCCCCAGCCCCTCATGATCCAGTCTCTGGCTACTTCTCCAGGTTTGGCTCTTCTCCCTCCCAACTTTCTGCAACTTCCTTCCTGCCTGCCTGCTTTCACCCAGGTACCATTTAGTTCTCTGTATAGATTATGAAGTTCTCCTTCCATAAATGAGGAAAATCACTGACATGGACTGCACAAGCCATGTCTAACTGTCCTTATGTTTGTCAGAGCATTTCTCCTGCCTTCCATGATTTAACCATTTTCTTTCCTCACCAAACTGAGGAAAGTTCTAGGACGACAGGGTCATTGCCTATATTCCTCACCTCAGCAAGTAGCTCTATACCTGTTCCAACTGGATGAATGCTATGCATGTTTAAACTACCAAACATCCTTCTCTCTACTCTTCTTTCTCAAACCATAGCCACTGGTCTGAGGAATCACCCCAGGACCAGCTGCTTGACACAAGTACTAAGCTCATGAGCCAAGGACATCTTCCGTGAGCCTCTTAGCTAAGACCTTCCTTCTCAAGAAGCCCAAGATTCATTGCCATTCTATCACTCCATTTCCTGAATAGCCTTGCACTGTGACTCTCAGTTATCATTGGACTTTAAAACTAGTGTTGAGCTATGGCTCAGTAAATAACTCTTTTAATAGTCTTGCAAAATCAAGAGGAATGCAACGGAATAACAATGATGACTCATCCTGGCCCATCTCTCCTCCCATCACCATGGAGCCCAGAATCCAAATTCATTACTGTCAAGTCACATCCCATTCCAGACATGGAAGTGGCACCATCCCAGTTATCTAACACATGCTATATGGGGGAAACAGCAGCCAAGGTGCATCCCCATGTAAGATGTCAGGCAGACTCTACAGCATATCAAACTTTGAGCCTATAAAACATAGAGAAATAGGCAGCTCAGAATGTAAAACTTCCAAGGACAAAAGGGCTCTGGCTGGAAATGGGATACAGTACAGAGCAAGCTTCCTTAACAGGGTTGTCTAAAGGTCTACAGGGAAGGTAGAAACTCAGGTGGTCTTCCTCAACCCTACTCATGCAATTCCATTTCTCTCTAGAACATTATCAGATAAAAGCAGGTCAGATTCCCAAGTGAAGTACAACAGACACATGGAGCTGTGTGAGGCATCCGTGCACAAGTGCCTTGTGGACACAGGTGAAATTGCATTACCTAGCCCATCATGGTTGGTTGGCATGATAGGATGGGTTCTAGCCAATGGCAAAGAAATAAAATGTGACCCTGCAAACTAAAATATTTTTATGTCAGTATGGTCTTACAGACCTTTCTCTCCCTTTGTCACAGTTTCTCTGATCACCAGACTTTCAGATGAGGCAAAAAGCAGAGGCCTCAGCTAACTCATTGCAGTCATGAAGCAAGAGCAAGTAACAAACCTGTGTTATGAGCCACTAATAATCTTGGGTTGTTATCCAGCATGATCTAGCTCATCCTGACTGATACACAAGTTAAATCTTTCTGTGGGATTTGACATGATCAGAGAGAACTCCAATCACAGTAGTGAAAATTCTGTGATATATGACATAATTATTTATCAACATGATCACAAAAACTGTTAAGAAAATTGGTAATATTCTAGATTATGGTTTAAGTGCAAAATTCATGAATATTTGCTATATTCTTAAATTCAAAATTGAGAGGGGAAGACTTTATAGGTGTGATGATTCTTGGGATGCAAGCAGCAATGCTGAAAGATACAGGATTAACCAAGTGACTAAACTGATCCATTCACAAACACAAGTCCTAAAAAGTTCTAGGTCCTTTTGATGCTCTGCTATGGCTTGCCTAAACCTGTACTAATTATTCCCAATAAGGGAGGCCATATTTGTATAGGTCCCAGTCCAGCTGTGGCTGTCCAAACCTATGAACTGCTGGTTTCTCTTCATGGGTCTTCCAGCTCTTGTCCTCATTCCCTAAATCCAGTCTTCTAACCACTGTGCAAATGAAAGTCACTATCTTTGTGCCAGTACTTGGGCTTGAACTCAGAGCTGAGTGCTGTCCCTAAGCCTTTTTGTTCAATGCTGATACTCTACCACTTGAGCCACAGCTCCACATCTAGCTTTTTGCTAGTTAATTGGATATAAGAGTCTCACAGACTTCCATGATAAGGCTGGCTTCAAACTGAGATCCTCAGATCTCAGCCTCCTGAGTAGCTGGAATATAGGTTTATGCCACCAGCACCTAGTGAGAGCCACTTATTTTGTTCTGGGATTTCTGACTGATACCAAAGGAAGGTACCTTGTATCCATCCACCTGTGACCTTATGTAAGTAATTTTCTTTCTCTAAGCCTCAATTTCTACATCTTTAAAATAGAAACAGCCACAACAATGGTCTCTGACCCATGATAGCTTTACTATGGAGTTTTGACCTTACAATAAAGCACAAGCATTATAGATTCAATAGAAATCACACTTTGAATTTTATGTGACCTGACACTCTCTCCTGATACTGTAGTTCCCTATCAGCTGTGTGATCAAAAAGGCACAATAGTGAAACTATAGTGGATGCTGTGGCTAGTGAATAAATTACAGAGGGTATTCAAAAATTCCTATGAAAATGATTTTGTGGTAGCTGATTTTGCTCGACTGTAAATATTCTGGGCATATTTAAGGTAGAATATTCTGTAAGTCAGGGAGATTCAATGAATTATCAATGTACAGAATTTTCAAGTTAACAGTGACATAATACTAGGGTGAGCCAAGGAGTGGCTGCACTTAGAATTCAAAGGGTGGTGGCACAGGTGCCATGAATGGTGTTGTAAGTGACAAGTCCACAGGATACTCATTAGCTTCACTTTCCAGTCCCTCTTCTACTGGTCCTTCTTTTCAAAATGGCAGCTGACCTCCTTGGAACACACATACACACACCATTTAAGTTTATTAATTTAATTCTTTGTTCATTTGTGATTAGAAGTGGCATCTTTGGGGCTGGAGGTGTATCTCTGTGGGTACAAAACTTGTCTAGCATGTGACACCTTTTCAAACAAAAATCACCTGTAGATCTTCAACATATGAAGCAGCTCACAGTGGCCCCTGAAACACATCTATGGCAGTCCCTAGGCTCAATAGATCCCACATTGGAAATTTCTGGTCTTGTGCTGCGGATGTAACTCAGTGGTAGAGGGCTTGCCTGGCATGAGTAAGGCTCTTAGTTCCATCTCCAGCACTGCAACTCCACCCCCCAAGCATAGCAAAACAAACAAACAACAACAACAACAAAACCCTGCTGAGCTCTGTTTCAAGTCTATAGAATGCTAGGCATGGCAGGCCCCTATGAGGTCATTGGATGAACCACTGCCCAAGTTTCTGGATAGGAAACAGGACTAGAGATCCCAGAGCAGCAGCTTTTCAGGGCTGGAAAGAGCTCTGAAGGCTGACTAGTGGTTGCCCCAGAGCACCAGGAGGAGGGGCCAGGCTTCCTGCTCCTATCACTAGGCTGGGGGAGCAGAGACTGGTCTTCCCCCATGCCAAGGAAGCAGCATCACTTATAATTAAGGGCCAAACACTTAACTACCTGGATCCAAGGCCTAAGGCAGCCACTTGGTAGGTGTGTGGCCTGGGGCTAATTGCTCCCTTTCTCCACAACTCCATTTCCCCTCTGAGGCCAGTCAGCCTCTTAGAAGTAATTCACTTCTGTGAAACACTCAAAGATAACACTTAGCTTTCTGAAGCTCCAGGAGAAACCCAGACAATGAAGGTGGGAAAGACAATAGACACCTCACCAATTTTCCTTTCCCTAGGCAGAAGGGATAACTCCCTCCCCTTCCAGAACCCTAACTCCTATTTAATACAAGCCTCTGGCCTCTCACAAATCTCTTTGGTTTTTTTTCTGGCAAAGAGGCCTCTTCCCAGCCTGGGATGAAATAAAGTTCGACCATCAGGGCTCCTCTTTTGTTCTACTTCCTCCTCAAGTACACAGCCTGATGTTCTGCCCAGTTGGCCATTTTTGAGTGAAAGTTTGTCTCCCTGCAGCTAAATGGAGTCCATTAGAACCTGTTTGAATCACTAATGTAAACTTCTGTCCTGGGGCTTGAAAACACCAAGGCTATAAAACGAATTTCAGTCAGAACTAACTCTGCTTGGAGCCAAGCAGTCAGTAGCCAAGATGCCTTCATTTTATTTCCAGTTTTCCACAACCTCCTCCCCTTCTTAATGAGCCGTCCAGGCAACTGGCTCTGCATTTAGTTAGCAACTGCACTTAACAGCCACAGATTGTTACTTTGAACCATACACACTGGGTTTAATAAATGTATCGGTGCTATGGATTTTTTTTTATTTCTCTAGGCTGGAAAGCACTTTGATAGACCACCTGGTCACTTACTGGCCTGCCTCTCCCCCAGAAAAACAGGAAGGCTAAGACCTAGGAGGAAGCCCCCTAGAGGTTTGCAGATGGTTGTTGTTATTGTTTTAACTAAAAATCATTAGCAAAAGGTTCATTCCTATGAGAAACAAAAATATTGACAGGGGACATGTCAAATATCCTGAAGGACCTCTGGGAATATTTTCTGTGTGAGGTCCTCAGCAGTGTAGGTGGTGTGTGATGTGTGTAGATGTATGTTTGTGCACATGTGTGCCTCTTTCAAAACAGCTCACCTGACAAACAAAGAAAGTCTTGTTGGATAGGTCGTTACCAAACAGCTGGAGGGACATCCTAAAAAGAACTCCAAAGCTGAGCACCAGTAGTCAAGCCTGTGATCGTAGCTCCTTGGGAGGCTGAGGCTGTTGGAATCACACAGTTCAATGCCAGCCAAGGCAGAAAAAAATGTATGCCAGCCTCCTTCTCAACAAAGAGCTAGATGAAGTGCCTGTTATCCTAGCTATTGGGAAGCATAACATAGGTGGACCTTGCCCAAGCCCTTGGCCAGCAGGAAGCAAAATCCTATCTCAATAATAAAGGAATAAAAATCAGGGCTGGAGGCATGGCTCAGTGGTAAGAATGCCTAGCAAATATGTGTAATCTGTCCACCCCCAGAAGGGCTCCATGCAGGTTCCCCCCACCTGTTTAAGTATGAGCCCAGTACCTGAGTTACCTAGGCAACTGGCACACCTGGAGGCAGTTACCTCCTCCTTCTTTGAGGTCACATCCAATCCACCTGGCCATATCTCCTATATAATCTGGCTCAACACAGTTCCCACTCTCTTTCCTTTTCTCTCTTACTCTCGTTCTTTTCTTTCTTTTTCCCTTCTTCCTTCCCCTCTGTCTCTCCATGCCTCCATCTTGTGTGGGCTGGCAGTTTGCTCTCCCCCCAATAAACTCTATTCTGCCTGAGCCATGTGGCAGGTTTCCTATCTGGCTAACCTTGCAATATGGGCCCCAAGTTCAAAACATCAGTAATGCTAGAGGAGAAATTTTTTAAAATCCAAAATGAGGTTTATCTTGACCAAGGATTCTGTGGTTTTGATATCATTTAAGAAGAGACAGCATCCACCAAGATGTTCTAGTCAATACTCATCCTTGATTCTATGATTCTTCTTACTCCATACACACAATCTGTCAAAATAAATAGCTGCTTTATTCCAGAATATGCCCCAAACCTAACAACTTTTCCTTACCTCTCCACTGACATCAGTGTGGTTCAAGTCTATCACCTGTCTCATCAAGCCTCAATGGATGATATATCAAATTCGTGAAGATTTCTGGAACAGAATTTTTAGCTTCAGTTGAGTTCTAAAGAAGACTGAGATCCCAAAGGACTATCTTAACTACCATTATAGGAGAGGGGCGCTGGTTGAATGATGTACCCCATTAACAATTAACAAGCCTAGCAAGTACACCCCAGACAGAGCCATCAAGCACACATACTGCTCAGCAGTCAGGAAATCTGCCCAAACCAGGAATAAGGACATGATTTTTGGTTTTATAGGGGAACTGGGGCACAAAATAGGGTGACCAGATAGGATTTAGGAATAGGAATCAGCATAATGGGAACGGCAGGAGAAGGGGAAAGAAAGGAAGACTGAGCAACATAGTAGACTGGAATGCAAGCTTTGCTGGTGGAGGTCCCGATCTCCAGTCAAACTGGTTAGCAAGGTACTGCAGGACAATGTAGGACCCTGGCTGTTGACCTAGGTCCTCCACCTCCTAATTCTGCTGAAGCTAATAGGATATTTCCTGCCTTAGCCTGGCCAGAGTAAACCTGCCTGGGGTGGCTGGGGGGAAGCAGAGACAGGAGAAATAAGGAGGGGCCATCCAGTCTGAATAACAGCTGACACTTATCAAGTGCTTATCACATGCCAGTCACTGTGGCCAGGCCATTACATGCATGCTCTCCCTATAATCCTTACATAAACTTCATAAAGTTAGTGCAATTTTATCTCCACTTAGAGACACTAAGTAACTTGCCTGAAATCAAGATTTACAGCTAGTAAATGTCAAAATCCTAATTTGGAAGCAGGATGTTTCCTCCTTAATCTATGCTTTCATCCACTTTGGTTTCTCTTCCTCCTACTCTTTGCATTTATATATTTGTTTTACTTACTCCTAATATTTCATTCCACCCTATTTCCTGCCACCTGTTCAATTTCTTCTCCTCACACTCCCCTACTTGACATGAAAACAATTAATGTACCTTGGCTTTTTACCCACTTTTTTTCTTACATCATCTTCCTTCTGGTTCAGTGTCTCCTCATTTCAGATTTACATATATGGACCACTAACAGGTGACTCTCATCTCCAACTGCAGAAAAGCCTTTGGAATGCAGTGACTATCACAGGTAAAAGAAACAGTTGCAAAGGCACCTATCTGAATCCAGCAGCCAGGTACTTGGGAGCTCAGCTAAGCAAGCTGAGCTTGGCAATGATGCCCTGCAGATGCAATCTGTAGATAGGCAAACGAAGGCTGCCTGCCCCAAGAATAGAAGCTTTGAGGTTTGAGAAGCACTTGAGTTGGCATGGGAGGAGACAGCCTAGTAGTGCTTTTTTTATTTGAAACCATTTGAAATGGACCTTTCTAGAGTCACCTCTGATATCCTGGAAAAGGAAGAGCACAAGGGTTGTTCTTAGAATAATGGGATTGTGATCTGACTTTGCTACTTATCTCTCTAGCAATTTCCTCATTGGCAAAATGAGAATAAGAGTTTTGTAACTCCCTCATGGGGTGGTTTGGAGAAAGGATTAAATAAATTAATGCCTAGAAGATGTCTCAAACTCAGTTAACACTGACCATCCCAATGCTACCCTTCCAAACACTGTCCTGCCCCCCCCCGACACTAATAAAAGTCTCTGAAACCTCATCAGTTCCTCTTGCAGCTGTGAATCTGTCTACGTTCTTTCCAGTGTGACCACACAATCTGGTTTAAATCTCTAGCATCTCTCAGTTGGGCTACCGTGGTATCCTCCTTACTATCTCTGCCCTTGTGTACCAGTCCCCAGCCGATTCTGTGCACAGCAGCCAGAGTGGGTATTTGGAAATCAGAAATCACATCAGAGCTTTCTCTGCTTCAGTGACTTCTCGTTCTTAAGGGAAAAAATTAGGACTTTCTCCATGGCCTACAAGACCTGGGGTCACCTTCATGCAGCTCAGCCTCATCTACAGCTGCTCATTTGCCCTTTCTCTAGTACTTCACCCCACTCACCCCCCCTGCAGCACCTTGTCTCCTGACAGCCTAGGTGCATCACTGCCTGGAATATATGTCCCCAACTCCCTCCAGCTCCATGCATCTTCCTGGTTACTAATATCGCCAGGAAAATTTCCTTGCCCTCCCTAGTCTAAGTTCTATTATTTATGTTACATTTATTTAGTCATTATTTGATTAATGCTTGCCTCTCTTAACTCCATGGAGACAAGGACCACGTGTGTATTTTTGCTACCATGGTGCTCCCAGCACCTAACACTAGGCTGGGAAATGATAGATGCTCAATCAGTATTTGAGTGGTTATATTCTTGATGGACAGTAAAGAGCTGGACAAAACTAAGGCATTGCGAGAAATGGATCCCAGGAGTCCTACAGAAATTCAAGGGTCCCAGGATAGCCAAAACAATCTGAGAAATGAAGAAATAATTTGGAGAACTAGAATTTCCTACTTTTGAAACTTACTACAAAGTAATCACAGAGAACAGAAATAATCAAGACAGTGTGGTACAGGCATAAGGATGCATATATAGCTCAGCAGAATAGAATCTAGAGTCCAGAAACAAACCCACACATTTATAGTCAATTGATTTTGACAAGGGTATCAATCTCATTTAATGAGGAATGAATAGTCTCTTCAACAAAAGATCTGATATCCAACATTGAAAACTAAAGTTGGACCATTACCTCATATGTACAAAAATAAACTTCAGAGTAAAGATAAAAATATAAGAGCTAAAGCTATAAAACTTTTAGAGGAAACATAGATGTAAATCTCCATGTACTTGGATTATAGAATACTTTCTTTTCATTTATTTTTTAGTTCTGAGGATCAAACCCAGGATCTCATACATGCGAGACAATTTTGTACCACTAAGCTACACTCTCAGTGAACAGTTTCTTATAGACAATGCTAAAAGAAAATGAGTAAAGTAAAAACACACCTTGGATGACTTTAAAATTTAAAACTTTCGTGCATCAGAGGACACCATCAAGAAAGTGAAAAGGCAACCCACAAAATCTGAGAAAATATTTAACTACTAAGGATTAATAATAGGACACATAAAGAGTTGTAATTCCATAATGAAATAATAAAAGCCCAACTCAAAAGTAGGAAAAAGACTTAAATAGACAATTGTCCAAAAGACATGCAAATGGCTACTGAGCACATGAAAAGATGCTTAGTGGAGGGAGCTGAAGTCTGAAAGGTCTCTGGACAACTAGAATGTGAAAGCTATTCTATGATGAGGAGCTACAAGAAGCTCTAGGGCAAGAGATGGACACATTTCATTAACTAAAGCAAATCATATGGCCTCACCTAACTGTAAGGCTATGAGAAAGTGCTGTCCTGGTATGTGACTAGAAAGAGAACCAGAACTATTTGGTGACCAGCACTAATGACAATCATTCGTGTATGTGCTCTCTCCCCAAATACAATGTTGCATGTAATTTTAGGATAATTAAGGCTCTCCTTCATATCATCTCCCTACAGCAGAATTAAAATCTCATGTTGGGTCAGTTTTTCTGTTATCAGAAAACTGGTACTCAGGAATTGTTAAACCTGAGTTACCCGATGTGGTTTTTGGTTTTGTTTTTCCTGGAAATTGATACAGAGCCTTGTACTTGCTAGGTCATTGCTCTACTATGTAGGGAATGACCAAAATTCTTTTACTTTTAGTGTGATTTTCAGATAAGGTCTCTATGCCCTTTTGCTGAGGCTGGCTTCAAATGACAATCCTACCTCTACCCTCTGAGAAGCTAAAATTACAAGTTACTTAAGACATGAAAAAAATAACCATTTTCACTAACCTTTAAGCAAGTAACAAATGTAGGAAACAAAGCAGTGTGTGTGTGTGTGTGTGTGTGTGTGTGTACTGGAGCTTGAATTTAGGGCCTGGGCACTGTCCTTTAGTTTTTTCGCTCAAGGCTGGCACTCTGCTACTTGAGCTCCAACCTCCACTTCCGGTGCTTAATTGGGGTTAAAAGTCTCATGGACTTTGGTGCTTGGGCTAGCTTCAGATCACAATCCTCAGATCTCATTTCCCTGATTTCAGTCATAAGCCACCAGTATCCACTCCAGTTGACTGTCATAATCTGAATCAATTGAGCTCTTCCTTCTTCATCTTTCCCTGTATACCAATCTGTGTTGTCAACTTGGTGGTCAGCAAGATGGTGACCCAGAGCCAAAGGAAGAAGAACCTCTGTGTTCCCTGCTGACCAAATGTAAGATAGACTTGCTCACCCATTTTCAGATTTTTGTGAATTCCAAAATGAATCTCTCAACTAAAGAATGTACTACTATCAGAAGGGTTTCCAATTAAACCCATGTCCTCTAAGCAATAACAATTCCCAGCCCAGTCTCCCTTGATTATAGACTGGTGGGGGCTATAAGCCATGGGGATGCCCACACCTCTCTTATTTTATAGAGATAGGGATTCGGAACCAGGACTTATACCAGTGACTCATATGCTTGAGAGGTGAGCTTCATAGTCTAGGACAATGGAAAGAAGTGCTTTGCCTCAAGTAATTCATACAAAGCCCATACTCAGAGCACAGTGCCATTTGAAGAAAGTGTATTTTAAAATAACAAATATCTGGATATAACCACTGAGGTTTTAATTAGTCTCAAGTAAATTGCAGACATCAGTGCATATATGATGTGTGTGTGTGTGTGTGTGTGTGTGTGTGTGTGTGCTTAAGTTCCCAAGGTGACTCTCCTATTTTTTAACAAAAACCTTCATGATGGCTCACACCTATAATCATAGCTACTCAGGAGGCTGAGATCTCAAGTTAATGGTTTCAAGCCAAACTGAGCAGGGAAGTCCATGAAACTTATCTCTAAGTAACCACCAAAAAGCCAGAAGTAGAGCTGTGGCTCAAATGATGGAGCACTAGCCTTGAACACAAAATCTCAGGGACAGTTACTCAAGCCATGAGTTCAAGCCCTAGTAGTAGCACAAAAAGAAAAGAAAAGAAAAATGGGGATGATAAGGCTGAACTCTATCCTGGGCTCTTGAGGATAAAATTAGTTAAGTATGCACATATTACCATACACACAAAAAGCTCATAAATATAATAAAAGTCAGTTTGGGCACAGTGGCTCAAACCTGTAATTCTAGCTATTCAGCAAGTCTAAGGCCTTCCATCTCAGCAAATAAGCCCATTGTAGTAGTGAGGTGTGCCTATAATCCCAGCTATGCTGGGGGCTATAAATAGGACAATCATGATTTCAGACTGACCCCAGGCAAAAGTAGAGATTACCCCTTTTATCGCATCCCAAAAATAACTGAAGAAAATAAACAACAACAATGAGGCTAGAGATGTGGCTCAAGTGGTAGTGTACTTGTCTAGCAAGTACTTCAGTAGTTCAAATCCCATTTTTTGTTGTTGTTGTTGCTGTTTTGTTTTTTAAAAGAGCAGCAATCTTTGCCATGATCTTCATTTCTTTTAGATGGTGAATTATTTCAAGCATATGAAAAAATATTTGAAACAAATATATCAAACAAAACTTATTTCCTAAGGAGATAAAATATTACAAATCCTTCTTGCTGGGTGTGGTGGCTCAACTGTCCATCAATAACTGGGAGCAGTGGCATGTACCCGTTATAACAGCAACAGGGAGAAGCACAAATAAGATGGATGAAATCCAGGATGGTCCAGGTCATAAAACAAGAGACCCTATCTAAAAAATAACCAACCTCAAAAAAAGGATGTGGACGTGGCTCAAATTGTAGAGCACCTGCCTGGCAAGCATGAGGCTCTGAGTTCAAACCCTAGTATCACCAATAAGAAGTAATGTTTTTTGATCCAAAGATTTTTTAATTTTAAAAACCTAGTGTTTAACAGTAGATTAATGGATCAAAAACTGTGATACTTATATACAGTGGAATTTTTTACAGCCATTAGAAAGAATAAGATAATGTCATTTGCAGGAAAACGGATGGAAATAGAACAAACCATGCTAAGTGAGGTATGTGAAGATCAAAAAAACACATGGCACCATGTTCTCTCTGATATGTGGAAACTAGATCTAAAATACACTGGGATATGACAAATTACAGAGGATTCTAGATACTCTAGTCTGAGGAGAGAATCACAAGGGTTCAGTACCTAAGCGCCTCTCTGTATTCCTATAAAATAATATACATACTGAAATGAACTCCTAAGATATGGAAACAAAAGATATTCTTTAATTTTGCTTTTTTTTTCTTTTTCTGATGATTCTCTATTTTTACTTTATATATGGTGTATTCGTGTGTATATATGTTGGAGGGTGGGGGAAGAGCACAAAACCCTAGGAATAGGGGTGAAAATGCAGCAGTGGAGCTCACTGGACATTAATGTAAGGGAACTATACACTCCAGGGTGGAGATGGGAGGGAGGGACTGGGAGAGAATGAGGGTACAGATAACAGTGTATGAAAGGAAATATACTTATCACATGACTCATGTAAATGTAACCCCTCTGTACATCATCTCTATAATAACAACAAAGTAATTTTTGAAAAATAGTGTTTAAAATAATAAAACAAAAAATAAGTAAAAAAGTGGCTGAGCACTAGTGGCTCATGTCTGTCATCCCAGTTAGGTAGGACTGGGAAGAGAAGTGCCACTCTTCTCAACCACAATGGGAAACATAAAATACTGTGATCACAGTCCAGACATGGACCCAGGCAATAATCTTAATTTATCTCAAAATAACCATAGCAAAAAGGGTTGTGGCATGCCTCAGTGTTAGGGTACTTGCTTACCAAGCTCAAGTCCCTCAGTTCAAATCCTAATACCTTCGAAATAAAAAGACAAAGGATTTTTAAAATGTCTTCAGGTGCAAAAGGTGAGGTAATTTAGCTGTGACATCTGTAACTTTCCTATATCTGAAGTTTATTTAACTGGCCAAACAGTAGTTTAAAAACATGTTATTTATATAGTGAATGCTTGCTGCATACCTGTTATGGAGGGGACACATGTCTCTTTTCACATCTGTGTTTCTAGAAGTCAACAAACCATCTCATGGGCATTGTAAAATTCAGTGCTGGCAATGGCAAAAATTATAAAACAGCTAAGGGTAAGCACTCATTAGTCTAGCACATTTATTAGATAAGAAACAAAGGTTTAAAGAAATTTAAAAAATCCATGCCCTTCTAGATCATATAGTCAGTCATTGAACAAATACCTGCACCATACCTGCTTACACATTTGAGGCTGAAAAAAAATAAAGAGCTAGCCAGAGGCACTGTCCTCCACAATATATGACATTCTGGGTAATAATATATGACATTCTGGGGAAGGAGTTTATTTTCAAAGCTTTTGTCCATAAAAGAGTTCATTTAATCCTGACAAACAGAAAGCAGGTGGGTACAGACAGTCCTCCCTAGGAAAGGAAGTGAGAGAAGCCAAGCTCATAAGCAGGACTCCAAAGCCCAGAGTCACATATGCCACTCACATGTACCCTGCATTGGACAAAGCCTTGTTATTCTGCACCCATCAGGGTCTAAAGGCCTCAGAATTCCAAGCTGTTTCCAAATTCCCACAACCTGTAAACTGGCTCTAACTTTCCCAGGGAAACCTCTCATTTCCAGTTCTGTTTCATCTTAAGCAAAAAGTGGCCAGAGTGTTCTTCCAAGTTCCAAACATGAGGGTCATGTTACTTTGAAAAGTGCTAAAGGAAAGGAAATAAAAATGAGTTCAAGATCGGTCAGTATATATTGGTGGCCTCTGTAAGTATCTCCTCCAACATGAGAAAACAAGGCTTGCAAGTGGGCAACAAGGTGCAGGAACAGGACAAAGGGAGTCAGGGGAGGAACTCCTTTGAGGAGGGGATGTCTGAGCAGAAATCTTGAGGGAAGAATAGGAGTTTTCTCCCTGCCTCTATCCTATGCTTCCCATACAGGGCTTAGCAGTCTGTAGCAATGTTGTTTCCTCCCACACTGCCTCTCCAACTCAAAGTTAAGATTCAAAAACCAAGGGTAAAATTTAACATTTCAGTGTCACCAATATTTGGCACAGGGCCTGGCACAGGCTTAGTACAATGATCTGGGTAGGAATTAGCTCTTGGGGCCAGCTCTAAATCACCAGATAAGAGATAAACTGCTTTCCTTTATTAAAAATACAGGAAAATGAAATGGGAAAGTATGTCAGCTTTTCCTAGACCTACCTTTTTTTGACATAGGGTCTTGCTATGTAACCCAGGTAGCCTCAAACTTGCCATACTCCTGCCTCAGCCTCCTGAGTGCTGGGATTACAAGAGTAAACCCCTATGCCTGGGTCTGAACTAATCATGCTTAAGTGCATTTCAACAGAATACAGGGAAATTTTAGAGCAATGGTTAAGTAGGAAATGATGGACCTATTTTCCCATCTAAAATCCAGGAGAAATGAAACATCACATTTAACAAGTAGCCCTCATGGTTCATTATAAAACAGACATTTAGCCTGGAGCCATAGACAGGAGTGGTGCATTCTCTCCAATAGCTATCTGCCTCTTGAACATCTGGAGGTAGCTGGTGCACCACCACAGAGAAAAGTCTTGCCAGGGGAGATATGACAGGGACAGAGCTGGTGGTTAAATGGACAGTTAAATAGGATGAGGGCTTGGCAGATGTTAGTGTGGAAATACTTCATACAAAGGGTCTATCCCTGGGAAATTTCTGTATACCTGTTGCCTGGTGACATGTAGTACCACAATACCGCTTATGCTCTTATGTGGGTTACATTCCTCTGTCAGTGCCCTGCAAAGGGGTGTTGAGTTAGATGGGTACGATCAGTCAAGCCTAATGTCCTGTTTGACTACCTAGGAAAGAAAGGGCACCTACTTAGTTATTATACCCAGAGAGGGTGACTTTTTAAATTAGTCAACTCAAAGGAGACCTTATTTTTTCGTGTTGGTCCTTGGACTTTAATTCAGGGCCTGAGTATGTCCCTGAGCTTTTTTGCTCAAGGCTAGAGCTCTACATTTGAGCCACGGCTCCATTTCTGGCATTTTTTGGTGGTTAAATGGCAGTAAGCATCTCATGGACTTTTCTGTCCCAGGTAATCTTCGAACCAGATCTCAGCCTCCTGAGTAGGTAGGATTATAGGTATGAGCCACTGGCACCTGGCAAAAGAATACCTAATTTTTAAATTGTGAGTTTGTCTAAAGTTCCACCAAAAATGAGAGGCTTTTCCTAATTGGCCCAACCAGAGGAGGCAACGCTGTGGCCTTCGCTCATATGGAGGGGACACTATTTGCCATATATGCTAGAAGCTCCCTTTGAGCTCTAACAAGAATTCAATCAATATTTCCTGGGATGAAGGGATCTTCGCTTTCACTGTCCTAACCCACTCCCACTTCAGTCTCCACATGTGTCAGGTAGTCTGAAAGCTACCAACACAAAATATGAAAGCATTCTGCAAGCCAGTCACATTTCTTTGCTAAATCTGCTGTTTTCATTAACTTGGAGTTATGGGGCAAAGAGTTCACTGGAATCTTTCACAGTAGGGAGTGAACTCACATAACCCCTTTCAGGAGGTAACACAGACCGGAAGTTGGAATGCAGTGAAATTTCACTATTCATAAATCTCAAGAAATAAGTTCTCTTCACAGCTAAGTTTGCTAGGAGCAATTTCAGTACTAAAATTTCTCCTTAATTTGTACCATGCTAAGTGGAACTCTTCCTGAAAACTTACGTCTCAGCCTTCTTAAGTAGATTACTCTTTAAGTCTGCATTTTTTACTGGAGATATTTTTAATTTTTAACCAATCAAAGCCCAAAAGCTGTACATAAATGAATGGTCTCAACATTTGAATACCCTGGAAAACATCTGTCTTTAAGTTAGGGACTTTTTGTGTGTCTCAATTTATCCTCCCACTTCAGCCTCCCAAGTAGCTGGAAAGTCAAGTGAGCCACCATGCCTTCTACATTGGGTAATGTTTAGACCAGGTTAAACGTTACCTATCCCCTCAAGCACTTATTGTTTCCTCAGGGTAAAAACTTTCAACAAAGTTTTTTGCTGCTTTGTTTTCCATCCTTAGGGTCTGCCATTGCTTGGGAGGTTCTCCCATTCCTGCAAATTCCAGTCCAGGGATTTGCAGACAGAGACAACTAAGCTGTTTCATGCAGGACCCCAAAATAGCCACAGGAATGGTTCTGCATGAGAAGTATAACACACACCCATTGACCCTGAGATGCTCTGGGCCAATCCTCTTCCTCTCCATGGGTGGCTGTTGGCTTAGATCCACATTTTGAAACTATTTCTGTTCGTAGGGTAAAGGAGAAAAAAACTTTTTATTCTAAATTGTGTCTGTTTAAGTATACATGGGTTTAAAAATACTCAACACATTTACACAGTTGTTCTATTATGTAGAGCTCAGAAAAGCACAGAGTCTAATCTATACACTGACTCAGAAGCAACCACTTCGTGGGAGTACCCATGGCTCATGGTATAAGTCTAGCTCCTTGGGAAGCTCAGATCAGGAGAATCACAGTTTGAGGTCTGCCCAGGCAGAGAAGTTCACAAGACCCCTTCTCAACCAAGAGCTGTGCACAGTGGTACCTATATCCCATTCATGATGGGAATTCTAAAATAGGAAGATTGCAACTTAGGTGTATACTCAGGCAGGAAGAGAGATGCTATTTCAAAAATAACAAGCACCAAATGTGATTATTAATAACAAAAATAACAAGGGCTGGGTGCAGGGCTCAGCAGTAAAACACCTGCCTTGTAAATATGGAGTCTTGAGTTCAAATCCTAGTACTGCAAGGAGGAGGAGGAGGAGGAGGGAGAGGGGGAAGGGGAGGGGAAGGGGGAGGGGAGGGGGAGGAGGAGAAGGAGGAGGAGAAGGAGGAGGAGGAGGAGGAGGAGGAGGAGGAGGAGGAGGAGGAGGAGGAGGAGGAGGAGGAGGAGGAGGAGGAGAGCAACAACAATAAAAGAAAAAAAAAGAAAAGCAACCATTTCAAGTCCTTTCTGCAATTTTTGGCAGAGCCTAATTCAGAACAGAAACGATTACAAAGTGGGAGTAGGAACTTCATATCTCCTTTCTGAACTCCCAACAAATGTATGCATAACCTGGTCTTCATATTATGTTGCAAAGAAAAGTAAATTGAGCCTGGTGCCCGTTGGCTCACATCTGTAATCCCAGCTACTTGGGGGGTTGATGTGTGAAGATGGAGATTCAAAGGCAGCTAGGGCAGAAAAGTCCATGAGAGTCTGATCTTCAATTAATTACCCAAAAGCCAGAGGTGGAGCAGTGGCTGAAGTAGCAGAGTGCAAATCTTGAGCAAAACAGCTCAGGACAGCATCCAGGACCCAAGTTCAAGCCCCAGTACTGGCGCACACACACACAGAAAAGTAAAGTAAGTCAAGGTTGACTGGAATATAAAGACCCAACCTAGTGGCATCAAGTGTGACCTGAAGTGGTAATAACATACCATTGTCCTCATTTAAAATATTAGTGGGTTTTGATGATGTTATGAACAAAAATTATGAAATAAAAACAAAGTTTAAAAAGTAGACATTTTTACTTCACCTTAACACATATTTTCTATTAAGAATATAAAGTGTTTAAATTTTCTAATTTCCTTTGTTCTTTTACAAAATTTAAAAAGTATATTGCCTAATTTTGTGGCAGTATTGTTTGTAATTAACTTGTAAATGAGAGCCTTTTTTTTTTACCAGTCTTGGGGCTTGATATCAGGGCCTGAGCACTGTCCCTGGCTTCTTTTTGCTTAAGGCTAGCACTCTACCACTTGAGCCACAGGGCCACTTCCAGCTTTTTCTGTTTATGTGGTGCTGAGGAATTGAACCCAAGGTTTCATGGATATGAGGCAAGCGCCCTACCACTAAGCCACATCCCCAGCCCAAATGAGAGCATTTTTGGTCACTTACTTTAAGTGTACATTCTAGTCCATGTTCATTATCCGCCAATACATTATAATTTGTTTTGCAAAACAAAACAAAACAAAAAACAGAGAACAGCTGGGAGTCAGTGGCCCATGCCTGTAATCCTGGCTTCACAGGAAACTGAGATCTGAGGATAGAGGTTCAAAGACAGCCCGGGCAGGAGAGTCTGTGAGACGCTTATCGCCAATTAACCATCAGAAAACTGGAAGTGGTGCTGTGGCTCAAGTGGTAGCATGCTAGCCTTGAGCAAAAAGAAGCCAGGGACAGTGCCTAGGGCCAGAGTTCAAGCCCTACCACCGACAAAAAATGAGAGAGAGAGAGAGAGAGAGAGAGAGAGAGAGAGAGAGAGAGAGAACATTATATGATTAAACACCAGGCTTCTAGTCCAGTGGTATGGTGCTTTCCTAGCATATTTGAAGCCCTAGTACCTATCTTGAGCACTTGAATAGAGGTTGGGGGTACATTGTTTTATGAATTAAGCAAAGAAACTGGTCTTCTCCAGCTTTGTCTATAAGAGAGGTAGGGCTCTTATCCAAGTTGCACTTCCCACTTGGGAACCTATAAAAGTACTGGTTCCTGGGCCTTGAACTCAGGGCCTGGATGCTGTCCCTGAGCTACTGTAAATTGCTCAAGGCTAGTGTCCTATTTGAGCTAGTTCCACTTACAGTTGTTTTTTTTTTTTTTTTTTGCCAGTCCTGGGCCTTGGACTCAGGGTCTGAGCACTGTCCCTGGCTTCTTTGTGCACAAGGCTAGCACTCTGCCACTTGAGCCGCAGCGCCACTTCTGGCCATTTTCTGTATATGTGGTGCTGGGGAATCGAACCCAGGGCTTCATGTATACGAGGCAAGCACTCTTGCCACTAGGCCATATCCCCAGCCCAGACCACTTACAGTTTTTGTGGTGGTTAATTAGAAATCAAAGTCTCATGGACTTTGCTGCCCAGACTGGCTTTGAACTTCAATCCTCATATCCTCGCCTCCTGAGTGGCTATAATTACAGGCATGAGCCACCGGTGTCCAGTGACATTCTGGATTTAAAGATGTGAGACCTGGGGCTGGGGATATGGCCTAGTGGCAAGAGTGCTTGCCACCTATACATGAAGCCCTGGGTTCAATTCCCCAGCACCACATATACAGAAAATAGCCAGAAGTGGCGCTGTGGCTCAAGTGGCAGAGTGCTAGCCTTGAGCAAAAGAAGCCAGGGACAGTGCTCAGGCCCTGAGTCCAAGCCCCAGGACTGGCAAAAAAAAAAAAAAAAGATGTGAGACCTGGCCATACTTTTATAAACCTCTCTAAGTAATTTGGTTTTGTACCCAGGGCCTACTAAAGATTCTATGGCTATAATTTTAATGGAAAAAAAGTGCAGGCCTGGTGCAGTAGCTCACACATGTAATCCTAAAAGGAGATTGGGAGGATTGTGCTTTGAGGCTAGTCCCAGGGACAGAGTATCCCCAGGGAAAGAGCAAGCAAAATACTTGCATATGAGCTTTCTAGAAGGCAGGAGGAGCTGTTGGGCTGAAGAGCCTCTAGCTATCCTCCATTGCTTCATTAAAGCTCATCCTTAGCACCCCAGCCTGGCAGGGTTTGTGGCCAGCCAACAACACACATTTATTGTCTGTATAAAAACAAATATCTTTAATCTGTCTGGACTCTCAGTAGTATCTCTGTTTCAGTTCTAAAAGATGTTTCCCCACTTGGTTGATGAAAGACTGAACAGATGTCAGTGGGAGAAGAATGAAGGGAAGACTCAAGGGAAAGGAAAGTCCCGGGGATGGGAAGGATGACAGTCTCAAAAGCTAAATGCAAGCCAGGCATTGTGGTGCATGTCTGCATTCCCAGCTACTCAGAAGGCAGAGGCAGGATGATCTTGAGTTCAAGGTTAATGTGGGCAAGGATCAAAAGACCTTTTTTCAAAAACAAAATACAAAACAAAAGGACTGGGGGTTGTGTATCTCAAGTGGTAGAGTACTTGTCTAACAATTGAGAATGTCAATTCTCAGTACAAGGAAGGAAGGAAGGAAGGAAGGAAGGAAGGAAGGAAGGAAGGAAGGAAGGAAGGAAGGAAGGAAGGAAGGAAGGAAGGAAGGACAAAAAACAGTTGTGGCTCTTTGGTGGACACACAAACATTCTTTACATATTCTAGAAAAGGGAGGAATGACGGAGATTTGGAGCTAAGAAATATTTGTATATGATTTCTTAACAATACTCCATCAAAGTGATTTCAAACATCTTTATAGCAGCTAGGATTGGTAGTACACACCTAAAATACCAGCACTATGAACAAGGATGGTGAGTTGGAGGCCAGACTGGGCTACATAGCAAGAATGTGTTGCAGAGGAAAAAGACTTGTTCATCTCCAGGTGGCCAGACACAAAGTAAAGAGACAAGAGGGGTCTCACTACCCCTTTAAGGCTAGTCTTCGTGACCAGAAGACCTTCTGTGAGTCCTGACTTACATAAGCTTCTAATACCTCCTAATGACACCAAAGGCCGGGACAAAGTCTTCAACACATAGACATTTGGGGACATTTAAGACCCACATGATATGCTGGGCATAGTGGTACATGCCTGTAATCCCAGCACTGGGGAGATGGAGGCTGGACTGGGGATTTTAGGGCCAGCGTAACATAGATCCTAGGTCAAAAATAATTTTAAAGGCAGGGTGCTGGTCACTCACACCTATAATCCTAGCTACTCAGGAGGCTGAGATCTGAGGATTCTGGTTCAAAGTCAGCCCTATCTGTGGCTCAAGTTGTAGAGCACTAGCCTTGAGGAAAAAAACAAAAACACCCAGAAACAATGCTCAGGCCCTGAGATCAAGCCTCAGGACTGGTACAAAAATAATAATAATAAATATGCAAATAATAGCACAGCCATTCACATAATTCCTTCCCTTTGAAATAACTATTGTTAACATTTTGTCATCTGTCCCCTTGATTCCTCCTTCATATGTGTATATGCTTCACTTTGGCTATTATACATGCAATTTTTCCAATGTGTAATAGTTTATTTTTATTATATTTTTACTACGTTTAAGTAGTTGTACAAAGGGGTTACCATTGAACGAGCCAGTTTATAAATTCAGTGCACCTTAATTCTACATTCAATTTCATGATGATTTTTCACTTAGGATGTTTTCTCAGTGCAGTATACTATTCCATTACAAATCTAGCAAAAACTATGTAGCAACTTCCTTATGTTGAATTTTTGGGTTGTTTCCATTCTTCTGATTAATATAAATAACCAAAAGATTCAGTGAGGATACTTACATATTTTCACCACAATATCTGATTATTTCTTTGGAAGTAGAGTTGCTGGGTCAGAAGAGACACTCGCAGTTAATAAAGATCTGTCAAGCTGGGCACGAGTGGCTCACACTTACAATCCTATCTACTCAGGAGACTGAGACCTGGAGGACTGTGATTTGAAGCCATCCCAGGGAAAAGTCTGTGAAACTCCATCTCTATAGTAATTAGCAAATGTCTGTGAAACCCCATCTTTATAGTAACTAGTAAAAAGCCAGGCTGAAAGGTATGGTTCATCTGGTAGAGCTGGTAGAGCACCAGCTATGAGCCAGAAGCCCAAGGCTGGAAGGAAGGAGGTAGAGGGTGAGGAGCAGAAGAAGGACAGAAAGGACGAAAAGAGGTAGAGGAGAAGGAAGAAGTGGAAGAAGAGGAGGAGTAAGAGAAGGAGGAGGAAGAGAACAGTAGCCTGCTAACAACTCTGAGCAGCTACCTCCTGCCAAAGCAGAGTTCCTGTGGGTGTTAATGTAAGGAAACTTCCATCACCTCAGACCTCCTTCCTAGTTGAGGAGAATCATCTCAGTTTACTATTTTGCAAATGCTGGAGATCAGACAACAAAATGTTATGCTACAAAGGACCCTATTCTCATAAGCAAAAGAGTCCAAAGTAAAAACAGCTAATGCATTTAAAAACTCATCCTTCACTGAGTCTGTTTTCCAAAGGGAAAAGAATTTTCTGGGCTGAGGGTACATACAGCTCATGCTAGCTTGCCTAGCATGCATAGGACCTAGATTTGATTCCCAGTTCTCCCTTTTCATTTTCCTCTCCTTCCCATTCTCTCTTCATGAGGGCCTCATAGAAGGCCCAGAACTTGGCTCTGCATAGAAGGGGCTAAGGCTATCCAGCATCTTTCCCTCTCTCCCCCTAGAATAATGAAAATTGAACAAAGACTAAGAAAATCCACACTTAATAAATATTACAGCTTCATTTTAATCATGCGTATGTTTTACCTTCCCCAAACACCAGTCTCCTGTTTCTTGTCCAACAAACAGCATGTGAAGGGCTCCCCACCTCACCCCCCCTTGGGCAGACTTTCTGAGTCAGGAGGTGCCTTGCACCCTTTCCTTCTGACTCCCTTCACAGCCCTCCCTCCCCCACACCAGTTCCTTCCAGCTCCCATACATCCAAAGACTTCCTGAGCCAGGAATTCCCTCCTCCACCTTCTCCCACTGTCTAACTCCCCATCTTTCACAATCTAGAGATCACATCCTCCTGCAAGTTTATCGCAGGTTCCACTGGGAGTCAGGCGTGACTTCTCTGCCTTCCCTGTAGCTAGCAGCTGTCTCCACAGCAGGACACCTTGCTCTTCCCACAGGACTGGAGACATTCATTGAAGACCATCCCCATGTTTCCAGAAACTAGCATAGGGGTTTCCTGGAGTCAGGGGTGCCACAAATGTGTGCTGGCTAGTAAGAAGAAAGGAAGGAAATCAAATTAAAGAGGCACACTATTAAGTATCTATTAGGTGTCAAACACTGTTTTGGGAGCCGTGGATTGGGCACTATAAGCAAATGAAGATCCCTACCCTCAGCTAACTGATATTTCATTGAAAGGCTTCCACTGAGGAGAGGAAGCAGGATGTAGAGGTGGAAAAGAGCTATCTGATTGTAAAATTTCCCGTTTTCAAAGACCAGGGGTCCTAGGTATCCATGGGTAACCTTGCTGCTTATCACACACAGCCCTTGTTGCAGGCTGCTTATACAATACTTAGGCAACACAACTCCCATTTGTAACATGATAAAAGTTAGCTTTTTGGTAGCTCATTCCTTAAATCAGAGCTACCCATGAGGTTGAGATCTCAGGATGGAATATTGAAGCCAGCCTGGGAAGAAAAATACATAAACCTCTTCTCTAATTAAGGATCAAAAGGTCAAAAGTGGAGCTGTGACTCAAGTGCCAAAGTGCCAGCCTTGAGCAAAAAAGCTAAGGGACAGTGCCTAGGCCCTGAATTTGAGACTAAGCACCAGCACACACACAGAGAAAGAGGGGGGAGGGAGGAAGGGAGGGAGGGAGGGAGGGAGGGAGGGAGGGAGGGAGGGAGAGAGGGAGGGAGGGAGGGAGAGAGAGAGAGAGGGAGAGAGAGAAAGAGAGGTCCACATCTTGTGCACTCTATCATTTGCAGCAAAATAGATGGAACTGGATGGCATCATATACAGGGAGTCTGGGTAATAGGTACCAAATCACAGTTAGGTAGAAATAAATTCTTGTGGGTTTTTTTTCCTTTTCTTTTTTCATATCCAGGGTTTGAACTAAGGGACTCAAGCTTGCTTGGATTGCTTGCTCACAGCTGGAGCTGTACCACATGAGCCATGTCTCTATCTTGCCATTTTGATGGTTATTTGGGACAGGGAATCTAGCAGATTTTTCTGCCTTGGTTGTCTTTGAACCTTTATCCTTCAGATCCCAGCCTACTGAGTAGGTAGGATTACAGGTGTGGGCCACTGGCACCTGGCAGAAGGAATAAGTTCTGACACTCTTCAGCAGAACTGGATAACTATAGTTCACAACAATTCTTTGTATATTTTGTGAATGCTAGAAGAGAGATATCTGACAGCTTCAAACACAAAGTAATGGAAACATGATTAGCACTTGACTATCACCATACTGCATACATGTATTGAAAACCACACTTCAATACATAAACATTTACAATTATTACATGTGCATAAAACTTTTTACAATATATAAATAGATGCATATGTTAACTACATTGATTTAATCATTACCTATTGTTTACATGCATTGAATTGTCCCAGTATACCCAAACCGTTTATACAATTGAAATACTAATTAAAGGCTGAAGATATCACTCAGTGATAGAGTGCTTAGAACATTTGAGGGCCTAGGTTCCATCCCCATTTCAAAATAAACAAATAAAATAATAAAGGGCAAATTTAAAAAGAAAACTTCAGTAAGGGCTTATCTGAGTGAAACCATGGAATTCTACACGGCAAGCAAGAGCTGATGACTTGAACTATGAAGGCAAAGGCAATGATTCCCAACTAAGGGTAGAAGATTGCAGAACACCAGGGTGTTATTGCCATGATAGATAAAAAGAAGTCCATGATTTTACAAATCTCCCAAGCATTGCTCATAGACTAAATAAATACTACTTTTAATATGTGTGAAGGCAAAACCCTCACGTTTAAAAATCCAACTCCAGCTGGGCACTGGTAATCCTAGCTACTCAGGAAGCTAAAGTCTAAGAATCACAGTTCAAAGCCAACCCAAGCAGGAAACTCAGTGAAACTTTTATCTCAAGTACCTCAAAAATGCCAGAAATGGAGTTGTAGAGTGCTAGCATGGAGCACAAAAAGCTCAAGGACAGTACCCAGGTCCTGAGTTGAAACCCCAGGACAGACACACACACACACACAAAATATGACTTCGTGGAAAAACTCTGGGGAATTTACAGTAGCAACCTGAAAGTTCTAATTCCATCTTTGGACACAAAACCATATAAAATGGAAAAGTCCTCTAGGATGTGAACTGGGTCCTAGTTCTAATAGCAGGTCTCTTGAGGAAGACTGGATTGATAGGCACCACAGGCTAAAGTAGTGAAAAATGAGCCAGCTAGCTCTACAGACTGGGAGCGCTCTGAGGGTAGATACCTGGCCTCATTTACGTATGAGTCTCTAGAACCCAGAAATAAGGGTGAGAACGGATGCAGGCAAAGTTGTGCCTTCTGCTAAAGACTAGAGAATAATGATCTGAGGAAAACGTCCCTGGAAACATCCATTCTTTCTGGTTTCTCTTGCTTTGTAATAAAAGTACCACCTTTTGAATGTTAACTGGCTTCTACTATAAGAATTAAAAAATGGTCCAAATACATGTTTGAAGGTTTTTTCAGTTGTATTGAAAGCTAACAAGGGAAAAGAGCAGGTATAAAGATGGCAAAAGGTGGCACTGGTGGCTCAGGTCTGTAACCCTAGATGCTCAGGAGGCTGAGAAGCCAGTCTCAGCAGAAAAGCCTGGGAAATATCCAATTAACCAAAAAGCAAAAAGCCAGAAGTAGAGCTATGGCTCAAGTAGTAAGAGTGCCAGCCTTAAGCAAAAAAGCCATGTAAAGGTAAAGCCCTGAGTTCAAGCCCCCATTACTCACACTAAATCTCTCTCTCACACACACACATACATGCACGTGCACACACACACACACACACACACACACACACACACACACACACACACACACACAATGGTAGAAGGATTAGTGAAAGGCCCCAATGGAAGGGTGACTTTTTAGAGGACAATATGTCAAAGGTCAACAGCCAATCCTCCTTTCCTACCTAAGGATTTTTTTTCTTTATCTTTTTCTGTGCCCGTTCTGGGGCTTGAACTTGGGACCTGAGCACTGCCCCTAAGCTTTTTTGCTCAAAACTAGTGCTCTACCACTTCAGCCACAGCTCCACTTTAGGCTTTTTGGTGACTAATTGGAAAACAAAGAGTCCTGCCCAAGCTCGCTTTGAACAGTGATCCTCAGATCTCAACCTCCTAAGTAGCTGGGATTACAGGTGTGAGCCACTAGTGGTTACAGAAGATCTTTTTTCTCAAAGAGCACTTGTTTTCCCAAGGGACTTGTTGCCTCATGTCTACCATGCAAAGTGGACCATCCTTCCTTTCTTCCAGCCCTGGCTCCCTCACCCCAAGTTCAAACTACAGAAACTGCAGGAGGCCTTCCTTCAAAGCATCCTTCAGTGATTAAAGGTAGCAACCCAGACAAGTTTCAGCTAAAGAAAATGTCAGGAGCAGGATATGGTGGGTGGCTCATGGGTATAAATCCCAGCTGCTAAAGATGAAGAAATCTAGAGCATTGAGGTTCATGGCTAGCTCAGGCAAAAAGTTTTCAAGTGGGGAACAGTGGGACATGCCAATCTATTTGTATAAGTGGTATAAATAGGAAGACAAGCTGGCAGGGGCAACAATGTGACACACTACTATTCAAAAATGACTAATGCACAAGGCCCACCCAGAGTTCAAATCACAGTATTGTCCAACAAAAAAAGAAAGAAGGAGGGCTGGGGATATAGCCTAGTGGCAAGAGTGCCTGCCTCGGATACATGAGGCCCTAGGTTCGATTCCCCAGCACCACATATACAGAAAATGGCCAGAAGCGGTGCTGTGGCTCAAGTGGCAGAGTGCTAGCCTTGAGCGGGAAGAAGCCAGGGACAGTGCTCAGGCCCTGAGTCCAAGGCCCAGGACTGGCCAAAAAAAAAAAAAAAAAAAAAAGTAAAAAAAAAAAGAAAGAAGGAAAGAAAAAGAGAAAGGAAGGAAAAAGGAAGGAAGGAAAGAAAATACCAGAGCAGTGACTCTCAATGAATTAGAACAACTGACCTGATCATAGTTCCACACAGAAAACAGATCATGGCCTAAAATCCAGAATGCCTGAATTTTTTGCCACCTATCTGCTATAAGGTCTGGCAAGGGCAACATTCATACACACACATGTGTAGGTTGCCAACAACAGGAGTTTTAAAGAGGGAGGGGTAGGAAAAGAAAAAACATCTAGTAAGAAGCTATTTTCATTTCAGCATACAAGTGAGCTTTGTGTCATCTCAGAAAATGTAATGTTTTCTTTGAAAGTTTTTATTATGTTAATTTGGGATTAAATATGAGGAAGCACTAAGATCTTTTCAGCATTCAGAATTACTGAAGATCTTGGTTCAGCTGAGTAACTATGGACACCCCTTCCCCTTTCCAGGCCTGAGCTGTCAGATGCTATGATTTATCATGTAGTGTAAATAGACCCCACCCAAGCCAGAGAAGTACAGACAGGGACAGATGATGCAAATGTTCCCTTCTTCTCCTGAAACCTAATCAACTTCTTCAAGGTTAAAGTTGAGCCCAAGAGCCATAACTTAAATGCTCTCTTGTTACTCTACTAGTCTGACATCCTGACGCTTTTATCGCTTTAGCTGTTCATGTGTCTAAAAAAGGAGAAGATTAAATTTCTTGTTTATAAAGTAGAGGAAATTCTAGTGGACATTTTGGTATCCCAATTTCCAAGAAAGATGTTTTCAACACATGGAAATACCATGAAGCAGACCAGGAATTTCATGGTATTTTAAAAGAAAATGGAAAGTGAAGAAAAAAGAAAGAGGAGAGGAAAAAAAGAAAGGGAATGGATTTGTTTTCCCTTTATCCCTCATTTCTGTCATCCTACTGGCCCAAGAGCCCCTGGGGATGACAGATAGAACCGTGCAAAATAAACTCTGGCAAAATGTTCTGTCTCAACTCCACAAAGATCTTCTCTGCTCCATTTGATGCAGGAGGCTTTGCCCCATTCTCCTTAGTAAAAGCAGTCACACTTGGGGTGTACACACCCAATCCAATGGCCAACTAGCGTGTTAAGAGTCACAGTTTACATTTTTCTGTCTTTGCTCTTCTTTTTGTCTAGTACTAGAGTGATCGCAGGACCTTGTGCTCTCTCTTGGCTTATTTGTTTACAGCTGGTACTCTACCACTTGAACTATGCCTCCAGCCCAGCTTTTTACTGGTTATTTTGATGATAGCATCTCAAAAAGTTTTCTGGCCTCAAATCTTTATCTTCCAGATCTAAGGTTCCTAAGTATCTAAGATTAAAGGCTCATGCCTGTCATGGCAAAGTCGTCACTGTCGTCATCGTTGCCACCATCTTAGTCTTCTTCCTCCTTCTCCTCTTCCTCTTCTTCTTCCTCCCCCTCCTATACCTCTTCCTCCTCTCCCATCCTCCTTCCTTCCTCCCCTTCTCCTTCTTTCTCCTTCTCCTCCTTCTTCTTCCTCCTCCTCTTCTTTTTTTTTCTTTCTTTTATAAATCTTCACACAGATTTACAACAATCTTCCCTCACACTAGAGATATGATTTGAAACCAGAATAAACCAGCAATCCCTTCTGATTTGGAGTCATAATTGCCACAAAGTTGGAAAATCAAGAAGCAGGAATTTTACATAAAGATAAAGAGGGAGTTTCCACCATTGACCCTATTTGAATATATTCAAACCAAAATAACTGTAAGAAAGAATTTTCCACAGAAAGTCTGTGGTCTAGTGTGAAATAATAGATCGCCGGTGTTATTAAACCTACATAGAGTTATCCAGTGTTTCAGTGACTTCCTGGATCTCAAAGGCGATATCATACCCCTAGGCCAATGGCCTGATTTCTTTTGTAATTATCATCTAAGCACCTACAAACATTAAAAGGATCTCCAAGGGAGGAGTTGGAAAGCTTGGATTGACTCAGCATATGATGGCAGACTTGGAGCTATTTCCCACTGGCTTTGACAGTACCATTCTGATGATGATGAGCACAAAGCTGCAAGAAAATGGGTAACATCCACAGCCACATGTGGGGGGAAAATTCAATTTAGAGGCAGAGAAATGCCTAGGGTGTGGCAACTGCCACAAATCCACAACCGGAAGGATCTGATGCAAACCATCCTATCCTCCATCCCATGCCAGTTACAAGAGCGTCAAGGGAAGTCTCAAAGGGGTTCCCAAAGAACAGCTTTAGGGGAGGAAGATGGTTTTGCCAGGCAACCAGGCAAGTCCACTCACATCCTTGTGGGTGGCATCTCTTGTGATGATGGAAAGAAGTGCTCAGATTCCTTTAGCATGGACTTTCCCTCTTCAATCTTCTTCCTTCTCCTCTCCCTGATGCTTCCCAGAGCTATAGTCCAGCCTGCAGGGCTATAGGCCAGTGTGACTTGCCACTATTCAGTCCTTCAGTGTCAAGTTGTCCTGGCAGAGAGACTACAAGCTGCTGGCCTGTCAACTGTCACTTTGGCCATGCTACTTCCAAGCCTTCCTCCCTCCTTCCTAGGTTTCTCCTGTCCCATGGTTTAAAAAAATAGCTACAGGAAGGATATGAGCCAGATGGGTGACACATAGGGTAGCTGACCGGAAGTGCTGATCCACAGCAAAATGGTCAGCAAGAGAGCAGGAGAGCTAGGAGAAAAAAAGGTAGCAGAAGAAAAATGAGCAAGACCTGTTTGTTTGTTGTCAAAATCTAATGTTCACCCTGCTGGATACCTTGTTGTTGAAGCTTATGTTTGAGCAAAAAAGGGGTGCCAGATGGTACTGTGATTACACTCCCCAACTCTCTTTGCATTTGGCACATACTCAGACCATTGCTGCGAAGGCCTCATTTCAGTGCTACAGAATCACAGCTCCTGAAGAGAAAAGCATGCACTGAGAAGCTCAAGGGGAGTCTAGGGCAAGAAAAGAGAAAAGCAGATCTTTTCACCAAGTTACAGAAGGTAGTTGTGCTCCATTTACACAATGGACCTTAGGGTGCCTATGACTAGAGTAGCACATACATCCTCAAGGGCGAGGTGTTATAGATAATAGATGAATCCTGAAAAGTTCCAAGAAGTCAGACCAATAGTAATTTATCTTTGAAATGGTTCCCTTCCTTTCAAACACATCCATAGACTGCAATCCTAGCTATTTAGGAGGCTGAGATCTGAGGATTGCAGTTAAAAGCCAGCACAGGCAGGAAAGTCTGAGAGTCTTATTTCAATTAAGAAATCCTGAAGTGGAGCTGTGACTCAAATGATGGAACACTACCCTTGAGTGAAAATGCTAAGTGCCCAGGCTCTGAGTTCAAGCTCCAGCACCATTCCATAAAGCCATTTTGTTCTAACTGAACAGATCACTGGAAAAGATCAGGTCCCCAGGTGACCTGGTAAATCATGTCTTCCCCAGCTATGGGCCAGGAAAACAACAGACCAAAAGGGATGAGTTGCAACAGGACAATCTCCTCTCTATGCTTAACTTACCCTGCTCAGTAGGTGGCTTTCTGCAAGCTGTATGAGGATTTTGAAAACTATTTCCCAAGCTGTCTTATCAAATTTCTCCTACACTAATCCTGGTAATCAGTGGGACACCCCTCCTTTCCTTGCGAAGAAAACAATGACCTTGTAATCTTTTTTGTTAACTGAGAACTAGCCAGAAGTAGGGCCTCAGCTTTCCTAGTCCCCAGTCTTGCAGTGGCTTCTAGTTCCATGTGTACATTCCATCTGACCGTCATGTGTGCCTTTCACCTTTCTTTTCTCACAGGATCCAGTTCTTTTTTCTTCACCAATGACCTTTGTTGTTTGCCTCAGAGGCCAGAGACCTTTGTGAAGAGGGGTGCCAGGGCCTCCGATTCCTGTCCTTCAGGAAGGGGTTCAGTCTACAATGATGAGGGGCTGATCCAAACAATTCTTTCCTAAGGCAGCTGGCAGCTTACACTGAGAAGTCAGCCAGTAACCAGCTTCTGCCTCTATCTGAAACTTCCTGACCACACTGCTCCCTCTCATCTCTAGGTTTTTTGGGGCTCCAAGTTGGCCCCGTTATCTGGCATATCCCAGTTGCTGTCTGTATTTCCAGCATATTCTAACTCCTAGCTTTTATCCGAAGTCCTGCACTTAAAAGGGAGCGCAATGTTTCTTTCTCCAAAGTGCTGGGATCTAAAAGTAGTGCAGGACAAGGGCCTACATCTCCCACCCACTCTCTCACAGGTCCTGGGTGTTCCACGAGGACCCCCCAGGACCCGGCGATTCTCAGGCACAGCCATTTGCTACAGTGAAACGCACTTCAGGAAATTCGTGACCATTTCTGTAAATAGGCTTCTCTCTCCAGCAAATCTGAGGAGCTGGACCTTAGCGGCAGGGGGTCAGCGAAGCCCAGGACCGTTTCCCCTCCCCCTGCCGGCCACTGCCCGGCGTAGAGGCCCCAGACAGTGACGGGAGAAGCGGGCGAGAAGGGCTTCCGAAACCGCAGCTGTGCGCGCCTGCCGCGCCCTCGCGTGGTTGCACGCGGTGAGAGGCGGGAGGCACCACCGCGTAGGTGGCGGGCCGCTCCGGCGCGCTTTCCGAAGTGGCCAAAGACACCAGAGCGGCCATTCAGTTTCCGTAGCCACAGTGAGAGGGACGCCTGAGGGCAGAGGGCGCTGGGGAAGCTGTTCAGGACCCTCCCTCAAACTCCCCAGGATCAGCCGCTTTGAGCTCTGAGGGCCAAGGGCCATTGGGGATGGTGGGACCTAGTCCAAGAGCAGGAAGTTCCAGGGGTGGTGCGGTGGGGGTGGGGGGAACTTGAGGAAACGAGATCCCTTGGTCGCCAAGAGGAGGGAGGGGAAGAGGCGCCAGCTGGAGCCCCCCCCCCCCCGCAGGGTCGCCGCAGGGCCAAGAGACACCGGGGCGCCGTTTACCTAGCTCGTCTTCGTCCTCCTCGGGGCCGAGCAGGCGGCAAGGAAGGCGGCGGCGGAGGCGCACAGTGCGCTGGTACAGGCAGTCGGTGCGGCGGCCCAGGGCCAGCAGGTGCCCCTCGAGGTCCTCGAGGAGAGCCAGTGAGTGGCCGCAGAGGTCAGCGAGCTGCCGGAGCAGGCTGAGCCCGGCCAGGTGGCTCACGTCGCGGAGCTCGTTCAGCGGATGTGGCGGATTTCGCGGGCACAAACGCTGAGGGATCACCGTGCGCCTATAGAAAGGCATCTCAGACGCGAAAGCCGAGGACCAGCTTGACCCTAGCCGCGTCCAAAACGGAGTAGTGCCCCAAGTTCGAAAGTCTGGGTGGAGCAGGCCCCCGATCGCGGGTCCAAGACGCAAGGAGGCTGGGAGGGCTGACGGGCTCACAGCCTGGAGCGCCGGCTTCCCCGGGGCTGCAAGCTCGCTGCAGCCACCAGTCCTTCTGACTCTGCTTCTCCCGGGCTCCACCTCCTCCTCCCCGCCTTTCTCCTCCTCCTCTCTTGCTCTCTGATACTTCAGGATCCCCCCACACCCTTTTCTCCCCTTCTTTTGCGGTCAGAGATGCGCAGATTAATGCTTGATCTGAAAAAGGAAGGAAAGGGAAGTAGAGGAATAGAAAGAGGGGGCTGGACGGTGAAAGAAGGGATGTCTGCCTCTGTGTGTGTGTGTGTGTGTGTGTGTGTGTGTGTGTGTGTGTGTGTGTGTGTGTAAGAAGTTAGGGAGGTGATCTTCAATACAGGAACTATGCCTGCGTCCTCCTGTCCTACTCAGGGTTAAAGTTGTTTTCTGCTTTGTGCTTTAAACTTAAATTTTCCTCTTCATAAACGCTAAAAATTCAAGCGCCCCTGGTGCCCCACAGCAGTGAGTAACTAGCAGAGAGGGACTGAATTGTCTACCTTCATTCGTCTAACTTTCCTTCTCCTAGTGTTATAAGCCAGGCTAGTATCCAAGATCCGGGAAATGAGGAGGGACAAACCAAGTAGCTCGACTCAAATATTGAAGAGATAGGTGTCTTGCAGTGCTTGGGCTGCTTGCTGTAGAGGCATGGAGTAGAATGAATGAAAACAAACCCATTTTGTGGAATAACCAATTCCATTTAAATAGAGGAACACCACTCCTCCAATAAGAACTCAGACCTACTTCTTTCTGATGGGGCCTGCCAGCTGGATGGGCCACATAGGGCTCCTGGGATATCCCAGAGGAGGGGGTTCAGGAACTGGAATGTGCTTTCAGTTCTGACAACTCTGCAATCACATTCTGATTGCCCTGATTTTAGTGTGGGTTTTTTTTTTTCCTTTTTTCAATTCTCTCCTCTTTCTTTCCCCCTACAAATGTTCACTTTCTTAGAATCTGTTAGCAAAACACTTTGAATAGAATACTTGTGTGTGCTAATGATCCTGAGTGTGGCCTGTTTCCATTCATTCCTTCTGAGAATTAAATGCCCTTTACTTAGTTCGAGAGGGCTCTACAACTGGTATATTTCAAAGTTGCTTAGAGAGTAGTTTTCTAGATGTTTACCAAAAAGCCTCAGTTAGTATGTGTGGTAATAGATATGTTCAATGGCTTGATTTAACCATTCCACAATGTATAAATATTTGTACCCCACATATAATTATTATTAGTCCATTGAAAGTAAAACATAGAGCCAGGTGCTGGTAGCTTGTGCCTATAATCCTAGCTACTCAGGAGGCTGAGATATAATAATCACAGTTTGAAGCCAGCCCAGGCAGTAAAGTCCATGAGACTCCAATTAACCACAAAAAATATGGAAGTAGATATGATATTCAAGCTGCAAGACTTTGAGTTCAAGCTCCAGTACTAGCATAGAAACAAACAAAAGATAAGAAAACAAAGTACTATAACCAAGTTATCCTAGTCAGTATTTACTCTGGTAAACTACAACGTGGATGCTAGAAAAGTTGGATTCCAATTAAAGTAAGAATCAACAAATAGACAAAAATAACCCCTTTTCTGAATAGTAAACTCTGGTTGTAGAATGAGAATCCAAAGTTCTCTGGTGAACTCAAACCTGAGCCAAGAGAGTGACTGTCAGGAAGTAGGAACTTGGCTGGACTCTCCAGAGATCCTTTTCCCTGACCTATGAGCTGTTTAGACTGATCTCTGCTCTGGAGAAGAAATGAGATATGAGTAGATTGAAAGTGACTGTGTGGGCAGTTTCACAGCCTGCGCCCAGGAGGCTTGGGCTGGGCCTGGTGGCTCAGTTATCCACATACACATCAATTCCTGAAACTGATGAGTCTTTCAGAGTTCAATAATAACAAGCTCAACTTCAAGCAAATCAGTTTTGGCCTGGTGCCCTTCCCCCCAGCCTAGACTGCTCCCTCACTTCAGCCTCTTGAATGAGAGGGCCCTGGATTTCATCAAGGAAAACATCAAGGACTTGTAATGGAGCCACCTCGGAGGAGAGCCCCTCCTCCTTTCCCAGCACTACAGCAGAACTGCATAGTTGTAGAAAGCCAGAGAATATAGGACTTCACCTACTTAATTCCTATTTTTTTCTATTAGGAAAGGTGAGATCTCCAGAGAGGGGCTACGTTAGGTTTAGGAGGCAGAAATGCAGGAAGACAGCTCCAGGGGAAGCAAGCAGTTCAGAGGCCAGGCTCTGCTCTATGGAAGGACAATTGGGATCATAAACATACCACCCTCCAGCCAAGATCACTTGGCAGAAAAGCAGCTAATGGGAGGGGTCCTCATCACCCTCTAGCAGGGCATCTGGCACAGTGTACTGAAGGGTAATTTGATCATCCTTGTTTAATAGTAACACTATTTCTTTGTAATAATATCATATTCCTCATCCTACATTAGTTCTCAAGGGCAGGAGCCATGCCTGTGCTGTTTACTGCTTTATGCTCAGTGCCATGCCCATCAGGTGGCATATGGTAGGTACTACAGAAGTGTCCACTTGAATAAATGAATGAATGAAGCTGAAACAAATAGGTCCTTACTAAAGATTTAACCTGGCCAGAGGGGCAATAGAAAGTCACTGTGGTTTCTGGAATAGAACATGAGGAAGGCAGTACTTGAGAAATTTTCATTCAAAGGCAATGTAGAAGCCAAGGCTTCTACACCCACCTGTGCCCACATCCTCAGGGCCAAGTAGCCAGTAAGTACTCTGTGAATTCAAAATTTGTTTTGATTTGCTCAAAAACCTTAGCACTGCACATTCAGTGAGGAAAGGAGAGAGAAGGAAGGAATGTGCAAAATGGAGGAAAAGAAGGTTCTTAACAACCAAACCAGACCTAAAGGAGCTGGATAATTCCTACCTATCCATCAACTTGGAGACTCCATGACTGTAGCAGCTCCTCCTGCCACCAGGCCTGGAAATTCTACCTGAGCCTGAACTGGGTCTGCTGTGTAATCAAATATAGATCTTGACTAGAAGCAGAGACTAACAGAGAAAGGACAGAGCTGGGAGAGTTGACTACTCAACCAGCAAGGACCTGCTTTCCTTCTCACTTCCCACTTGCCCTCCTAGCTTGCTGTAACAAAAAAAAATAATAAACCAACAATTTTAATTAAAAAATGGATTGGGGCTAGGCACAGGCTCTGACAGTTTATAATTGTAATTCTGGCTTGGAAGGCTAACAATGGGAGGATTGAGTTGCAAGGCTGGCCTGGGAAGAAAAGTTTGAGAGACCCTTTCTCAACATAACTGGGTACAGTGGCACATACTTGTTGTCCCAAGCTATATGGGAAGCTGACATGGTGCCAGACCAGCACAGACAAGAAAGGCTGAAAACTCCATCTCTGGAGGAAAACTGGATATGGTGACTGTGATTCTGGAAGCAGTGGGAAGCCTAAAATTTGGTAAATGATAGCTCAGGCACATACCTGGGACAGAAAGTGAGCATCTATCCTAAAAATAACCAGTGAAAATGAGAGATGTATGTGTGGCTCAGCTTAGCAGGCATGAGGTCCTAAGTTTGAACCCTGATTCCTCCAAAATACAAGTTAAAAGAATGAATAAGTAATACAGAACAAGCAGTTTCTCCTTCAAGCTGGCAGAAGGCCTCCCCAGCTACAAACACCATTTAGCCTACCCTGCTTCCTGATTCAGCCCACAGTCCCATTAGGATAAGGAAAAGAAAGCTTCCACCATGTTGCTACTTCTCAAACCAACCCATCATCCAATGAGTAGCAAATTGGTGGCTAAGGAAGGATACAGAGTTTTTCCTTCACATCCTTCATGATAAAACAACTCTTTTAACTAAGAGCTCTTGTTTGAGTTGATTTTGTAGTTTTTGTTCTGGTTCTGGGGCCCAGCAATGTCCCTGAGCTTTTGTACTCAAATCTATCACTCTACCACTTGAGCTACAGCTCCACTTGTGGCTTTTTTGGTGGTTAATTGGCTGTGGTCCTCAAATCTCAGACACCAGTGCAGGTACCAGGCTGATTTTGTACTTTTTGAAGTGCTGAGGATCATTCTAGCTTTCTAAGCAAACTTTTTCACTAAATCATAACCGCACTCCCGTGTTACTTGTTTTGTTTAATTTGATGTTTGCACTAGGTTGTATTTTATAATGATAATTCTATAGACTTGAACAATGCACATTGAACAAGTTCACTCCTTCTATTACATCTCCATCTACCATCTCTCCTTGTCTACAGTGTTTGGTGAGTTTCGTGCTGTGTGTGTGTGTGTGTGTGTGTGTGTGTGTGTGTGTGTGTGTGTGTGTATGATACTTAACTCTTCTTCCTCTCTCAGTATTCTTTCCTTCCTTTCTCCCTTCTCCTCTCCCACTGAGTTCTTCCCACTCCAGAATATAGACTCTACCCACATCCCCTTACTCAGGTAAGATGCTTTCATTGTAAACGAAAAAATACAGTCAATGGAGGATTTAAATTTTTTGCTCAATTTAAACTCCAAGGAAAATTGGAAAATACTAAATAGACTCCCCACACCAAATGTCATTTAGGTTTTTTTATATCAATGCTTGACCCAGCAGTTAAGAGCACAATTAGTCTCTCTACACACACAGCCCAGTAGTAAAAGAAAGTCAGTTGTGGCTTTTCAATCAGAATCAATGCAAATAATATCAGTTCTAATCAATGAAAAGAGTGAGAGCACTGAGGAGAGGAGTATCAGTACCATAAGACTTGAAAGGAAAATATACTTATGCCCTGGAGACAACAGAAGCTTGTAGTGTGAGGAGAGGTGCACCATAGGGCTTAGCCTCAAGGGGTGGAATGGAAACTTACACAGCCATCAATCACTTCCTAGGGCAAGAGACAAGCCCAAGACTGCTCAAAGTTCTAAGATAAATCCTTTTCAGCATTTATCTGTCTCTCTCTCTCTCTCTCTCTCTCTCTCTCTCTCTCTCTCACACACACACACACACACACACACACACAGAAAACACTTCAAGAATTCCATGAGGAAATAAACCTTCGTTTCAGATATAAACTTTGATGTTACTTGAACTTTGGCCTTAACTCTGAAGACAGGCTGAAACATTGAGAAAAGATTTGCAGTATTTTGAATGAAACAATGGGAGATTTCAACAGAATATGGACAGATTCTTTTTCCATCCATCATCTTCCTGTTATACATGGATCCTTCCTCACTACCAAACTTTCATCCCCATCTAAACCATCCTGTTCTTCTTCCCCACATTGTTAAGATAACAGTATAATGGGGGGCATTTAAATGCTGCATTCAGGGGTAATTTTATCTTAACAAGCTTACTTTTCTCAAGGAAAAAAATCTTACTAGGCCATTCCCTGTCTGTCCTATTCATGACGTAACAACCACCACCCCTCCCCTGTAAACCCCTATCTCTCCCTAAAACCTTAAAGCTGTAAAAAATTCTTACTCTCCCCAAGATGGACTATATATGCTACATGATGTCCTATCTTTAATATATTTGATATTAAGGCTAGATTTAGGTAATAACCATGACCTTCTATACAACATTATGTTGGTGATTACCTTAGTTTTATTTGGTTTCTGTAATGACTGCAGCTTCACAGTTAGAAGCCAGCCCAGGGAGAAAAGTCTGTGAGACTCCATCTCCAAAATAACCAGCAGAAAGCAGGGCTGGTTGCATGGTTCAGGTAGCAGAGCATCAGCTGTGAGCAAACTCAAACCTCAGTGCTGCTGTGTGTGAGAGAGAAAAATAGACAGGGAGAGAGATCGAGACAGAGAGAATACTAATACTCTAGTATCACTATCATTGTAATAAAACCCTTTGTTTTGGACTCAGATACCTCACATTTCTTTTGTGTGTGTTTATTTTGTAAGCAAATTTCAAAGTTTATTTTTTGTTAACTATTGGTAAAGTACTGTCACTGAAAGCCTTTGGTGTAAGCATTGTATCAAAATGTGCTCAGGCTCCACAGATAACTGCCATAACTGTCACTTTCACCAAGTCCAGATGAAGGATGTAAGTAGAAGAGGGCATTTCAACCAAGCAGAAGACCTGTGAATTGTTCAAACACAATGTTTCATTTGCAGAATAAGTTGTGCCATGATTGGTGCAAACTTGTGGTTAGTACAAACACCCTTGTTCCCTCCCCCTGACTCTGAAATCTTCTGCAAGCAATCATAGGTATCACCTCTCAGACCTTTCAGGTCTTGATATCTCATCTAACACTACATTCAATTGGTTCATTGTTGGCAGAGGTCAAGAGTAAAATAAGTCGGGCTGGAAATATGGCCTAGTGGCAAGAGTGCTTGCCTCATATACATGAAGCCCTGGGTTTGATTCCTCAGCACCACATATATAGAAAAGGCCAGAAGTGGCACGGTGGCTCAAGTGAAAGAGCACTAACCTTGAGCAAAAAGAAGCCAGGGACAGTGCTTAGGCCTTGAGTTCAAGGCCCAGGACTGGCCAAAAAAATAAAAAAACTAAAATAATTCCTCCTCCAGCGTCTTTGATAGTATAAGATGAAAGAGGGGCAGGCTGTATGGCAGCTGAGTGGCAAAGTGCTTGCCTAGTAAGTGCAACATCCTGGGTTCAGTCTTCCAGTACCAAAAAAAGAAGAGAGAAAAAAATATAGCTTAAAAAAAGCCCAAAACAAGATGAAAGAAGGGCTCCAAAATTCTACAAATTGCTAGTGTGAAACTTATGACTACTTTGGGCAAAAGAAAAAAAATCAGATTTTGGAAAGATTACTAGACACTGATTCTAACATACTAATTCTTAGTGATCCAGAACATAATTAGTCTACAAGACAAACATTGCTATAGAAAAAAATCATCAGACCTGGGCATTGGTGGTTTATGGCTGTAATACTAGCTATTTAGGAGGCTGAGATTTGAGGATTGCAGTTCAAAGCCAGCTTGGGCAGGAAAGTCTATGAAACTCTTGTCTCCAATAAACTACCAAAAAAATTACTAAGTACAGCTGTGGCTCAAGTGGTTGAGCAGTAGCCTTGAGAAAAAGAAGCTCAGATATAGCACTCAGGACCTGAATTCAGGTCCAGGACTGGAACTAAAATAAAATAAAACAAACTATATATGAATGTGTATACACACACAAACACACACACACACACACACACACACACACACACACACACACACACACCCCTGAAGCTAGGTGTTTTATAAAGATATTTAGCTAGATGTAGTGGCATACACCTGTAATCTCAGCTACTCAGGGAACAGAAACTGGACAATTCTAGTTAAACTATATCTCCGAAAGAAGCTGAGCATGGTGTACGTAATCTCACACATTGGAGTCAAGGGGTAGAATAGAGGTTCAAGGCCAATTCTATCAAAGCATGAGACTCTATCTGGTATAGTTGTTTCCTAGAAAACACAGTCCTGACTTCAGTTCCCAGTATTGCCAAGAAGAAAAAAAGAATAAAAGTTTCAAAGATGTGATCCCCACAACTTCCCCATTCAACTCACCAGTTCTGTCTGTGGTGCAGAACACAGTTAGATCTTTAAGGACTATAATAAAATTCACCAAGTGGTGACAAATTGCAGCTACGTTTTAATATGTAGTTCTGTTATTTGAAAAAGTTAAAACCGCCTTCGGTAACCTACTACCTAGCTACTGATACGGCAAATGTTTTATTTCTCTATATCCATCAGTAAAGACAACCAGCAGCAATCTACTTTCAGATGATAAGGCCGGCTACTAGTATACCTTCATGGTCCTGTCTCAGAAGTGAATCAACATCTAGTCCTCTGTCCAAAAGAATCTTAACTGAATTTCCCTTACAGAGGATTTCATGTTTGTCCCTATTATTTATAACACTATGCTGGATATACCTAATGAGAAGGATATAACAACTATTCTCAGCATCATTTGTATGCTAGAGGGTGTTTTACACTCAAAGACCTATACCATTGAAATTTCTAGAGGCTCACTAGTATTGGGAATCATTGAGATATAAATTGTGACATCCGGCCCTTCTGTGATCGAAATAGGCACAAAATCCTATGCTATTTGGAGGGAATATGTGCCTCATTTTGCCTGATATTCAATTTCATTTACCAAGTGATCCAAGAAACTGCTAATTTGGGTTAGGAAGGTGGCTCATTCTTGTAATTTTGTGAGCCTGAGATTGGAAGGAACAAAGCTTGAGGCCAGTCTGTGGGTGGGGATGGGGAGTGAGAATTTGAGACTTCATCTCAAGCAATACAACAGCTGGGTCCAATGATGCACATCTGTCATCCCACCTACTCAGGAAACATAAATAGGATCACAATCCAGGCCAGCCTGGACATAAACGCAAGACCTATTTTGAACAATAACTAAAGCAAAGAGGACTTGGATGCGTAACTCAAGTGCTTGCCTGACAAGGCAAAGGTCATGAATTCAAATGCTAGTGCTGAAAAAAATGATTGTTTTTCTTTTGGATCAATCCTCAGAAGCAGAATTACTGGATCTTATGATAGTTCTAGTTTTACTTTTTCAAGGTGATTCCATTGTGTTTTCCATAATAACTGCAGATTAATCTTTCTATATAAAGGATTTAGTTGTAAGTAATTTAGGCTTTACAGGCCAGATTGTCTCTGCCATTGTAGCAGACACACATTCATTGATAACACATTAATGAATTCATGTAGTTACATTTGGATAAAATTCATTCCAGCCGAGTGACACTGATCTTAGACCTCTGATTCAAGAATTTTAAAATTTGTATTAAATATGTATTCTGTGATCATTTGTTATGGAAGCAATAGAAAACTAGCACAGATTGCTGTTTCTCATCATTGTGTCTGTATATTATCTGTGTTCTAATTGTGATTTTTTTTGCCAATCACTTAATAGAGAAACTCTTCTTCTTTCACAAGCCATATAAAAATCAACACCAGGCCAAGTTGGGCCTATGGGCCATAGTTTTCATACAAACTATAAAAATGAAATGCAATGAAAATAAGTAAACTATAGTTACCTATGACATGGACAAATCTTCATATAATGCTATATTTTGTAGCAGCAGCGAACAGAAATTTAGTGTCTCAGTGGGCTGATCAAAAGCAGTGTTCTTTCCTCAGGCTTTAAAGAATATGTTTCTCTGTCTTTTTCCAGCTTCTAGAAACTGCCTGCACTCCTTGGCTTGAGGCTTTTTTCTCTATCTTCAAAGTCAACTGAGTCATTCTCATGCTACCATTTATCTGGTTCTCCCTCTTCTATTTCTTTCTTCCACTTTTAAGGACCTCTGTGATTACATTCAACCCACCTAGAAAATTAAAGAAAATATCCTCAAAACAGATACTAGAAGCCCATTTTTCCCTGAAAGACACTTAAGCATGTTACAACACTGTTAAATATTGCTAAAGTGCTGTTAATGAAAAGTGTTTGTTGTTAAGTATCCTTTTAGACATTTTTTCCTTTAAATGTTCTGAGATACTGAGAACTGGAGAGACCTAATTGGCAGCTGCTGCTAGATTCTCTTCTGGGGCCCTAACTGCCGTGAGCAAAGGACTGCCAGTCAGGTATGTGACTTGCCCCCATGCCAACATCAAAAACATGATTCCGGCACCAGAAGGCACTGCCTCAGCAAGGGCTTTGTATGAGGCATTGGTTCAATAGAAAATCAATTATTACAACTGTTACTTCCATCCAGGCCAGAGCTGAGGTTGGGAAAGGATTTTTACCTAACAAGAGATTTGTGACTGGTGCGAAGGTGGTTTTGTCTACCTTTGTTAACTATGAATAGGAATAAAAATTTAAAAAGAATACACAGCCAGCAGTAGAAAATATTGATGAGCTTTGGATATCTATAACACAGGACCTCAGGTCACCTGGGTTACAAACAGGTATAACACGTATGTCTGTGGACTCAAAGATCTGCCCTAGCTGTTAAAGGCTGACATCACTGCCCACTGTCTTTTGTTTACCTGTGAATACCCACAAAGCTCTGCAATAACTGGAGGAACTTCTCTTCAGTTGCCTAAGATTTCTATCTGAGTAGAGCAAAAGAACCTCAGCCAGCTGGTTTGTCATATTCCTACCATAAGGCCATCCAGTTTGCAATCTTAATTTTGTCTGATGGCTTGATTCCCTTTTTCTGTGTGATCAAACTTCATCACAAGTTCCAGGGATTAGAATATGGACATATTTAAGGGGCCATTATTCTGATTATCATACAATTAGACCTATAATCATACTATACTGTAAGTTTACAAGTTTAAAACATTATAATGTTTAAGAGTATTCTTTACTAACCATAAGATTTTAAAGAAAAACAAAGAAATGATTACTATAAAAGTTAGAATTGTTGTTAATAAAGGTGGTCCAGAGGAAGCATAAGAATGTTAGTAATGTTGTAATTATTGTTTTATTTTTATTTTGATGGCACTAGGGTGTTGATCTTAGGGCTTTGCATTGCTAGGAAGGTGCTTTTCCTCTTGAGACACTTTGCCAACCCTTTTTGCCTTCATTATTTTTGTGCCAGTACTGAGGATTGAACTCATGGCTTAGGTTCTGACCTTGAACTTTAGGGCTCAAAGCTAGCTCTCTACTACTTAAGCCATACCTTAACTTCAGGTTTTTTTGGTGATTGGAGAGAAGGGTCAAATGAACTTTCCTGCCTGGGTAGGCTTTGAACCTCGATCCTCAGATCGCAGCTTCCGGAGTAGCTAGGATTATAGGCATGAGCCACCTGTTCCTAGCCATTATTTTTAAAATTGAGTTGTGTGTGCATTATCAAACTGGCCTTGATTGCAATCCACTTATTTGCTCTTCTTATGTAGCTAGGATGAGAGGAATGTGCCAACATGTACAGCAATTGATTGAGGTAGGGGGTCATGCATTTAGGCCAGAGATAACTTTGAACTGCTGATTCCTAATCGCCACTTTCCTAGTAGATAGAATTACAAGCATGAGCCACTAGTGCCTTGTTCAGTAATATTACATTTCTTGAGCTCTGTGGTGGTGAAAAAGGTGTTTGCTTTATGATAATTTATGGAGATGTCAATTTATGTGTGATAATCATTTTCTTATACATTACTTTTGACATTGAAATGATTTTAAATGAAAGAAAGAGGAGGAAAACACTCCAAAATTAGAATCAGAAAACACTAAGATGGAAGTCTGATTATTATTTACACAAGTACAACTTGCAGTCAGAATTTTACTGCTTCAAATTTTAATATTAATGGATGCCCAGGGAGTCCATGATATTTGAGTAAGGCCTTCAATGAGAGGGACCAAGACAAATAAACAAAAGGGGAATCCAGAGGAAACAGAAGGAACTGAAAGGGGAAAAAACAGAAACAGAAGAAAAAATAAGCATCATAAACACTAATATGCTAGATATTCTCAAAAATGAAAGAAGATGTTGCCTTGATGATCTAAAAGAAGAGCAGAGGATAAAAAAAATATAGCAAGCAAACTAGCAGTATAGAGATTAAAACCAAATAAGCAACTGGGTGTGGTGACTCATGCTTGTAATTCTAGCTATTCAAGAATCTAAGATTGTCTGGATTGCCATTCAAGGCCAGTCTGGGAAAAAAGGCTCACAAGATCCTCATCCAAACCAAAAATTGGGCATGGCTATGTGGGCACAAAAGCTTGTAGGACTTTGTCTCAAGAAAAGAAGCTGGCCATTGTAGCACACATGTCTTCCTAGTTACAGCAGGAAGCATGAAATACAAGGAGTGTGGTTCCTGGCATGGGCCTGGGGAAAAAGCAAGAATGCATCTAAAAATAATGAGTGTAAAAAGTGCTGGAGGTATTGTCAGTGGTAGAACACTGCCTAGCAAGCTCGAGGCTCTGAGTTCAAACCTCAGTACCTCCAAAAACAGGGGGGCAAGCACGGGGAAAATAAAAGAGCAACAACAAAAAAGCAAGCAGAAATTTCAGTGGAAAAGCTGAAAACTGAATTTTCAGGAATCTCCCAAGCTATGAAAAGAGGATAGTGAGGGGGAAAGATTAGAAAATTGTAGCATTAATTATATTAAGCCAGAAAATCTAGACTAAGGACTTGGAATGGTGCTCTTGGCATTGTGAAATGTGGATTGGCTACATGGAAATGCTAGTGTTTCCAGAATTAGAGAAATAAAAAGAATGCTGTGAAGAAAAATTAAAGAGAAGAAAAAATTCTAGAATTAAAGGAAGAAATCTTCAGATTGAAGGAACATTAATGAGAAGTCAACAAATCAACCCTCAGTGCCACCAAAAACAAAATAAAACAAAACAGCAACATGCATATCATCTTTTAAGAAAATACCTTCCCAGCACTGGGAATGTGGCTTAGTGGTAGAGTGCTTGCCTAGCATGCATGAGGCTCTGGGTTCGATTCTTCATCTCTACATAAACAGAAAAGGCCAGAAGTGGTGCCTGTGGGTCAAGAAAGAAAAGAAAATACCTTACTGGAATATATCTGAATCTCAAGAATGAAATAAAGATATTAATACTGGCCAAATACAAAAAGAAATATGGTACTATAGGTAATTCAATATAGATAAATTTAGCAATTTTAAAGATATAGACAGCCAGAAAACCATAAGTGGTGCTGTGGCTCAAGTGGTAAAGTGCTAGCCTTGAGCTGAATTGCTGAGGGACAGTGCCCAGGCCCAGAGTTCAAGTCCCATGACCAACCAACCACCACAACAAAAAAGATATAGACAATATCTTTTTCTGAGTTACACCTCCACTTCTGACTTTTTGCTGGTTAATTGGAGACAAGAGTCTTGGGGATTTGTCGGCCTGGGCTGGCTTCAAACCTCCATCCTTAGATCTCAGCATCCTGAATAACTAGGATTAAAGATGTGAGTCAGCCAGGCCAATAAATAGTATCTTAAAAAAAACCTCAACTTAGGGGCTGGGAATATGGCCTAGTGGTATAGTGCTTGCCTCATATACATGAAGCTCTGGTTTCACTTCCTCAGCACTGCATATATAGAAAGAGCCAGAAAAGTGGTATTGTGGCTCACGTGGTAGAATCCCAGACTTGAGCAAAAATAAGCCAAGGACAATGCTCAGGCCCTGAGTTCAAGCCCCAGGACTGGCAGAAAAGAACCTTCAACTTACCAAAACTTCATCTAATATTAAATAACTAGAATATTTCTGTAAAACACTGAAGCAGGCTTGCAATCTTAGCTATTCAGGAGGCAGAGGCAGGAAGATCACAAGTTTGAGGCCTGTCCTGAAAAAGCTATTAAGATTTTGTCTCAAAAAACAAAATAAAAACAAAAGGCAAAGGTCAACAAAATAAATATCAGGTAATGGGTACTTGAAAGGGGTGAGATAGGGTCTAAGGGAAAGGGTAGACAAATGAAGAGGAGAAGTGGGGAAGAATACAGTCAAGAATTCAATGTATACCCTACAAAATTAAGAAGAATAAGGGAAGGGATGAGTAAGGGAGAGATGGGTGAGGATGTTGAAAGGGGTGACATTGATCAAGATGTATTGCATTCATAACTGCTTTGTTAGATGGCAACTCCTTTGTACAACTATTTGAAGACAAAAATAAAAATAATTTTAAGTTGGGCACTGGTGGGTCATGCCTATATTCCTAGCTACTCAAGAGGCTGAGATGTGAGGATCCTGATTCAAACCTAGTCCTGGCAGGAAAGTCTGTGACACTCTTATCTCCAATAAATTACTCAGAATAAAAGCCAAAAGTAATGTACCTCTATGATGAAAAATTTCAAAATCTGAAAAAAGAAATTAAAGCAGATTTAAGGAAATGGAAAGTCCTTCCCTGCTCCTGGATTAGAAGGATTAATATCATAAAAATGGCAATACTGACCAAAGCTATTTGCAAATTCAATGCCATTCCCTTCAAAATTCCAACACCATCCTTCAATGATATAGAGAAAGCAATCCAATAATTTGTATGGAATAATAAATGACCATGAATAACAAAAACAATCCTTAGCAGGAAGAACAGTGTTATAGGAATATCAATACCAAACTTCAAACTCTATTACAAATCCATAATAATAAAAAACAGCTTAATACTGGCACAAGACTAGGCCTGAGGAACAATGGAACAGAATAGAAGACCCAGAAATGAACTCTCAGTCCTATAGCCACCTAATATTTGATAAGGAAGCCAAAACCACAGTATGGAAGAAAGCCACTTCAACAAACATGCAGGCAGAATTGGCTATACACATGCAGAAAACTAAAGCTAGATGACCAGAATCAATTCCAAATGGACCAATGGACCAAAGACCTCAATGTGAGGTCCATGAAACTCTAAAATTAACCACCAGAAAATCGGAAGTGGAGCTGTGGCTCAAAGTGGTAGAGCACTAGCCTTGAGCAAAAGAGCTAGGGACAAGCCCCATGACTGACAATACATACATACATACATACATACATACATACATACATACATACATGCATGCATACATATGGGCTAGGGGCATAATGCTTGTTTGCTTGTTTGCTATATGTAAAGTGTTAAGTTCAATGCCCAGTATCATAAAAAAAATTAAATTCACAGTTAACATCTCATGAAAAAGAAAATTACAGGTCCAAATATTTCATTGGGAATTTTACCAAACATTTAAGTGAGTCATGATTCTAAAACTAACAAAGATGATTTTTAAATCATCTTGATTTTTAAAATATAATATAATAATAAACTACTAAAGTTTGGGCACCAGTGCTCATGTGTATAATCTTAGCTACTCAGGAGGCTGAGATCTAAGGATGGTGGTCTGAAGCCTGCCTGGGCAGAAAAGTCCATGAGACTCTTATCTCTAATTAAACAGAAAAAGGCTGGAAGTGGAGGTGTTGCTCAAGTAGTAGAGTACCAGCCATGAGCAAAAAAGAAAAAAAAATCTATCAAGAGTGTGAGGCCCTGAGTTTAAGCTCCAGTGTTAACACAATTAAAAATAAAAATATAGAAACTATTAAAACATACAAAATGAGTAACTTCCATAAAAATAGTTGCTGTAATTGTCAACAAAATATTAGGAAGTTGAATTCAACAATATACATAAAGAAAAAATACATCTCAAAGGGAATTTATTTTTGGAATACAAGGCTTGATTGCTATTTGTAAAATGATCTAGCAAATCAATTGTATTAACTGTCTAGAAAAGAAAAAGCACACTATCATATCAATTGATAAAGAAAAGCCCTTGGGAAAACTTAACAGCAGTTGAGGATAAAAACTTTTCAGCTAATTCAAATAGAAAAGACCTTCCTTAACCCAAATAAAGGGTTAGCATCATACTTAATAGTATAAAACTGAATTATTTTCCCCTAAGATAGATAAAAAGAAAAGAATAGCCATACTTAACACTACCAATATCATGAAAGTTATAGCTAGAGTAAGATAAGAGACAAAAATACAATGCATTCTAATATAAAAGGAAGAAACAAAATGATAAATTGTTCATGTTTTTGTTTGAGACAATTTTTTCCAGTCCTGGAGCTTAAATTCAGGGCCGCAGGAATGTCCCTGAGTTTCTTTTGCTCAAGGCTAGCACTCTACCACTTGAGTCACAGCTCCACTAGCCTCAGCTGGATTCCAACCATAAACCACAAATCTCAGCCTCCTAATTAGATAGGATTACAGGCATGAGCCACTGTAGCCTGACTTTACATGATTATCACAGTAATTTCCATGGAATATGTCTAAATTTTAGCAAGATCACAAGATGCAACATATGAATATATAACAAAAATCAGTTGTACTTCTATATACAATAAATGTATAGATGTACACCAAAAAATTGAAAAACTATAATCCACAATACTTCCATAGAATGCCATATTTAGAGATTAATCCAGCAAAGTGGGTAAACATCTACATTTTGAAAATTATAAAATGCTGATGAAGCAAATTTTAAAAGATGCAAATAAGACACACCTTGCTAGTAGATCTGACTACACAACGTAGTAAGAATATCAGTTATCCTAAAACTATTCTGTATAGTATCAATACAATGAAACTGGCAGCGGGACATAGTGTAGATTTAGATAAGACAATGCTAAAACTCATACAGAAAGATAAAGTAACTACATTCAACAACACAATTTTAAGAAAATATTGTAAGAATTACACTATCAGCTTTTTGTTTTTGTGATAATGAGGATCAAACCCACCTTATGCATGGTAGGCAAACTCCACTACATTATGTACTCAGGCCCCATTTTTTTGGTGTGTGCTTGTACTGGGGCTTGAACTCAGGACCTTGAACTTTCACTTGGCTTTTTTGCTCAAGGCTGGTGTTCTACCAGTCAAGCACCACAACCTCCAACTTTTTGCTAATTAATTGGAGATAAGAATTTCAGGGTTTTGTCTGCTTAGACTGGCTTCACATTTCAATCTTTAGATCTTAGCCTCCTGAATAGGTAGGATTACAGAAGTCACTCACCAGCACCCAGCAAGGTATATAGCCCAGACTGGTCTTGAACTTGTGATACTCCTGCACCATCCTCCTCATTGACTACCCATGTGTGTCACCATGACTGGCTATGCTTTTAAGATTTAATATAAGGCTACGTTATATTCTGTACTGTGTACAATAAAGAAGGTTGTTTTTCATTAAAAAAAGATTTAATATAAGGCTATAATGTATGATATCAGTGAGGGGACAAATACAGAAATCAACAGAAAAAAATGAAACTCCAGATATAGACCCACATATGTATGCACTGTCAACTGATTTTGACAATTGTATATAAGTTTTAATGGATAAAATATATAACCTTTTCAAAAATGGCATTACAATACTAAAGTATCCACAAACAAAATGAAGAACCTGAACCAAAGAGTGCATTTATACTATTTTTATACTGAACTAGACATTTAACTTTGCTGCTGCTTTATATTTCTCCATATAGACTCAGGTTGCCATCTGGTATCATTTATATTCAAATAAAAGAGTTTATTTAGTAATTTTTGTCAGCTAGTCTTGCTAGAAACCAGTCATCTCAGACTTTGTTTATTGGGCACTGTCTATTTTATATTCATTGTTTAAGGGTAGTTCAAGTAGATACAGAATTTGTGACTGACAAACTTTCATTTTGTTTTATTTTGTTTTTCTTACTTCAGCATTTTAGATTTGTCCTCTTTCTGCCTTTAAAAGCTCCATAGTTTCTACTGAGAAGCGCATTTTTCTTTTGTTGATTTCAAGGTATTCTGGTGTTTTTTGTTGGCTTTAAACAGTTTGATGACTATGTACCTAATCTTTTAATTTATGTCACTTGTAGCTTTATGAGTATATAGATTAATGTTATTTTCATCAAATTTAGTGAGTTTAAAGGTGTTATTTGCTAAAATATGCTTTGTCTCTTCTTTCTCCCAGTTTTCTGAGAGTCATATTCAAGCACATTTTTATGGCATCTTATAGATTTCTGAATCTATCTATCTATATTCGTATTGTTTTTTAAAATTGTCTGTAATGCAGACTTTAGAATATTCATTTATGTAGTTTCAAGTTCTTAGATTTTTTTTTTCTGTTGGGAAGAAGCTGATGGCAAGCCTCACTAGTGAAATATTCACTCCAGTTATTTTACTTTTTTTTTTTTTTGCCAGTCCTGGGCCTTGGGACTCAGGGCCTGAGCACTGTCCCTGGCTTCTTTATGCTCAAGGCTAGCACTCTACCTCTTGAGCCACAGCGCCACTTCTGGCTTTTTCTGTTCATGTGGTGCTGAGGAATCGAACCCAAGGCAAGCACTCTAACCGCTAAGCCACACTCCCAGCCCCAGTTATTTTACTTTTAACTTCAGTATTTCTAAATTAAAAAAAAATTCTGATGTGTATTGCTTTTCTGTTTGGTCAATCCAATTATTGGTTCTCATATTTTGTTTGTTTCTCCCTGTTTTTCTCTGCTTTCTTCCTCCTCCCTCTCCTTCTCTCTGCCACTCTTTTTTCTTTACCTACCTACACTGTAAACCTTGGGTAAATACTCAGCTACTATTCTGGTACCATTTGGGGTTGTGTTGGGGAGTGGTTGAAACTTTAAGAAGTGAGAAGTCTTTATCGTCATTAGTGGCATGCCCTCAAAATGATATTGCAGGACTCCATACTCCCTTTCCTCCCCAGACGATAAAGTGGGCAGTTTATTGCTTGGTTTGGTTTGGGGACATGGGTTTCAACTTGGTGTCTTATTCTTACTTGGCTTTCTTTGTTCATGGATGGCACTTTACCAGTTCAGGCATGCCTCCAGCACAGTGTGTGCTAGTTAACATATGATGGAATCTTGAGGACTTCTCTTCCCATGCTAACCTCAAACCATGATTGGATCTCAGCCTCCTGAATAGCCAGGTTTCAGACATTAGCAACCAGATCTAGCAGATAAGAAGTTTTGCTTTATCATGCAATCACACTATAACTGCAAAGCAACAGGACCAATCAATTGTGGATGAAGCTAATAAAAGTGTAAACCAAAATAACTTCTTCCTCCTCATAAGTTGATCATCTCTGTTATTTGTTATAGGAAGTAACAGATATAAACCATCATTTTTTTTTATATTCAATTATATTAGCACCAATTGTTGAAAGGGCTTTTGTCCTTGTTTCTCCACCGCTTTGCCTTTTTCCTTTGTGAAAACTGACATGTGTTAATATACTCTTCATTCTGCTCCACTGATCCAATGCGAAATGGTCTTCTCTACAATTGTAAAATAAGGCTATGAGTCAGATATTGTAATTTCTCCAGCTCTGTTTTTCTTTCTCTTATTTTGGGTACAGTACTGGTGTTTGAACTCAGGGCAAATGCTCTACTGCTGAGCCACACCTCCAGCCCATTTTTGTTCTGCTTGTTTTTTTTTTTTTTTTTTTTTGCCAGTCCTGGGTCTTGAACTCAGGGCCTGAATATTGTCCCTGGCTTCTCTTTGCTCAAGGCTAGCACTCTGCCACTTGAGCCACAGCGCCACTTCTGGCCATTTTCTATAAATGTGGTGCTGGGGAATCGAACCCAGGGCTTCATGTATACGAGTCAAGCACTCTTGCCACTAGGCCATGTTCCCAGCACAGTTCTACTTGTTTTTGAGATAGGGTCCTGCTTCGTTGCCTGGGTATGCACCTGGGCAATTCAACTATTTTAGGCTTCTCAGCATAGCTAGGCTAACAGAGTCACTCTACCATCCTAGCTCTCAGTTGAGAAGGAGCTCAGTAAATTACATTTGTTGAGAAAAGGAATTGATAAGAAGACAAATAGCAAAATCCACATCAATAAGTACATTAAGTGCAAATTGTCAGCTGAGTGTTGTGGCTCACGCTTGCCATTCAAGCTACTCAGGGGGATGAGATATAAGAATTGCAATTTGAACCCATCCCAGTCAGAAAAGTCCTTGAGACTCTATCTCCAATTAACCAGCAAAAACTTTGGGCTTGGAGGTATGGTTTAAGTGGTAGAACACCAGCTAAGAGTGAAAATTGCTGAAAGTGTAAGGCCTGGAGTTTAATCCCTGCCCTGCCCTACCTCTCCCAAAAGCAAATAATATCAACTGTATAAAGAAGATATCAAATCAAACTTTAGTCTGTCTATAGGAATAATTTTAAATATAATATGGAATATTAAATAGATGTAATGTAAAGAGTAACATAAAGCTATGTCACGAAACCATTAGCCCAAAGAAAACTAGAGTAGCTATGGTGCTATTAAAGAAAGTAGACTTCAGGAATATTGCCTTGTATTAAAAAGGTTGTTGTAGAAGAAAAAAGAAGTTCACTCTGAAAACACTAAAATTCAAAGCTAATATTAAGACCAGAGCATCAAAATGCTTAAAAACAAACTAATATAGCTACTTCCGGGAAGACGGCAGAGGAGCAGCAGAGCCCTAGCTGAGCTCCCTCCAACATCGCAGTTTTCTCACCTTATAGAAACCTTTACTCCTAGAAAGACAGCCAGAGTAAGTTCTAACAGTACAGGGATTCTGGCCAGGAAGGAAAAATCGACTTTGCTCATCTGAAAACACAGATTTGAGCTCCGGGCCGCATCCTGCCACTGCGCCAGTGCCGGTGCCAGCACAGTGCCCGGCACAGCCTCCCGCACTCCACGCGGCTAAAGCACACAGCATAGACCAGGGAGAAATCCTCCAGATGGCAGCTGAGCACAGACGGGCTGAAATCGCAGAGAAAGCGTGAGTACCCCCACAAAAGATATTCTCACTCGTGCCCACAGAGCAGCTTCTGGAAGGTAGCCCTTCCCCCACCGCCAGAGCAAAGTGCCATCTTTGACACTGGCATAGGGTCAGACCAGACTGGAACTAAAGCGGGCCTGGGGAAAGTGAGGACAAAGAAGCCATCTTAGAAAAGGGCAAGAGGGACCGACCAGTGAGAGCCAGCTCTGCCCAGGAGAATGCCCCCGGCCCAGGCGGGAGGCTCGTCCTGGGCCGCGGCTTAGCCAGAGGTGCCCCGCCCTGCCCGCTGGAATTTCTAAATTTAAAGTGAAAGCGGCGAGCAGCTACTGGAAGCACGGCAACACCAGACGGAGGAACAAACAGTTCCTGAGACAGATAAACGGTCCCGTCACAGAGGAAGCCCAATTTCCAGCCCGAAATGGCTGCCCCTCCTAGGAGGGAGGAACGTCCCCCAGGCAAGCAACTCTCAGCCAGGTAAACCAGGCCAGAGGCGCCCCGCCCTGCTGAGTACACAGCCTATTCAAAGCCAGGCATTAAAGGCCACAGCCCCACAGCAGACAGAGGAGCCACAGTTCCCGATACTGCTCACGTCCCCATCTACAGAGGACCCCCAAGGCCTACCTGCAAGCTGTGCGAACCACAGAGACCCAGGATTGCATCAACAGGGGAGAAGGGTCAGAACAGATCCACTTCCTGCAAACTGATAGCAAGTCAAACCAGCCAATCAGGAAAATAGACTGCAGACCATCGCAAGGAAACCAGAGACTGGGGAAAGACCACCCAAACAAGAAGGACTCCATTTTTTTTCTTTTCAAACATTTTTTAGACTTTTTGATACATTTTAAAAAAATTTTTTCACTTCCGAAAAGTCGTTGGTTCTTTGGTTTTCCATTTTTACCTGTTAGTTTTATCAAGGTTTTTTTTTAATTTTTTTTTTATTTTGGTTGTTCGTTTTTCTGGTTTTTTTTTCTTTTCCTTTTCTATTTTTTAAAATAATTTTTCTCTGTTTTGTGCATCTGTCTTCTAGAAATTTTTCTTTATTTCTCTCTTTGGGTTCTCTTTCTTCAAAAATTACTTTCCTATGAATAACACCTCCACTATTTTCTGCTAACTCTTAATTGTCTATCATTTTAACTTTGTTCTTTCTACTGATTCTACTCTTCTCCACATTTCCACATCACTGAAAATAAACCAAAATCATCACACACACACCCCAATACATTTTACTCTATTCTCTTTACTACCTCTAACTTTCCCTCCTGACTTACAGCCAGGACCTCCAGGTTCCATTGACTCCTGGTTATTGGATAGAGGGTATCCCTGCTTAATCCGAGTGAATCAAAGGGGTTCATAGAGAAAGCCAGTCCTAAAAGAACTTAATATAAAAACAAGAATTGCTCATAGGGTTGTAACAGTAAATAAGTAACTACTGAATACAGGGACCAGGATCGGTAGTTATATTAAAATTTTATTGTTTAGGAACACCAAATATAATTTTATAGACAGGTATACAAGGTATATAATTGTGAACTTATAAGATTTACACAACAGTGCTTGGAAAGGGCTGCTTTGGGTCTTAAATGGTGCTCACAGGTGCTTGTAGATTGGCATTCCCAATCCAAATGGGCAGAAGAAACACAAGAAAGTTGGAAAACAATGAAGTCTTTTCTCCCACTCAAAACAAGCAGGAAGCACAGCAGTCAATCAAAGACATAGAAGAGAACCATCAAAATGCTCTACAAAGTCTACTGATAAAGATGTTAAATGAACAGTTTGAATCAATACAGCAATCCTTCCATAAAATAATAGATGATTTCATGGCCTCAACAAATAGAAAGATAAATGAAATTCAAGAGTCAAATGAAAAGATAGCTACCCAGGAAAAAGATTTGAGAGACAGCACTCAAAACCAAATTAATGAAGTAAAGAAGTCCATGCAAGACCTAAGAGATGACATGGAAATCATCAGGAAAGACCAGTCAGAAGGAAAAGAGATTCGAAATCAAGTCGCTAGGCTACAGTCCCGACTAACTGAAACAGAGGATCGAATCTCTGGAGCTGAAGATTCCCTAGAATCTATGGAGAAAGATCAAAAATCAATACAAATCCAGTCCAATCAACAAAACAGATTGCTACAGGAGATTCAAGACACGATGAGGAAGCCCAATTTAAGGATAATAGGTATTGAGGAAAACTTGGAGAAAGAAGTTAATGGGATAGGCAACCTATTAAACAGAATATTAGCTGAGAACTTCCCAAATATCCAGAAGGATAGGCCTATACAGATACAAGAAGCATGGACAGATCAACACGCCAAAAATTGAACAAAGAAATCACAGAACTAAATAATTGCATAGACCAACTAGAATTAACCGACATCTACAGAATATTCCAGCAACAACAGAATACACATTCCTCTCTGCAGCACGTGGAACATTCTCCAAAATAGATCACATCTTAGGGCACAAAGAAAATCTGTACAAATTCAGAAGTATCAAAACCATTCCCTGCATTCTCTCAGACCACAATGGAATAAAATTAGAGCTCAACTCATTCAGCCACCACAGAAAATCCTACAATTCATGGAGACTAAACAACACACTGCTGAACCATCAGTGGGTCATTGAAGAAATTAACACAGAAATTCAAATGTTTATGGAATTCTACCAAGATGAGGACACAAAGTACCAGCTCCTTTGGAACACAGAAAAGGAAGTACTCAGAGGAATATTTATATCTCTGAGTGCATACACCAACAAACTGGAGAAACAGCAACTCAATAATTTAAGGAAGCACCTTAATTTCCTTGAAAGAGAACAACAAGCCAAACTCCAAGTCAATAGAAGGAAGCAAATAATTAAAATCAAATCAGAATTAAATCAATTAGAGACGAAAAAAACCATCGAAAGAATCAACAAAACAAAAAGTTGGTTCTTTGAAAAAATCAACAAGATAGACAGACCCCTGGCAAACCTGACCAAAAAACAAAGGCAGCACACTCAAATAAACAAGATAAGAGATGAAACAGGTAACATCACCACAGAAATATCCTAAATTCAGAAAATAATAAACGACTATTTTGCAAACCTTTATGCCAACAAATTCGAGAACTTGGAAGAAATGGATGATTTCCTAGAAAAAATTGATATCCCCAAACTCAACCATGAAGATTTAAACCTTCTAAACAGACCCATATCCAGTATTGAAATAAAAACGGCAAGAAATGATCTCCTACCCAAGAAAAGCCCAGGTCCAGACAGATTCATTGCAGAATTCTACAAGGCCTTCAAAACAGAACTCACACCAATATTTCTCAAACTCTTCAATGAAATTGAAAGAGAACGTTCACTACCAGACACATTCTATGAAGCCAGAAGAGCCCTCATCCCAATACCATGCAGGGACTTATCACAGAAAGAGGACTACAGACCGATCTCCCTGATGAACATAGACGCAAAAATTCTCAACAAAATTCTGGCCAATCGACTTCAACAGATCATCAAAAAAATCATACACCATGATCAAACTGGATTCATCCCAGGGATGCAAAGTTGGTTTAATATACGCAAGTCAATTAATGTAATCCACCACATCAACCGGAGCAAGCTAAAGAACCACATGGTTTTATCTCTGGATGCGGCAAAAGCGTTCGATAAAATCCAGCACCCATTTATGCTAAAAGCCCTGGAAAAACTGGAACATTCCTGAATATTATCAAGGCAGTTTATGACAAACCAACAGCAAGCATAACTCTAAATGGTGAAAAACTAAAGCCATTCCCTTTAAAATCAGGAACAAGGCAGGGATGTCCACTCTCTCCCCTGCTCTTCAACATAGTACTAGAATTCCTAGCCAGAGCAATTAGGCAAGAAGAAAATATAAAGGGGATCCAAATAGGAAAAGTTGAAGTTCAACTCTCTCTTCGCAGATGCCATGATCCTATACCTAAAGAACCCCATAGACTCTACGCCCAAGCTACTAGAGCTGATCCAAAACTTTGGCAAAGTTGCAGGATATAAAATAAACCCTCAAAAATCAACGGCCTTTCTCTATGCTAGCGACCCGAAGACCGAGGCTGAAATCAGGAAAGCAACTCCTTTTGCAATAGCCCCCAAAAACATAAAATACCTAGGAATAACCTTAACCAAAGAAGTGAAAGACCTCTTTGATGAGAACTTTAAAAGCTTGCAAAACAAAATTAAGTCAGAACTAAGGAAATGGAAAAACCTCCCATGCTCCTGGAATGGGAGGATTAATATAATCAAAATGGCAGTATTGCCAAAAGGCTATCTACAAATTCAATGCAATACCCATTAAAATCCCAACACAATTTTTTAATGAAATAGAGGAAACAATCCAGAAATTCATATGGAACAATAAAAGACCTAGAATAGCAAAAACAATCCTAAGCAGAAAGAACAGTGCTGGAGGAATTACAATACCCAACTTTAAGGTATATTATAAAGCTATAGTAATAAAAACAGCTTGGTATTGGCACCGCAACAGGCCTGAAGACCAATGGAACAAAATTGAAGACCCAGAATTGAACCCACAGAACTACGCCTACTTAATCTTTGATAAAGGAGCTAAAACAATTGTTTGGAAGAAAGATAGCCTCTTTAACAAATGGCGGTGGCAAAACTGGCTCAACACATGCAACAAACTAAAACTAGATCCTTATATATCACCCTGCATCAAAATCAATTCCAAATGGATTAAAGATCTCAAAATCAAAACAGACACCCTGAAAAAACTAAAGGAAGGAGTAGGAGAAACACTTAGGCTCCCTGGCGCAGGACGGAACTTCCTTAACAAAGACCCAGAAAGGCTACAAATCAAAGAAAGGTTGGACAAATGGAACTGCATCAAACTGCAGAGTTTCTGCAGGGCAAAGGACATAGTTCGCAAGATAAACAGAAAGCCCACAGACTGGGAACTTTCAACGGACACAGGCCTCATATCTAAAATATATGCAGAACTAAAAAAATTACCTTCCTCCAAAACAAAACTGCAAAGAACCAATAGCCCCCTCATCAAGTGGGATAAAGACTTACAAAGAGACTTCTCTGATGAGGAAATGAGAATGGCCAAGAGACATATGAAAAAGTGCTCTACATCACTGGCCATAAAAGAAATGCAAATCAAAACAACATTGAGATTCCATCTCACCCCAGGAAGAATGCCATATATCAAGAAAACTAACAATAACAATTGTTGAAGGGTATGTGGCCAAAAGGGAACCCTACTTCATTGTTGGTGGGAATGTAAACTGGTTCAGCCACTCTGGTAAACAGTATGGAGATTCTTCAGAAGGCTAAATATAGAACTCCCCTATGACCCAGCAACCCCACTTTCGGGTATCTATCAAAAAAAAAAAAAAACCACAAACAAAATCACAGTAATGCCACCAGCACAACAATGTTCATCGCAGTGCAATTTGTCATAGCGAGAATCTGGAACCAACCCAGATGCCCCTCAGAAGACGAATGGATCAGGAAAATGTGGTACATATGCACAATGGAATTTTATGCCTCTATCAGAAAGAATGACATTGACCCATTTGTAAGGAATGGAAGGACTTGGAAAAAATTATACTAAGTGAAGTGATCCAGACCCAAAGAAACATGGACTCAGTGGTCTCCCTTATTGGGAATAATTAGCACAGGTTTAGGCAAGTCACAGCAGAGGATCACAAGAGCCCAATTGCTATACCCTTATGATCACATAAGATGATGCTAAGTGAAATGAACTCCATGTTATGTAAACGACTGTTATATCACAGTTGTAACTACTTTCAACATCCCATGTGTATCTGTAGCTTCTACTATTGATGATGTTCTTGTATCACCTTCCTGTGGTTGTATCTACACTACCTCTGTAATCTTATCTGAGTATATTGGAAACCATTTATACTGGTATTAGAAGTAGGAAATTGAAAGGGAATACCAAAATCGAGAGATACAGGGTAGAAAAAGGCAAACAACTACTAAAGCAATACTTGCAAAACTGTTTGGTGTAAGTGAACTGAACACCTCATGGGGGGAAAGGGAAAGAGGGAGGAAGGAGGGGGGAATTAGGGACGAGGTAACAAACAGTACAAGAAATGTTTCCAATGCCTAACGTAAGAAACTGTAACCTCTCTGTACATCAGTTTGATAATAAAAATTTGTAAAAAAAACAACAACAGCTAATATAGCTGAAAGGAGTAATTAGCCAATTCTACAATAATAAACAGAGACTATAACACTCCTCTCTCAGTAATCACCAAAATAAGTTAGCAGAAAATCAGCAAGGATATAGATTGCTTGAACAGTCATCCAGTTTAACCTATTTAGTATTGACAGAATTTTGATAATCAACAGCAGAATTTATAGCTAAGTCATTTACGAAGATAGACTCTATCTGGACCAGAAAACTAACCTAAGCACGACACTGATAACTCCATGTTTGTAATCCTAGCTACTCAATAATCTGAGAGCTTAGGATAATAGTTCAAAGCGATCCCAGTCAGAAAAGTTCTTTTGACTCTTATCTCCAACTAACCACCAAAAAGCCAGAAGTGGAGGTGTGGGTCAACTGCTACAGGGGTAGCCTTGAATGAAAAAGCTAAGGGACAATGCTTAAGTTCTGAGGTCAAGCCTCAGTACTGGCACATGAGTACATGTGCACAAGCACACACACACACACACACACACACACACACACACACACACACCACATACACATACACATACACATAAGAAAAAAAAACTAACTTGAAAAAAATTTTGTGGTACTGGAGATTGAACTATGGATTTTGTGCTTGGTAGGTAGGTGCTCTACCCATTGAGTCATGCTCTCTGCTCTTTTTTTCTTAATTATTTTTTGAATCAGTTCTTGCACTTACACCAAGGCTGGCCTGGACTGCAGTCCTTCTAGTTACACTTTCCATATAGTTGAAATAACCAACACATGCCACTATGGTCCAGAAGAAGCTTGAAATCTTTTTGCCCAGGCTAGCTTTGAACCACCATCCCCCCAATCTCTGCTTCTTGAGTAACTAGAATTAGAGATATAAGCTATCACACCCAGTCCTTGATTTTTTTAATCCTAACTTCCAGAGGGCCTGAGAACATGTTAGTCTGAGCAAAGAAGTTTGTGAGGCCCCCTTCTCCACCCATGGCTGAGTGTTGTCTCACACCTTCCATCACAAGCAATAGGAAGGTGGTGATGGGGAGGATTCAGGAAAGTCTATGAGATGGAGAAGGAAGCTGGACATGATGGTGCATGACTATCATCTCAGCTATGGAAGGTAGCCCAGAAACCCTATTTGAAAATTAACTAGCAAAAAGTAAGGCTGTACCAGGTGCTGGTGGCCCACACCTATAAATCCTAGCTACCCAGGAGGCTGAGATTTGAGGACTGTGGTTCAAAGCCAGTCAGGGCAGGAAAATCCATGAGACTCTTATCTCCAACCACCAGAAAACCATAAGTGGAACTGTGGTTCATAGTGTTACAGCATTAGCCTTGAGCAAGAAGAGCTCAGAAACAGCACTCAAGCCCTGAGTTCAAGCTCTACAACTGATCAAACAATATTTGAAAAGTAAGCTCAAATCCCAGCACGAAAGAGAGAGAAAGAGAGAGAGAGAGAGAGAGAGAGAGAGAGAGAGAGAAAGAGAGAGAGACTATTCAGAAGGAGCCTGCTCCAGAAATTTCTGTAAAGCAGTTCACATACACCCCAAAAGGACCTAAATGTATTTTTTTCTTTTGCCTGAAATTCTGGCTATCCCCTATTTGCTTATGAAATAGATTTCCAAGACTTTTTTTTTGCTACTTCCAAATGGATTCACAAAAGTACAGAAAATTTCCAACTGCGAGATATTTCAAAAATTCTGCCACGAGCATGGAAATCAACTCCAATTGAGTTCTAAGTCCCTGAATTTTTTCTGTGTCAGTACTGAGGCTTGAATTCAGGGCCTAGTCACTGTTAGTGTTTTTGTTCAAGGCTAGTACTCTACTACTTGAACCACCGCTCCACTTCTGGTTTTTTGGTGGTTAATTGGAGATAAGGGTCTAATAAGCTTTCCTGCCTGGGCTGTCTTTGAACTGTGATCCTCAGATCTCAGCCTCCTGAGTAGCTAGGATTACAGGCATGTACCACATGCACCCAACTCCTAAATTAAAAAAATAAAACATTTGAAACCATACAAAATATGGTGTTTTATCACAATGAAATTAAGCTAAATGTTAGTATCAGAATAACATCTCAGATGTCCCCAAATGTGTTTTAGTTAAATAGTAAAATTCTTAATTTAAAAAATAAATCAAAGAATATGTAACAAGGGAAAAGAGAAATTTAATTGTTTTGTTTTCTGTTTTCTTACCCTCTCCACAGGTAAATAAGTTTTTAAATTATCTTTAGGTAGTTGCACAAACAAGTTGCCATTCAACAAAGCAATTAATGAAAACAATGTGACTTGATCGGTAGCACCCCTTTAATGAATGATAATGAAAACATAACATATCAAAATTCGTGAGATGAAGTTAGAGCAGTAGAAATGAATTCTAATATTAAATACTTATAGTGAGGAAAAAGAAATGAGCTTAACACTTGTGGCTTACACTTGCAATCCCACCTGTTCAGGAGGATGAGATCAGAGGATCCTGGTTTGAAGCAAATGTGGGCAGTGAAGTCCATGAGACTCTATCTATAATTTACCACCAAAAAAGCCAGAATTGAAGCTGTGGCAAAAGTAATAGAGTTCTAGCTTTAAACAAAATAAGCTCAGGAACTGAACCCAGGACCTGAGTCAAAGCTCTTGGAGCAGCATACAAGAATAGAAAAGAAAGGAGATGGCTTGAGTGTGGCCCAAGTGATAAAGCACTTGCCTTGCAAGCACTAGGTTCTGGGTTCAAACTCCCATATAACAAAAATGGAAAAAGACAAGAAGAGGAGTTCCAGGATGTAAGAATAGAAGTATTCACTGATTCCAGGAGTGAGAAGAGTAGGGCAACAAAGGAAAAACTATATTCCAAGGACAAAAGGAGATAAAGTCCAGGAATAAGACAACAGAAAAACTAAAAAAAAAAGCATAAAGAAGCAGCAAAGCAATTCATAAATGTATTGTAACTAACTAATCTGAGGCTATGTTTCGGTGACTGGGGAAGAGAAAGCCAACTCTAATCACAGATATTGCAGGCAGCCTCAATAATAACAACAAAAGACTGGTAGTCCTAGTTGCAGGAGAAACCCATGATTTTTTACAAGCTGAATTCTATTATGGTGTTTGGGTCAGAACATTACTTCTGCATAACTTTAAAGAAAAATTCCATTCCACCACACTCTCTGAGTACTATTGACAAGAGCCATCTGCTGGGCTCCAATGGCTCACACCTGTAATTCTAGCTACTCAGAAGGCTGAGATCTGAGGATAATGGTTCAAAGCCAGGTTAGGCATGAAAGTCAGTAACAATCTTATCTGTAATTAACCAGTGAAAAAGTCAGAAGTGGAGGTGTGGCTCAAGTTGTTGAATGCTAGCCTTGAGTGAAAAAGCTAAGGAGAATGCAGGGCCTTGAGTTCAAGCCTCAATTCACACACACACACACACACACACACACACACACACACACACACACAGTATGGCATGATCTGATAACCTTAGGCATAAGCCTCTCCTATGAGTCAACAATTCTACTCTCATGTATAAGCACAGCTTCCTGGCCATTTTATTCTGTGGGCAACACAGAAAGTAATGCTTGCATGGCTCAAAGAGTAGTAAGACAAGATTGTTCAGGCCCAGATCCAACAAATCCAGGGAATACTACATGACTGCCCCTGGAACTAAGGACCTCAAAAGTTGCAAAACTCTGCCATGGATAGTCTTCATGGTGTGTAAACACAAAGAAATATGGCCCAGACTGTGTCATGGCTCCTAAATTGGGAAAACCTCAAATTCCATTAAAAATAGAAGGCATATACAGAATAAGATACAGTCAGTACAATGCGACCCAGATTCATATCCATAGTTGTTGATTAGCATTTTTACCAACTTTTATTTGCACTCCAACATGAATATAGGCATGTTTTCAGAGTCATTAACAAACATATGAAGGGGTTTAAAATGAGTCACTAATAGACCAAGTACGTTCTTCACTATGACGGAAAAATGAAAATTCTTGCTAAGGTGTAAGCAAGTTTTTAAATCCTTTTAGTGCCACATATTTCACATTTTTGTGCTTAATGTTGGCAATTTCTTCTTAAATATGGCCCCCAAAATAGTGCTGAAGTGTTGTCTGGAGTTCTTCCACACAAAATGGCTGTGATGAGATTTATAGAGAAAACATACCTGTGAGACAAACTGTGTTCAAACACAATTAATGTGTGTTGTGTCCCTTAAAACCAGAGGCACTGAATTAACAGTATATAGCAAACAATGTATCTTGTCTATAAACAGAAATGCACCCCCAAACAAGGCTATGCATTGATAGACTGATGAATGCCCTGTGACTAGAGAATCACAGGAACTGAACCTTATATTTCCTCTCACAGCAATGTTCTAAAATGGAGTAATTCAGTGTTTAAAGTGACTTCATGGACTTTAACTACAGCAAAGAGAATGAACTGTGCATTTGTCTTGTGGAATCCCTTTGAACAATAACAGTAAAATGTAACGGTGAATTTAAGTCACGTAATATTCTACAGGGAGAAGTCAAACACAATATAAGCTGTTCCACTTGTAGTGAAGTAATAAGATCATTGATTAGTGGAAATATATTTCTGAAAACATTATTAGAAATATGAATGTATGTAAAAATAATTGTAAGGAAAAGAAGAAATGATGAAGACAAGTTCAGTTTAGGAGTTACCTTGGAGGAGGGTAAAGGGAATAGTATCAGCAGGAGGATCACAGAGGAAGGACCTGTCCAGCAATAGCATTGTGTGGGGGAAAAAAAGCTTCCATAAATCCTGGCTGGAAGGAATGGTTTCTAGACCTGCAGTTCCAGATCTAATCCCCTCTCAGAGTCACAAAAGCAAATTTCCAAGTGAATTCTGACATCTCATGAGTACCTCAAACTTTACATGTTCAAAAGGTACACCCTTTGTTTCCTTACTGAATTTATTTAACTTACTGTGCCCTTGTGATAGTAAACATACCAACAAGAAGACACAAAAAACAGGGACACCAGTTGTCCTTCATGCCTGATTTTTTGTCATGACCTTAGAAGGATGTCCTTCAGACCTCCAGGTGCATGGAACAAAATGGAATAATACACTTCTCTGGGCCCACCATCAAGTTAGCACCAAGCCCTGTCTTCTTCTGGGCAGCTCCCAACCAGTGATCCAGTATGTCAGGCCTATGTTGCCATAGTATAGGGTCTACTCTCTAACTAGCAGCTGTAGGCTTGAAACTTTCCAGCAGCCCAAACAAAAATACTGTTAGAGCTAAACTGCACCTGACTGAAGGCATGGATCAAATGGTAGAACACTTGCCTGGCTAGCTTGAGAAGCTGAGTTCAAATCCCAGTACTGCAAAAAATTAATTAAAATTTTAGCTCATTTTTGTAGAATCCTATCTTACTCTCTTTTCTTCCAAACCTTCATGGTACTCAAAAGATTCTCTATGTCTCTCCCTGCTCCTTCTCTTTAAACCTTCTTGGCGCACAGCCATCTTTCACATCCTATCAGTTCTTTTGTCTCTATAGTTACAGAGTATCTGAATTAGCGAAAGTAGATCCAGGAGTGGCCTGAGAAAAAGTGATAAGCTTCGGGTTGTAGACAGTCCTGCCTCATCACTGGAATGACAAAGAGGATGTCATCTTTACTGGTAGTAGGGAGCATGGATAATTTAGCATGAAATAACCACCTGATGGCTCAATATTTCACCCTCAACTAGTTTGGAAGCATGCCAGAGGTTGGAGGAGAGGGAAAAGGTTGGTTTCATGGATGAGGTAATTCAAGATTTTGCATAGTATGGAGAAGACAATATCCACATGGATGGCAGAGGCAGTTAGTGATTGCTGTTCTATTGTCTATCACACTTCAGCAAGAGGATGAGAAACAAAGGGACATTAGTAAAGTGTTTGAGGGCTAAGTAGAAGACCTAGAAGCTTCTTGGGTGGCTGGCTTAGAAGGAAGTCCATAAATCCTGTGGAAGATGAGCAGAAACAACTGGAGAGCATCAGGTTGACATGATTTCATAGCAACAGATGCAGAATTGTATGAATATTTACATATTCAACTAACACAGACCTGCCTATTATACAGGTCAGGGCCCTTGTTAGAAAGATTTAGGGTTCTGAAATGAGGACAGAGATATGGGAATGAATGTCTCTGATGTCTGTGGCTCCCAAGACTCCACATCCTCTGAAGCCTAAGGGCTGGTAAAGTGATCATTTCTTTCTTAGCAAGAGCTAGCAGCATCTCTGTTTTGATGGGTACTAGCATCCTTTCCCTACAGAGAAACGTGTCTCAACTAGGGAGCTACTCATATATCCTCTCCAAGATCTTGCTTCACAGAGCCTGATGAGCAATAAAAGAGATTCAGAGCATGAAATTTACAAGGGAGAATGAGCTTATACTACCAGGAGTCAGGGAATAGCCCTAGGATTGGATTGTAAGAGGGTCAGAATAAGACTGGACAATCAAGTGTTACCGAGTGGGAGCACATTCTCACATCATGGGATTAAACATTCTGGCAAGGAACTTAGGAGATGGAGGAAATTTTCTGCCAGGGTAACCCTTCAAAGCTTAAGAAAGAGAAAACTGTTCTACCTGGGCTAGCCTCAAACTCTGATACACTAGATCTCAACCTACTAAGTAGCTAAAATTCCAGGCATAAATAATTTAATACTTCCCCTCTTTGGAAGCCTTAAGTAACATAGCTTGTCTTTATGTATTTTCCCCACGTTTCTAATTAGCATAAATTAGTTGTACAGGGGTTTCCTTTCCTTTCTTTCTTTCTTTCTCTCTTTCTTTCTTTCTTTCTTTCTCTCTCTCTCTTTCTCTCTCTCTCTCTCTCACACACACACACACACATACTTCATCCAATGTACCTTGATCAAACCTATCTCCTCTACCATTTCCCCTCAACCCTTATCTACCTATTTAAAAGTCATTAAGTGGGGGGAGGGGGATTGTTCAACAAGTTCTCCAAGTCACAGAGAGCCTGTTAGCAAACATGAGGCCCTGAGTTCAAACCTCAATGCCACAACAGCAAAAACAAACAACACTCAGGCTCAAGAGGTAGAGAGCATGCCTAGAAGAAAGGAGGGCTCTAGTCAAATATCTAGTCCTATTAAAAATAGTCATTTTAAGAAGAGAGGAATTTTCATACATAGGCACCGAATGTGGGGATACATAGTTCAGAAATGAGGCTCTCATTCATTTTTTTCTTTTGCTTCATTTTTCTTTTTTTGGCCTGAGCTTGAACTCAGGGGCCAGATGTTGTCCCTGAAGTTATTTTCTTCAAGGCTAGCATTCTACCATTTGAGTTATAGTTCTGCTTCTGGCTTTTTTGGTAGTTTATTGGCGATGAGGATCTCATGGACTTTCCTGCTTGGGCTAGCTTCGAACCATGATCCTCAGATCTCAGCCTCCTAAGTACCTAAGATTGCAGGAATGAAGCCCCTGGTGTTCAGTGTGAGGTTCTCATTTTAACCTAAACACCAGACAGAAGAAACTGGAAAAAGAATAATTAGAATGAGCCCCTAACCCTCAGTCTTAGCAACTATCACCCACTGGCTTACAAATCTGCTACAGAAAACCTGGGGTTTGCTACAAACAATATGGTCTCATTATTGGCTAGGGCCATAGGAAACACCATAAAAGGGAACACTGTCAGAAGGTAGACCTATCAGAAGGTTGTGCCGTGTCCTCAAAGGCAGTAAGCATCCAATTATTTGACAGATATTTGAGGCTCCTCTAGTGAACACCATACTGGATTCACAATGACCAGGGCAATGGTCTCTCTACAAGCTGGATGCTAGGAACATGGCCTGTGAGATGTCCATTCTGGAATGTAGATTCTGAACATACGGTGGGGAGCACACCTGTATCTGTCCAGTTGGCCAAAGGGTAATTATAGAGCCCTGACCAGGGGCCTTCATGGAGAGATGAGGCAAAGGGAGGCCTCCCAGGATCCCAAGACCGTGAATTTTATTCTGAATCCAAATTAGAAGTGGTAGATGCCAAAGAAGTGAAATTTCAGCATGGAGGAGAATAATCTAGTTCCTCAGCAGAAGTGGATGTGTGTGGGGGGTCTTCATTTTCCAGTTGTTGATTTCAATGTGGAAGACACAGCCAAGAATCTTCCTACCTACTGGGTGGCCTGAGGCGGCCTTAGATTCCCATCATGG